>NC_089220.1:61737830-62037830 GCF_963924675.1 Phocoena phocoena
ACTGGAGGGCTGTGAACCAAGGAAGGCATCATAGGAGATGAGAGGGAAGGTATGATGCAGTGTGTGGAAGCAGATTGCCTGGGGATTTTGAAGGGGTTTTGGCTTTGTTCTGAGGGAGATGGGTTGGCAGGTTCTAGGTTGGCAGGTTGGCAGTTTGGGAGCAAAGGAGCGATATGATATGCTTTTCATCTTAACAGGACTGTTCTGTCACTGCTTTGGGAATAGAGCGTAGAGAAACTAGTTAGGAGACTAGCACAAAGGTTCAAGTGCAATACGATTAGGGCTTGGGCCAGGGTAATAGAGGTGAATACAAGAAAGACAAAACTCAAGTATGCTTTCAAAGTTTCTGGCCTGCATGCCTGGAAAGATGGACTTACCGTTAAGAGGTTTGGAGAATATTGTGGGTGGAGCAAGTTTGTGGTGGAAGAATCAGGAGTTTCTTTTGAACATGCTAATTATGAGATGCCTCCTAAATATCCAAGTGGACGTGTTGAGTTGATGACTGGGTGAACTGGAGATGAATGACAGTTAACAGCATAGGGATGATAATTAAAGTCGTATGACTGGATGAAATCACCAAGGAGAGATAGATGAGGTCCAGAAACTGAGCCCTAGGGTTGGCTTCTGCATTGTTTTTCAGATGTCTTGAATTCTATGTAGTTTATCCAACTTGTAGTTTTCTAGAACACTGACTGAAAGAGTTCGTTAGGAAAACAGTTAACCCTTAATTATTCATTGATAATAATGTGGTGTGAAGGAAGCAGTTTTTCAGAGTGATCTGGAAGACTGTGCGCATCCAGAAATCCATAAAGTACAGATAGACTTTGATTTATTACATCCAGAAAGCTCGGTGACTACCCGTTTATCTTGTGTTTAAATCAATTAACTAAGAACTCAGGTGCTTAAAAAACTGGTTAAGAGGACTTGGATGACAAGAGGGGCTACAAACCCTGGCTCAGCTGTTCTTCCGTTCAAACCCCAGCATTTTAGCCCCTCCCAGAAACCAGGCAGAGCCTGGGCCCCAAGTACTGGAGACACAGGCACAGAAGGAGCACTAGAGCCAGGAGGTGGAATGACATTTCTCAGTGACCTGATTCTCTCTCCCTGAGGACACAGGAGTCAAGCACAGCGTTCAAGGGTAGAAGTTTTAGAGTCAAGTAGACTTTCGTTCTTATCACAACTACACCACTTACAAGCTGTTTGACCAGTAGGAAAGTTGCTTAACTTCCTGGAGTCTCTTGTCCTTGTCTATGAAATGGAAAGAGTACAATCTATTTCATGTAAAAGTTGAATGAGATAATAGTTGTAAAGCATTAAGCACAATGATTGATGGTTTTCTTTCTAAACTTTCTCTCAGTAATCTCAATTCCAGTAGAAGTCCAAGCTGTTATAATACTGTTCCTTTGGAGCCTAATCTAGTGAATTGAAAGTCTGCTAAATCAGACTGTAATCTGTAACCTACAAAATGCCCTGGTCCAAAGTTTTGTTCTTTGGCAGGGTTGGGACAGTTGTTGAGTTGCATTTAACTCTGGTACCACTAGGGGGCACTTCAAGAAATTAATTTGGAGCCTACTGTAACAACTGGTGGTCATAAAGAGTTAATACATTTCCAAATGTGACACATACTTTGGGAGTAGCCTACTTAGTGCACAGCATCTTTGGTCTCAAACATGTATGACTTGGTTGTGGCAGAATTCCACAACGGGGTGTGAATTCCTAAGGCACTGGGTCACACACATAGGTAAGGTTCCATTTGTAAAGGACATCTCTGAATACTGAGGCTTTCTGCCCCAGCTGTGGTCATATACAGCCCTGCAGCTAGGTCAAGCTATAAAATCAGGCAACTTACAGCAATGTACTAACTCATTTCCATAAGCACTTGTAGAGAGAGCTGGCATAAAAAACATCTCTATTCTGGCAGTAATCTTTTGGAATTAATTTGCTCACCTTTTGTGCCAACAGTTTTTCATGCTAGGTAAACAGCTAACACATGGCTGAGCTAGAATTCCAACCCAAGGAGGGTTGCTCCAGAGCGCACATTCCACTACATCATATTGCCTTTACTGACAGGTAGAATCAAATGAATATTAAATGCTAGAGGGTGGTGATAAAGAACAGGAGTGGCCATTGTCAAGCAATTTATAGGGACTTCCCTGGTGGTCCAGTGGTTAAGACTCCATGCTTCCAATACAGGGGGCCCGGGTTCGATCCCTGGTCAGGGAACTAGATCCCGCATCCCGCATGCTGCAACTAAGACCCAGCACAGCCAAATAAATATATATTTTTTAAAAAAAGCAATTTATAATCTGGATTAAATATGGTAATCATGTGAATAATACATACTCTACTCAGTTAAAAATATACAAGTCATTCAGACTGTTAATATGGATACCAAGTCATATCTATGTATATGGACTATATACATACGTATGCATATGTATAGACATATATGCCTAAGTATATACATTTCTTAGGTGAATATCAGTGTATTCAATATAATATCTGAGTGTTACCAAGTGCCAAGCACATAGTGTAACATGAAAGGCAACATCTTGGTCAAATATTGCAAGCAGGAGCAATAGCAAGATATTTGTCTACATCCCAGAGAAAGCTTCCTGGAGAAAATTAAGGTCTTAGTTGATTTGGGGGACAACAGAACTACTCTATCAACATTTGACCCTAGAAAAAGGTGTTTAGCTTAGTGATTGGAACAAAATATACTGAAAGAATAAGTGAGTGAATAAATGAATGATAACTTCACAAATGGGGAGGACAGAAATTGGAAACAGAGGAAATACAAAAAAGGGGATTGGTGAGAGGATGGGGGTGACTAGAATGGAGCAAGGAATTTCTTCAGCGGGACTTATTTAGCAGAGAGCTGGGAGCCGGCTGGCAAAGGACCTTCTGACTCCACAGTCAGGTCCTTTTTTCCTGGTTTTCGGTCCCAGTCCAAGAAATAGAGTTGTTTTGGTTGCTTTTTTTTTTCCTCAGAGTTACCATCCACATGAGTGAAAGACTTCCCTTACATGATTCTTATTCCCTACTGGAAACATGTTCATCTTTATAAGCAAGGTAATCTGCTGTAACTGAAAATTACTACACTTTTTGCATGGTCAGTTCTAAATGTGTCTCTTCACTTATAGATTTCATGGAGCAATTAACACCACATTCTACCCTTATTATTTACCATGTGAGTTGCTTCTCAAATATCTCTTTTGCTTTTTCTTTCCTTAGCGTTTTCCATCAGGGTTCTGGTTCTTATATCATGCTAATGCCTTCTTTGGGCTGAGCTGTGCAACATCTTTGGTGCGTTGAGCATCCTGCCAACTTTCCAGGGAATGGAGCCATGGACCTACCTCCTAAATGATACTGACAGCTAAACTAATTTTTTATATCTTAGAAAATCAAAGTTGTATTTTATTTTAGACACATCAACAAAGTTTAATTGTGGTGGTAAAAGCATACTGAAAGTTCAGTTAAAAAGTATGTTGAGGAAAACTTTAAAGAATTCCTCCTTACAGCATGTAATGAAAGTGGTAGGGTTTGGAGTAACAAATATATCCAAGGTCCATATGCAGAAACTCAATTCAATTAATTCTCTGTAATGAAAAGTAATAACTGTATTGTTTGTTCCTGGAGACCTGATATGAGTTGAAGCAGGGAGAACTTTTGTTAGTTTTATGTTAGAATCTTAGCTGAAATTTTCCTTATGTTGCCCTTTCTTGAAGTTCAGTCACTGCTTTTAAAAGAAGAACCTGTGTCACTTACTCTCTGTAAGCTGTTTTTCCTCTCCTTTGAAGGATATCTAGTTTTTCCTCTCTCCTTTGCCTAAATGAAAATGGCCCCAAGATGTGTGCAATTTTGAGAACTTCAGATTGCAGATTCTACATAATTCAAATAATAGAACCATGGAACTGCACTCTTTCATTTGGATTCTGTGAGCCGCTAAGACTTGTGGAGTGTAAATGATGTCAGAATTATGCCCTAAAGTTGTAGTGTCATGGCCAGAATTCTGCCCTGGGATACAGGACCTATCGAGCAATGGGAGCCATACACTCATAACCCAGGGCTGAGTGCCACCCTCATTGTTTTAATTACAGAGCTACATACAGCATGTGGGTAAGAAACTTGGATTTGACAACAGCAGAAGAAAGGGGATATTGTATGCCTTCAATCAGCTTTGTATTAGGAGATCCTTAAAGGGAAAATTATGTGAAAGAAAGAAGGAGGAAGAAAACAAACTAGCAAGATCCCTATTTCAATATAATTTGGAGAAAATGACTGATTTGGGTTGGTCATGTTGCCAGGACAGATGACTCAAGGCTTCCAAACAAGAAATGGAAATCAGGAGGATGCCTGAAGCCTGAAAGAAGAACAAATTGTGAAGATATGATTGACCATAAGGATTCAAAATCAACTGTACCAAAGATGAGCTTGGATCATTGCCCAGAACAGAACTGAATGGTGATGTTCATTTAGGTCCTGACTGTTGAAACAAAATAAAATGTAGTAATTGTGCTCTGTTAGGTACACAGACATGTTAATGTTTTCCAATTTCCCCAACTGGGGATCTGGTGTCACTTTCTCTGTTGCTCCTATTTCATGCTTCAGTGGTGAGAGTTATTGCTGCTCTGGACTTTTACTGAATGCCAGGTTTTTGGCAAAGAAGTGGGATCCAGGTGAAAACATCCATCTCATGCTACACGCGAGTGTGCTGCAGGTGGCTTTGAAAATGGCTTTTCAACTGGGAAATCATTTCTTTAATTGGCCTTTTCATGCTTGGATGATGTGCACCTCCATCCTGGTGTGTGATGGTTGCTGGACCCAGGTTATGAATCTCAGCAGTTTGGGCCCCAGAACCCTTCATCTCCAACAACCAGGGAAAGCCTTGGTTTCCACAGGTAGCAGATGTGTACATTGATCTTTTCCTCCCTTAAGAGGGAAATAATTTATTCACAGTTTCCTCACACTCATTTCTCAGGAATCTATCAGTTGAGTTTTATGATAACCTTTCTGATGGACAACAGGTATGACTCCCCCTAAAGGTCACGTGTGAAGCAAGCAACTGCACTGTTTCGCTTTCTCCTTGGGAGCTGCAAAGAAGAATATTCCATGTTGTGGCTCCTAAGGCCAAAACCCTGCTTACCAGCCTAGCAACTTCAGAAATTTCCCGGCCCACCTGTAGGAGCAGTCCAACTCTACAGTACAAATGACTGCCAAACAAACATTTTCTACATACTAAATTAGAAAAATAACAGCAAAACCAACAAGGAGGTGACTCACAGGGAAAA
Source organism: Phocoena phocoena (assembly GCF_963924675.1). Lineage (NCBI taxonomy): Eukaryota > Metazoa > Chordata > Mammalia > Artiodactyla > Phocoenidae > Phocoena > Phocoena phocoena. The sequence continues at coordinate 61,743,122 of NC_089220.1, forward strand.
AAGGAGAGGCAGATGGGATTTATCTACTCCTTTTTGGTTTCTTTACCTGAGTCCAATTTTGAGAATGTTAAGCCCTCTCCTTTCTACCCACTATTTATCACAGAGTCTTCAGATTTCAGTAGCTGACTTAAAGCAGGTAACTTTTTTTCAGCCTTCTAAATGGACTAAAGATGTTGTCAGGTACAAGATATTTCATTAAGGATCTGTCTGGTTTCTTGAGGGGGTCTAAAGTTTGGACTTCAGACAAGGTAACCTAAAATTGGTCCCTACCAATGAGAGACAGCAGGAAGGCTTCTTCCAGGGTTTGTAAATGAACCATCAACTGGAACTCAAAGAAAATTCCACATCTCCTTGCTTTGTACAATCAACATTTTTTTACTAGTTGGTGTATGACCTTGGAGCCACCCAATACGTTAAATAGCTTCACACTTTAAAAAGGGGGGGTGGGGGGGAAATGAGGGGTAAAATTATTTTGTGGGGTTTGGCATAAATCTGTATTTCAAATAAGCTATGTGTGAGCTGCGACTTTGAGAAGAACACGTGCAATGCAGTTTTGATCTTCATTTTATAGATGTACATAAGTAATACAAGGCCTGTTTTGATCATACAATTAAAAACAAATGTGATCCAGTATTGTAATACTCTTTGTCACCGATATTCCTGAATAACAACTCTCAATCAGTATGGGAACCGTCGTGATCGAATGGCTTTGGAGACCTGGAGCTCCATCCTCGTTTTTGCCTGTGAACTTCTCCACATTCCATCTGCAGGGTGGGGGCTCTTTCACAAGTAATCATCCTGATGGGATAGCGTTTTAATGCGTGATAGGCTCCTGAAAGAAATAATCTAAAAACATTTTCAAAATGGTTTTCACAATCTCCTTCTAAGTGCTTTGCTTAACATTTAACAACTATCTTCACTATGATTATGATTTAAGAATTACAATTTAAGACTTTTTCAGAAATGGTGGTGTTAAAGCTGTTTGTATCAGAATGCTTTTAGCCGTAGGTTAGCAGAAGATGTAACTGGAAGCAGCTCAAATAGTAAAGGTTTATTTTTAATTTCACATAACCAGAAATCTGGAGGTAGGATGCCAAGATTGGTTCATTGAGCAGCCCAGGGATGTTATCAAGGTCCAGGTCCTATTTGCCTTTGATGGTCATGCTCAGCTTGTGGGCAATGATATCTCACTTGGCCACGGTACACAGGGATCTCATGCAGTGAGGACAACATCTAGTGGAAAAGAGGGGCTTTTCTTCCTATGTGCTCTTTTCCTTAGGCTAGAAATCCAAGACTTGCAGCATTATCCCTCCCTCTTTGCTGGTACAATGGGCTAGGCTTGGGTCATATGTCCATGTTCAGCCCACTCACTAGTAAGGAATGGGACCACCATGATAGGTTTGAAGAACTCTGCTTCACCCCCTGGACTGGAGAAAGGGACAGTGAATACCTGCACCTCAAGGAACAAGGAGGGGTGAGGAGGGTATCTGTTAAGTCAGCAGCCAAAGGTGCTCCCCGCTGACTTTTTGGATAACAACAGTTTTTATTTTATTAATATTTCTGTGTTTTATTATATTACTGAACTATGCATTGACTTTTCCCCACACTGACAGAATTATCCTGGTGTCTCTCTTAAGGGAAAAACTTTATCCTATGGGGAAAAAAAGTTGATCCTAGGGCCTACTTTTTTTTTCTCATCTGATCCACCTAGAAAATATTTAATAAACAACCCAAAAGTTTTCCCAGGAAATGATCCTGTTCATCTCAGCCCAGATCTATCAGTTGTGCAGGTAGTGTGGTATATTACTTTAAAAGAGAATTGAATGGAAATGGACTAGAAACCTGATTTTTAATTGCTTCTTCTCCTTCCTCTTAAAATAAGAAATGATAAAATATTTTTGCAACAGAAATAACTTGACTTTTCAGAGGTGTTTGTAAAAATGATTTTATTTTAAGAAAAACTACAATACCTTTACAGCTCAGTGGTCAAGGAAAGAGACTGTGAGGACAGTGGAACTTGATTTGAGTCGCCTGTTCGGTAGTGATAGGCTCACAGGCTTCACCTGCAAAATGAAGAAAATAATTATTGCTACTTCAAAGGATTGTTGTGAGAGTTGGATGAGATTAAATATGTCCATATGCCTTCATATATTTATTCTTAACAGAGTGGCTAGTCCATATTAAGCATTCAACAAATTTGACTATTTTTACTTATAACAATGTCAGCAAAAGTCTGTACACATCCAAGTTACCATTTTCCTACACAGGATAGTTAAAATCGAACTCACAACTTTTAGAAGAAACAACTCTGAGAAACGATATATGAGGGCTTGCATACAGTTCATACAACAGTTTTATGGGAGGTCTTGCGTTGGTTCTTGTGTCTCTTCCAAAGAGTTCTCCAGTTGGCTTGATGTGGGTCAAAACTTAAAACCACTGTGGTGGGCCTTCCCTGGTGGTGCAGTGGTTGGGAGTCCGCCTGCCGATGCAGGGGACACGGGTTCGTGCCCTGGTTCGGGAAGATCCCACATGCCGCGGAGCGGCTGGGCCCGTGAGTCATGGCCGCTGAGCCTGCGCATCCGGAGCCTGTGCTCCGCAACGGGAGAGGCCACAGCGGTGAGAGGCCCGCGTACTGCAAAAAAAAAAAACACAAAAAAACAAGAAAAAACAAACCACCGTGGTGGTTTTACTGTCTTTCCAGTAGACATTAGAATCTCACTTTCCATTCATTCAGGGAGTCGACTGGATGTACTGGGAAGTAAGCAGGATAAAGCATGTTGATATGGGTGTCACAAATCTCTTAACTTCCCTGCTTATTGTCCTGGTAAGCTATATGCTCTGTATTTCAAGCCAAAATTACATGAACACAGAAAAAATTGGCAGAATGAACAGTGCATGTGAGTACAAACATCAGTTCTTTAGCCAAAAAGAAAGTATCTTCTTCATAAAACATTACAAGTCCTTTTGGTTTTTTAGAATCTGTATATCATACTTTACATTAGGAAAGCTTCCAGTAATTATCTAATCAAGTCAGAAAAATATGTCATCAGCTTGAGGCCTTACCCACGTTTTCTTGCTCACATTTTTAAAAAAATTTTGTTGAAGTATAGTTGATTTACATTTACAATGTTGTATTAATTTCTGCCGTACAGCATAGTGATTCAGTTATGCATATATCAATATATATTTGTTTTCATATTCTTTTCCATTCTGGTTTATCACAGGATATTGAATATAGTTCCCTTTGCTATATAGTAGCACCTTGTTGTTTATCCGTCCTATAAATAGTAGTTTGCTAATCGCAAGCTCCCAATTCTTCCCTCCCTCACCCCCTCTCCCCCTTGGCAACCACAAGTCCATTCTCTGCCTATGAGTCTGTTTCTGTTTCATAGATATGTTCATGTCGTATTTTAGATTCCACATATGAGTGATATATGGTATTTGTCTTTCTCCTTCTGACTTACTTCGCTTAGTATGATAATCTCTAGGTCCATACATGTAGCTGCAAACAGCATTATTTCATTCTTTTTTATAGCTGAGTAGTACTCCATTGTACATATATACCACATCTTCTTTATCCATTCATCTGTCGATGGACATTTAGGTTATTTCCATGCCTTGGCTATTATAAATAGTGCTTCTACGAACATAGGGGTGCATGTATCTTTTCGAATTATAGCTTTGTCTGGGCATATGCCCAGGAGTGGGATTGCTGGATCATACGGCAACTCTATTTTTAGTTGTTTGAGGAACCTCCATACTGTTTTCCATAATAACTCCACCAATTTACATTCCCACCAACAGTGTAAGAGGGTTCCCTTTTCTTCACACCCTCTCTAACACTTATTATTTGTAGACTTCTTAATTATGTCCATTCTGACTGGTGTGAGGTGGTACCTCATTGTAGTTTAGATTTGCATTCTTGATCACATTTTGGGTGTGACTCTTTGGATTGGCCCAAGTGCCACTCTTACCTGACCGAACGCTTTTCGTGGGAGAGGGCGTGGTACGGAGGTACAGCAGCAGCCACTTTGGCTGTAGGGACCAATTTCCTGATCCGGGACTTTGCGTTGTAAGTACATAAAGGAATTTACTATAAATGTTACTGGGTATCTCAAAGGATCAAAAGCAAAGGGAAATGTCAGTATTTAAGAAGGGTCACGGTGTAACTAGGCTTAAAGAAATCCTGTCAGCAGGATCACACTCACAGTACCAGAACTTCTCTATCTTTCTTCTTTGTTTCCCTGAACGATGGCTTCCTTCTTTCTTATCACTGCAGACTGACAGAAAACATGACTGCTGTTGATATTCTAGCTTTATATCTTAGAGCTTCAGCCACACAGAGTGAGGCTGACCTTTTCAATTCCAATTCCAAAATCCTGGAGAAAAGCACTGCTTGGGTCTGATTAGCTGGGGCACAGAGGCAGGATACCACTTGGATCCATCTAGCGAGATGCCCAGTCAACCACTGCCTACAAGCAGTATCATATTGTACTAATACGTTGGTTCCAGTGGTTTAAAAAAAATTGGGTGGGGCAATTCTCAGCAGAAGAGGTGCCAGCCTGGCTATTCCAGAGTTGCCCGATATTGCATGAATATACTGTAAAAATAACGCAAGGAAGTACATAGTTCTAGCTTCCCATTTGCCAGCAAACGTTGCCCATGGTCCTTGAGAATCTCCCTTTAAAGCTCTTCATTCCTCATTAGAGAGTTCAGGATGGTGGGATGGCTGGAGCTGGTGGGGGAGGGGAAGATGATTGCACATGAAAGGAGCAGAGCAGAGAGTGGAGAAAGAGGACGCATCAAGGAAGCATCGCCAACATGAAGCAGAGGGCTCTGGACCTCCCAGCTCTTTTCAGATTAAATCCTTATGGCTCTCCCAGCTGCCTTTCTTCCCTCCTGCCTTACACCTCTTTTTAATATTTTCTCTCATCATTTTAAAAATGAAGACCTTCTGTGTTGCTTATAAGACTTCTGTCGTCCTCCAGAGAAGCAGTGCTCCACGTTAGGCAAAAGTTTAAAGTAACGCAGAGTTTGTCTCTTCAGAAAAGTGCTTTCCCATGTCTTCTTGTTCTTTTTCTTAGAATAACAAAATCTGAGGATTGGAGTAAACCAAGCTTAAGGTCCCTCAAATCCTTCCATTGCTGTGTACGTCCATTTCTGGCATCCATGATGAGTGGCCATCCAGACCGCTTGACCGCATACCAAAAGGAACTCACACTTTTCAAGAGAGTCCATTCTATCTTCAAATAGTTCAGATTATTAGAAGTACTTCCTCGTATTAAGCTCCCACTGAGCCAAAAATGTGTCTTTCCTTGTTGCTTGAACCTGTTGGTCCTAGTTCTACCACCTGGAAACAAACAGGAAAGTCTAATCTCTTTCCTACGTGCTCATTTTTCAAAAGATCCATCATGTTCCTCATGTTTGTCCCTAAGCTCTTTCTTCTCCAGGCTGAGCAACTGTTCGTCCTATATCTGTTCTCCATTGTATGGGATTTCAAGTACCTCTATTAATCAGGACACTCTGTCCTAAAAGCTTTACTTACTTAAATGTTCTTCTTTGTTTCCCCCCTATACCCAGACATACTCTTCCAGATGTGAAAAAATCAGCCCAAGAAAAACAGAACTAATAATGTCTTTTATTATAAATATAGAACTTCTATTCAGGAAAATCACATTTATCTTTTAGGAAGACCAAACCTATGCTTCGTCACTCTCATGCTGAAAATTATATAATAATTAATTTATAATGAAATTTAAATGACAAAGAGTATTTAAGTTTTACAAGTGAATTTCAGGCATCAGTAGTTGGAATGGAAAGGAGGTGGGGGGAATTCATGAATTCCCATAGTTCTTCAAAGCAGATTCTGCTTTACTTCCTATATACAAATGCTAGTACTATTCATTAGGTCGAAAATAGTGGACAAAATAAGACCACATCAGGGGATCATTTGATTCCTTTCTTCCTCTTCATAAAATCCATAATCTTAACAAATATTTGTGTCCTGGTTACATACACATGCGTGCACACCCACATGCCGCGGAGCGGCTGGGCCCTTGAGCCATGGCCGCCGAGCCTGCGCGTCCGGAGCCTGTGCTCCGCAACGGGAGAGGCCACAGCTGTGGGAGGCCCGCGTGCTGCAAAAAAAAAAAAAAAAAAAAAAAAAGAGGTCACCATGTTGGATTCGGTGGCACAGTGGGTTAATCTGAATAAATTCTTAACGTTATTGTTCCAGAAGCTCAGCCAGAAGCAGAACCCAAATAAGGGAGCTGGAGTGAAGTTTGATGGGTCAATCAGAGAAGTTCCAGCTTTCTCTAGGATATTAAATGTATATCCTAAAATAGGAACACGTTGAGTCCTGCCTTTATCTGTAGCCACTTATGGGTTCACCAGGGAAACTGATTATCCCAGAAAATGATGCAGAATATTCTCTTCTGTTGAAATATTTTCAGGTTTAAATGAGGGTATAGCATATATATATGTAAAGATTCCAGGACAGACAAATATAAAATTTTGAATCTTAAATTTTAGCGAGAAGTAAGTGGTGACTTTTTATAAAACTTATCATAAGCATATGGCACTCATTCTTTTCTTTCCTAAAAATGTCTGAATATGTAACCATGAGTCCCTCAGTATTGGCAACAATAGCTGTCCCATGCCCTGTGAGATTGCATATCAGCAGGGGAGTTTGACATTTCTTCTGTCAGCAGCGTATGTCCCTGTAATTAGCCCTCCCTGACCTCCTTGCATCTCCACTAAGGAAGTTAAAAAAATTATGACTAATTCAGGACAGAGCTGGGAGCCCTAGTTCCACAGCCATAGAGTTTGTTAGTTCCCCTGTGTTAGTAAACCTAAAGTTGAGGTTTTCATCTCCTGGTTAGCCTCAGAAGTTTCAGTCTAGTGGGCTTAGGTATAGCACTAACCTCATTTGGTGACCACAGGGAGGAGATGCAAGACGGTAGACAGCTTGAGGCTACTACCAACCACACAACTGGAAAAATAAATTCAAGATTCCTTAGATTAAGGAGGGCTGACTTTAGCTTTAAGGTACAACTCATGATTATGTTTAGCAACTTACCTAAGGGGTTCCAGTCTCAGTATCATTTATTCCTCTTCTGAATGTCATAGTAGATATCATAATCTCTTCACTTTAGAATTAAAACAAAGGAAGATTTCATGACTGATGTGCTACATTGAATAATTGGAAATACTTTAAGATTAGTTGCTTTATCCATAAACAACAGCACAATCACCTGTTTCCTAATTCCCTTACTTATATAAATCTTTTTATTTCTCCAATAGGTTGTTCGGTTTTTACAAGGGAATTCTGCCACCCATCTTGGCTGAAACACCAAAAAGAGCAGTGAAGGTAAACATTGTATGCCTTCCCACCAACTGAAAATAGACTGTAGTAAGAGCTTCAGCATCAACACATCCCACCATAAACTATGGGACATTAATGGAAATTAAACATAAAATACTAAAACTTCTAAAATTTTAAAAAATCTTAAATTTTTTAAATTGTAACAATTTTTATCATAATTAGACTTGGTCAGTCTCTCAAATATTGCTATGTTGATTTGTGGATTATTTTTTTCCAGGTAAAGGCATTCCCTTCTAATGGGGAAATTATACAAAAAGCACAGTGGTGAATGAAATTCATGTAATCAAACCACAGCAGCCACAAAAGAGCTTGAACTTTTTCTCAAGGCAATTCATAACTTTGCCTTTGGAGCAATAATTATTAAAGAAAGAGAGAGGGAGAGGAGAGGAGAGAGGCGAGGTAGAAAAGCCTTTCTCCTTAAATCATTCTCATTTCATGAACAGAGCACACTAAGACATTATATTTCTTTGTGTATGATTCTCATATAGCACATTTATTTGGTGTGCTAACTTCATTTTTCCCCCTGGTCTCCTCTGTTAAAATTCTCTATTCTGGTTTTTACAAAATCATTACTTCCACTACACTCATTTCCATTCTTTTTTTTTTTTAACGTCTTTATTGGAGTATAATTGCTTTACAATGGTGTGTTAGTTTCTGCTGTATAACAAAGTGATTCAGCAATATGTACACATATTATCTCCTCCCTCTTGTGTCTCCCTCCCACCCTCCCCATCCCACCCCTCTAGGTGGTCACCGAGCTGATCTCCCTGTGCTATGCGGCTGCTGCATAATCTTATAACTATGGACATTTATGTACTACCTGCTGGTTCCGTATCTGGATAAGAACATGGAGATCTAGCAGGACCTCTGGGGAGAAAGAACTAAATCTGATCGCGCTTTTATAAGTTCTTTCAGACAAAAGTCCTGATCCCAGTGGCTCTGACTGGCGTTGCCCCTCCCCCCACACCACTGACATCACCAAATATGGCTTTGTCTTTCCATAATAAGGATAACATAAACTTAGACTGAAAGACTTCCTTTCCAGCTAATGACATAAAGTTTTTTTCACATACATTACTCAATTTGTGTTCCCAACATTCCTGAAAGGTAAGAAAAACAGCTTATATACTTATATCAGTTAATTAAGAGGGTGACTGAGTTAAAAATTATGATAAAAAAAAACCCAACATATATACACAGACACCAGACTTTTACATCCTGTGAAAATGGTGATTTAATAGGATTTAATTCAGGTCTAGGATTCAGAAAGCAAAGCTTTAAAACATGCTTTCTCTGTAAATTCATCCTCTTCGTTGCCATAGTTTTTGTGATTTTATATTATTACTTCAATACAAATTTCATTATAAGGATCTGAATCAAAAAAAAAAAAAAGAAAAGGATCTGAATCGCAATAGCGAATCTGGAAAAAGTTCACCAAAGTACACAAGAGGGCTGAGTTGAATTATGAAATGGCTTCACTTGATAAAAGATTGCCCAAGTAAACAAACAGAGCATAGTTCCTGTTCAAAAGGAAAGTCACTTTGTCTCCATGGAATAATATATTCATTTGTTCAGAGTTTTACGTGTATAAATAAAGTAAACTATAATTAGTTTTTCATGGAATACTTTTCCTTAATACTGTATGTTGGATACAATTTAAACTTTAAGAGGATTAAGGTTTATCAATGTTGAACAGTCTTTTATGGAAGAAAAAAAAAACTTGAGCTTTACAAAACTGAATTAGTCTCTACTTAAAAAAAGCAATGCTCCCTGCCAGAACAATGGTTAACAGATGAACTTCTGGGCAACTGGATATGGTGTATGTGTCCCAGACATGTTGTTTCAAGTAGATTTTACCTTAAAATTATTGAGACATATGGTAAGTACGTTGGCTTTTTAAGTATAACTTCGAGTTTAGTGTGTCTTTGCCAGATGGATAGCACTAGTTTTTCAGCACAATTTATGAAAACACTCATTTTATAGATACTTTATCTTAGTATTTGTGAGGAAAATGATCATCTGATTGCAACAGTTTCATACATCAAAAACTGCTTCATTGGATGTCATCAAAGTTTACTTTGAAAAAATATTCAGAGACCATAGATATACACACACACATACATACATATATATGCTCCCTGAATATTATGTGTGTGTGTGTATATAAACAGACAATGTCTAGAAACAGATAATGTTGTTTTTTTCTGTACTTTATTCTTTGAAATGAGATTCATCATTAAAATAATAAGATTCATTTATGCTAAATAAATGAAACTTCCCCTTTCACAAATGAAGACAGAATTAGTATTGTAGTTAGCAAAAAGAAATGAAGACCTCAGAAAGAGACCAGCTGTTTACTCAGGGATGGCAGGAACAATGTGCCACGTTCCAGGATCTAGTCTTGAGCTTCACAGGTCCAGAAACACCATTATTCCATGGTCAGATTCTCAAGGACTGCTTAATGCTAACCAAACTCATGAAAGATTATATTGATATACTGTGAAGTCTATTTGTTCACCACTGTATTTCCAGCCAAGATGAAGTCACAGGGACCAGATTTTCTCTCCTGCCTGAAACAGCAAGAACAGAAAATGAACAACATATATGAAACCACAATTTTTAAGACATTGGACATAAGACAAGGAGGGAGAGTCATACCTGAGATGGAAAACAAATGAGATGAGCCCTATGGATTGCCCCAGGTCACTGGCTTGAGAGAGTTTCCAGGGACACACAGGAAAAATCCAGTTGACTCCCTCAACCAGTGGACTCCCTGGGTTGAGAAGGAGCTGAGAGGCCAGGGAGGGCAAGGCACCTAGAGCTCCCAGGCCATAGCACCAGAGAAGGAGAGAGCTGCACAGAGAGAGACACCTAAGGTCTGCAGAGGGACGCCTCAAGTATTCAGCTGACCTGAGCACATATGAGGAAACAAGCAAGGCCTGGAAACAGCTGTCCGAAGGATTCAAGGGATCAGTGCTGGGCAGTCACGCGAGGCTGGGAACAGTGTCTGTTCCCAGCAGCCAAACTGGGAGGCCTCAAAATGCACAGGGTGGAAGAGACCTTCAAGATGGCAGAAGAGTAAGACATGGAGTTGACCTTCCTCCCCACAAATACATCAGAAATACATCTACACATGGAACAACTCCCACAGAACACCTACTGAACGCTGGCAGAAGACCTCAGACTCCCAAAAGGCAAGAAACTCCCCCACGTACCTTGGTAGGGCAAAAGAAAAAAGAATAAACAGAGACAAAAGGATAGGGACGGGACCTGCACCAGTGGGAGGGAGCTGTGAAGGAGGAAAGGTTTCCACACACTAGGAAACCCCTTCACTGGCGGAGACGGGTAGTGGCGAGGGGGAAGCTTCGGAGCCACGGAGGAGATCGCAGCAACAGGGGTGCGGAGGGCAAAGCGGAGAGATTCCCACACAGAGGATTGGTGCAGACCAGCACTCACCAGCCCAAGAGGCTTGTTTGCTCAACCGCCAGGATGGGTGGGGGCTGGGAGCTGAGACTCGGGCTTCGGAGGTCGGATCCCAGGGAGAGGACTGGGGTTGGCTGCATGAACACGTTGTGAAGGGGGCTAGGGCACCACAGCTAGCTGGGAGGGAGTCTGGGAAAAGTCTAGACTTGCCTAAGAGGCAAGAGACCATTGTTTCAGGGTGCGCAAGGAGAGGGGATTCAGAACACCGCCTAAACGAGCTCCAGAGATGGGCGCGTGCTGTGGCTATCAGCGCGGACCCCAGAGACGGGCATGAGATGCTACGGCTGCTGCTGCAGCCACCAAGAAGCCTGTGTACAAGCACAGGTCACTGTCCACACCTCCCCTCCCGGGAGCCTGTGTAGCCCGCCACTGCCAGGGTCCCGTGATCCAGGGACAACTTCCCCAGGAGAACACACGGCACGCCTCAGGCTGCTGCAACGTCATGCCAGCCTCTACCGCTGCAGGCTCGCCCCACATTCCATACCCCTCCCTCCCCCTAGCCTGAGTGACCAAATCCCCCTAATCAGCTGCTACTTAACCCCATCCTGTCTAGGCAGGAACAGACGCCCTCAGGCGACCTACACACAGAGGTGGGGCCAATGCAAAGCTGAACCCCAGGAGCTGTGCAAATAAAGGAGAGAAAGGGAAATCTCTCCCAGCAGCCTCAGGAGCAGCAGATTAAATCTCCACAATCAACTTGATGTACCCTGAATCTGTGGAATACCTGAATAGACAACGAATCATCCCAAAATTGAGGCAGTGGACTTTGGGAGCAATGATATATATGTTTTTTTCCTTTTTGTCTTTTTGTGAGTGTGTATGTGTATGCTTCATTGTGTGGTTTTGTCTGTATAGCTTTGCTTTTACCATTTGTCCTACAGTTCTGTCCGTGTTTTTTGTTTTTGTTTTTTTTACTAAGTTTTTAGTGCTTGTTATCATTGGTGGATTTGTTTTTGGTTTGCTTGCTCTCTTCTTTCTTTTTTTTTCTTTTTTTATTGCTTTTTAATTTTTTAATTTTTAATAATTATTTTTTATTTTAATAACTTTATTTTATTTTTTATTTCTTTCTTTCTTTTTTTCTCCGTTTTCTTCTGAGTCGTGTGGCTGACAGGGTCTTGGTGCTCCAGCCAGGTGTCAGGTCTGTGCCTCTGAGGTGGGGGAGCCGAGTTCAGGACATCGGTTCACCAGAGACCACCCGGCTCCACATAATATCAAACAGCGAAAGCTCTCCCAGAGATCTCCATCTCAGCGCTAAGACACAGCTCCACTCAATGACCAGCAAGCGACAGTGCAGGACACCATATGACAAACAACTAGCAACACAGGAACACAACCCCACCCATTAGCAGAGAGGCTGCCTAAAATAATAACAAGATCACAGGCATCCCAAAACACACCACTGGGCACAATCCTGCCCACCAGAAAGACAAGATCCAGCCTCATCCACCAGAACACAGGCACTAGTCCCCACCACCAGGAAGCCTACACAACCCACTGAACCAACCTTAGCCACTGGGGACAGACACCAAAAACAACGGGAACTACAAACCTGCAGAAAAGGAGACCCCAAACACAGTAAGATAAGCAAAATGAGAAGACAGAGAGACACAGAGCAGATGAAGGAGCAAGGTAAAAACCCACCAGACCAAACAAACGAAGAGGAAATAAGCAGTATACCTGAAAAAGAATTCAGAGTAATCATAGTAAAGATGATCCAAAATCTTGGAAATAGATGGAGAAAGTACAAGAAACATTTACCAAGGACCTACAAGAACTAAAGAGCAAACAAACAGTGATGAACAACACAATAAATGAAATAAAAAATTCTCTAGAAGGAATCAATAGCAGAATAACTGAGTCAGAAGAAGGGGTCAGTGACCTGGAAGATAAAATAGTGGAAATAATTACCACAGAGCAAAATAAAGAAAAAAGAATGAAAATAATTGAGGACAGTCTCAGAGACTTCTGGGACAATATTAAATGCACCAACATTCGCATTATAGGTGTCCCAGAAGAATAAGAGAAAAAGAAAGGGACTGAGAAAATATTTGAAGAGATTATAGTTGAAAACTTCCCTAATATGGGAAAGGAAATAGTTAATCGAGTCCAGGGAGTGCAGAGAGTCCCGTACAGGCTAAATCCAAGGAGAAACATGCCAATACACATATTAATCAAACTATCAAACATTAAATACAAAGGAAAAATATCAAAAGCAGCAAGGGAAAAGCAACAAATAATATACAAGGGAATCCCCATAAGGTTAACAGCTGATCTTTCACCAGAAACTCTGCAAGCCAGAAGGGAGTGGCAGGACATGTTTAAAGTGATGAAAGGGAAAAACCTACAACCAAGATTACTCTACCCAGCAAGGATCTCATTCAGATTTGATGGAGAAATTAAAACCTTTACAGACAAGCAAAAGCTAAGAGAATTCAGCACCACCAAACCAGCTTTACAACAAATGCTAGAGTAACTTCTCTACGCAGGAAACACAAGAGAAGGAAAAGACCTACAATAAAAAAAAACCCAAAACAATTAAGAAAATGGTAATAGGAACGTGCATATTGATAATTACCTTAATTGTAAATGGATTAAATGCTCCAGCCAAAAGACATAGAGTGGCTAAATGGATAAAAAAACAAGAGCCGTACATATGTTGTCTACAGACACCGACTTCAGACCTAGGGACACATACAGACTGAAAGTGAGGGGATGGAAAAAGATATTCCATGCAAATGGAAATCAAAAGAAAGCTGGAGTAGCAATTCTCATATAAGACAAAATAGACTTTAAAATAAAGACTATTACAACAGACAAAGAAGGACACTACATAATGATCAAGGTATCAATCCAAGAAGAAGATATAACAATTGTAAATATTTATACACCCAACATAGGAACACCTCAATATATAAGGCAAATGCTAACAGCCATAAAAGGGGAAATTGACATTAACACAATCATAGTAGGGGACTTTAACACCCCACTTTCACCAATGGACAGATCATCCAAAATGAAAATAAATAAGGAAACACAAGCTTTAAATGATACATTAACAAGATGCACTTAATTGATATATATAAGACATTCCATCCAAAAACAACAGAATACACTTTCTTCTCAAGTGCTCATGGAACATTCTCCATGATAGATCATATCTTTGGTCATAAATTAAGCCTTGGTAAATTTCAGAAAATTGAAATTGTATCAAGTATCTTTTCTGACCACAATGCTATGAGACTAGATAGCAATTACAGGAAAAAAAATCTGTAAAAAATAAAAACACATTTAGGCTAAACAATACACTACTTTATAACCAAGAAATCACTGAAGAAATCAAAGAGGAAATCAAAAAATACCTAGAAACAAATGACAATAAAACACGACAACCCAAAACCTATAGGATGCAGCAAAAGCAGTTCTAAGAGGGAAGTTTATAGTAATACAATCCTACCTCAAGAGACATCTCAGATAAACAACCTAACCTTACACCTAAAGCAATTAAAGAAAGAAGAACAAAACCCCCAAAGTCAGCAGAAGGAAAGAAATCATAAATATCAGATCAGAAATAAATGAAAAAGAAATGAAGGAAACAATAGCAAAGATCAGTAAAACTAAAAGCTGGCTTTTTGAGAAAATAATCAAAATTGATAAACCATTAGCCAGACTCATCAAGAAAAAAACGGAGAAGACTCAAATCAGTAGAATTAGAAACGAAAAAGGAGAAATAACAACTGACACTGCAGAAATACAAAGGATCATGAGAGATTACTACAAGCAACTATATGCCAGTAAAATGGACAACCTGGAAGAAATGGACACATTCTTAGAAAAGCACAACATTCTGAGACTGAAGCAGGAAGAAATAGAAAATATAAACAGACCAATCACAAGCACTGAAATTGAAACTGTGATTTAAAAATCTTCCAACAAACAGAAGCCCAGGACCACATGGCTTCACAGGCGAATTCTATCAAACATTCAGAGAAGATCTAACACCTATCCTTCTCAAACTCTTCCAAAATATAGCAGAGGGAGGAACACTCCCAAACTCATTCTACGAGGCCACCGTCACCCTGATACCAAAACCAGACGAAGATGTCACAAAGAAAGAAAACTACAGGCCAATATCACCGATGAACATAGATGCGAAAATCCTCAACAAAATACTAGCAAACAGAATCCAACAGCACATTAGAAGGATCACATAACCATGATCAAGTTGGGTTTATCCCAGGAATGCAAGGATTCTTCAATATATGCAAATCAAGCAATGTGATAAACCATATTAACAACTTAAAGGATTAAAAACCATATGATCATCTCAATAGATGCAGAGAAAGCTTTTGACAAAATTCAACACCCATTTATGATAAAAACCCTCCAGAAAGTAGGCATAGAGGGAACTTACCTCAACAAAATAAAGGCCATATATGACAAAGCCACAGCCAACATCATTCTCAGTGGTGAAAAACTGAAACCATTTCCACTAAGGTCAGGAACAAGACAAGGTTGCCCACTCTCACCATTATTATTCAACGTAGTTTTGGAAGTTTTAGCCACAGCAATCAGAGTAGAAAAAGAAATATAAGGAATCCTAATTGGAAAAGAAGAAGTAAAGCTGTCACTGTTTGCAGATGACATGATACTATACATAGCGAATCCTAAAGATGCTGCCAGAATATTTGTAGAGCTAATCAATGAATTTGGTAATGTAGCAGGATACAAAATTAATGCACAGAGATCTCTTGCATTCCTATACACTAATGATGAAAAATTTGAAAGAGAAATTAAGGAAACACTCCCATTCACCATTGCAAGAAAAAGAATAAAATATATGGGAATAAACCTACCTAAGGAGACAAAAGACCTGCATGCAGAAAACTATGACACTGATGAAAGAAATTAAAGATGATACAAACAGATGGAGAGATATACCATGTTCTTGGATTGGAAGAATCAACATTGTGCAAATGACTGTACAATCCAAGGCAATCTACAGATTCAATGCAATCCCTATCAAACTACCAATGGCATTTTTCACAGAACTAGAACAAAAAATTTCACAATTTGTATGGAAACACATAAGATCCCGAATAGCCAAAGCAACCTTGAGAAAGAAAAATGGAGCTGGAGGAATCAGGCTCCCTAACTTCAGACTACACTACAAAGCTTCAGTAATCAAGACAATATGGTACTGGCAGAAAAACAGAAATATATATCAATGGAACAGGATAGAAAGCCCAGAGATAAACCCACACACATATGGTCACCTTATTTTTTATAAAGGAGGCAAGAATATACAATAGAGAAAAGACAGCCTCTTCAATAAGTGATGCTGCGAAAACTGGACAGCTACATGTAAAAGAATGAAATTAGAACACTCCCTAACACCATAAACAAAAATAAACTCAAAATGGATTAAAGACCTACATATAAGGCTAGACACTATAAAACTCTTAGAGGAAAACATAGGCAGAATTCTCTGTGACGTAAATCACAGCAAGATCCTTTTTGACCCACCACCTATGGAAATGGAAATAAAAACAAAAATAAACAAATGGGACCTAATGAAACTTAAAAGCTTTTGCACAGCAAAGGAAACCATAAACAAGATGAAAAGACATCCCTCAGAATGGGAGAGAATATTTACAAATGAAGCAACTGACAAAGGATTAATCTCCAAAATTTACAAGCAGCTCATGCACCTCAATATCAAAAATACAAACAACCCAATCCAAAAATGGGCAGAAGACCTAAATACACATTTCTCCAAAGAAGATATACAGACTGCCAACAAACACATGAAAGAATGCTCAACATCACTTATCATTAGAGAAATGCAAATCAAAACTACAATGAGGTATCACCTCACACCAGTCAGAATGGCCATCATGAAAATATCTACAAACAATAAATACTGGAGAGGGTGTAAAGAAAAGGGAACCCTCTTGCACTCTTGGTGGGAATGTGAATTGATAAAGCCATTATGGAGAACAGTATGGAGGATCCTTAAAAAACTAAAAATAGGACTACCGTATGACCCAACAATCCCACTACTGGGCATATACCCTGAGAAAACCATAATTCAAAAAGAGTCATGTACCACAATGTTCATTGCAGCTCTATTTACAATAGCCAGGACATGGAAGCAACCTAAGTGTCCATCAACAGATGAATGGATAATGAAGATGTGGCACATAAATACAATGGAATATTACTCAGCCATAAAAGGAGACGAAATTGAGTTATTTCTAGTGAGATGGATGGATCTAGAGTCTGTCATACAGAGTGAAGTAAGTCAGAAAGAGAAAAACAAATACCGTATGCTAATACATATATATGGAATCTCAAAGAAAAAAAAGGTTATGAAGAATCTAGGGGCAGGACAGGGATAAAGATGCAGACGTAGAGAATGGACTTGAGGACACGGGGAAGGGGAAGGGGAAGGTGGGACGAAGTGAGAGAGTGGCATGGACATATATACACTACCAAATGTAAACTAGATAGCTAGTGGGAAGCAGCCACATAGCACAGGGAGATCAGCTCAGTTCTTTGTGACCACCTATAGGGGTGGGATAGGAAGAGTGGGAAGGAGACGCAAGAGGGAGGGGATATGGGGATATATGTATACGTATAGCTGATTCACTTTGTTATAAAGCAGAAACTAACACCCCATTGTAAAGCAATTATACTCCAATAAAGATGTTTAAAAAAATTGTAATGCAAAAAAAAAAAAAAAAAGAAAAGAAATGCACAGGGTATTGAGAGGTGTACCCAGAAGGTGTTTGCCTCTGTATTGCGGAATAGTTAACCCTAGTCTGAGCACTGCTCAGGTCCCACTTGTTAAAAGTAAGACCCGGGCTTCCCTGGTGGCGCAGTGGTTGAGAGTCCGCCTGCCTGATGCAGGGGACGCGGGTTCGTGCCCCGGTCTGGAAAGATCCCACATGCCACGGAGAGGCTGGGCCCGTGAGCCATGGCCGCTGGGCCTGCACATCCGGAGCCTGTGCTCTGCAACGGGAGAGGCCACAACAGTGAGAGGCCCACATACTGCAAAAAAAAAAAAAAAAAGTAAGACCCAAATGGATCAAACTGTTTCCAGGTAATTTAACTGCCTCCCAGAATAGACGATCTGGGAGGTCAGCTTAGTGATCAGACTGCTTAGTGAGCGTGGATGAAAGCAAAGGGGAAAGTGCCGTCAGGAGGGCTGGGTCGCCCAGGCAAACTGTACCCACCTCCCCTGCCGAAGCACAACTTGACACTTCTCCAGGGACCACACGGGCTGTCCCCGAGGTCCAGCCCCTTTCCTGGGGTAAATCCAACCAGACTACCAATTTCAAGGTTCCACTTTATAGGTTATATATAGCATATTAGTTTGGATTCAACATTTTATATTCAAGGTTCCCAAAGCCTTGACTGAATACGAATGTTTTCAAACCTCTTAAGTCACACATTTGCATGACTCTGGGTAGGTGACATTATTACACGTTGACCCTCCTAATTTCATCCTTAGAGTGTAACCTCATGTCTTATGTGATAGGGTACCTTTATCACATCTCTGCACTAACCAGTGTTGTGGATGAGAAATATTAAGAAATATCATGAAGTAAAAGAGCAGTGCTCTATAGAAAGGAATTAAAGTAACAGTCTACTAGTTCTTAAGAATATAGTTGTAGTATAATGTCTTCTAAGCTTTGCACATGGGAGGCATCCAGTAAATATTTGTTGAATGAATGAATATTTTTATTTAATATTGGTTTCAAACTATAATGGCATTATGTTATTTACTATTATTGAAAATCCATTTTAAAAGATTTTAATATTTCCTTTCTTGAGATAATATTTTATTTTATATTCAGTAAATTAGACTTTGGTTGCAAAGGTAGAAATTAAAACAAGATTTTTTATTTTTAGTTTGAAGCACTATTTGCTTATTAGAATATGTAATATATATTATTCACTTCTTTAATATTTATTTATTTATTTGGTCGCGCTGGGTGTTAGTTGCAGCAGGCGGGCTCCTTAGTTGCACCTCACGGGCTCCTCAGTTGTGGCATGCGAACTCCTAGTTGTAGCATGCGTGTGGGATCTAGCTCCCAGACCAGGGATCGAACCCAGGCCCCCTGCATTGGGAGCGCAGAGTCTTATCCACTGCGCCACCAGGGGAGTCCCTGTTCATTACTTTTGAATTTAATACATTAGCAACTTATCTCTGATCTGTGAGGCTTCTTTATTTGTAGGAACCTGAATCACTTCATCCTAGCCATTCACCAGAATCTTCCAGTCAGACTGCTGATGAGTACCAACCAGCTGGTGGGAGTTTTTTTAAAACAGTTTTAGAGATGGGGAAATGAAAAGCCTAGAATTGCCCCAAAGTGTAGACTTGGAATTGCCTGTGAGAATTGCTTAGAGTGACAGGTCAAGTCTATGTCCCCACACTTCTCCTGTGAGATCTCAGTTTGTTCCTTAATTCTTTGTCATGACAGAAAGTCAGAAGGAAAAAAAAATGCATCCTCACACTGGAAGGGAGCAAGGTAGTGAGGCATTCTGTGAGGTCCATCATCTCCCAGAACTTTCCCAAACCCACATAGACTCCTTAGAGCAGTGTTTCCAAAGTATGGGTCATGACCTGTGAGTCCTGAAATCAATTTGATGGGTCACTAGATGTAGTGGTTCACCAGAAAATTTTTTGATGAAATAGAGTAGAAACAGAATGCATTACACATAGTGAAGAGCTAAACATTGTTTTACAGCAATGTTTTGTTTCAGTTATAAATATGAGTGTGTACTACATGTACATGTGTACCTGTGCTGGGTAAATAGATTATGATAAATATGGTAAATAGTAGATTGTGGTCAAAGAAGTTTGAAATCTTCTGCCTTAAGGGACTCAGCTTCCAAGGTCAGGGAAGGCAAGAAGACCTCAGCAGAAAGAAAACTCTATCACAGAGAACCTCTTTCCAAACCACTAAAATATGGCTCAGCAGTGAGCAGTACAGTGTAGTGTAGTGGTTAAGAGCATACCCAGGCTTTGGAGATAGACTTAGGGAGAAATCTCAATCCTTCCATTCACTAGCTGCAGGACAGGCATCTACAAGTGGGAATCATGGTTGTACTCTTACCTGTTACCTGGTGATGTTGTATGGATTAAATGCAGTAGCACATCCAAAGGCCTTAGCACGTTTCCTAGACCACAGCAAGCTCTCATGAATGATACATGTACATAAGGGATCAATGGTTCCTTTAGTATCCAAAGTGAAGAAAGGAAATGGAAACTAAGATTTTCTGAAAGTCTCCTATGTGCCAGGAATGTCAAGAAATCTTAACTCAAGTTCTCTTATTTAAGGACTACTCTAGAAGTTTTGTGTTCTTCAGTGTTAGAAAGGTCAAGCTATGCCTCCATAGCTAATTCAGGATTCAAACCTAGGACTGCTTATGTCAAAATCCACGCAGGGTGATTATCAAAGAATAGTTAAAATGATGACCATGAAAAGGAAGAAAAAATAAATTATTTTTTAAACCCAAGATCATAACCCTTTTCCTTTTAATCGTTTCTAGTGCATCGCTCATCAAACCTGTTGTGGTTCCTGGTGGTATTATTTGAACACTAGGATAGTTTCAGGGTTATCACCATCCACTGGAATGTTAGACCAAGAAGACAGGGGTTTCTCTTTGTTTACTGCTGCATCCCCAGTGCGTAGAACCAAGAAATATTTGTTGAATGAGTGAATGAATGAATTCCTGTTCTACAGAAATCTACATCCATAGTTGGTTTAAAGGAACATAGCACAAAAATAGCTGCTGAGTCTTTAAGAGAATCCATCTATCTGGTGATGGCAATGACTCTGGAACTGCCCAAAGATACATGAGAGCCATGTTTACATGGAACTACCTCTTTGTAACAACAGAATATTATTTGGCTCTCAAATCTATATTTATTTCTTGCCTCACAGTACTGGGTTATAAAGTAATAGAGTAGAAGACATATTAAGACCATAAAATACCCAGGCCATTTCTGAGGTCTTCAGAATCAGACCCCAGCAGGACCTAAGGGTGTGTTTTATCAGTGATGTTGGCCGCTACCTAACAGAGGACCCCAGGAGCAAACCATCATGTTCAAGCAGATCGTTGTCCAAAATATATAATATAAGAAGAGAGGAGAAAACTTTATTTGGAACATATTATACAAAGTGATTGATTGGATTTGCCTCCATTGAAATCCATTTACGGAGAAAATTATATTAAACATCATCTACTGAAGGAACCAACAAAATCTTCATCATCGTCAGATTTTTAAGGAAGGAATAAGCAGCTCTCTTTCTTCACTGAGGTTGAGGACAGTCTTACTTTCAGGCAGGGGATGGACTAGATGTCCTTGTTGGGTCCTTCCCTAGTTTATCATGGCATCTTCGTCATCATTGAGTGTTTAGAAATCCCATGGAACAGTAGAGATACACAGCAGTATAAATGCGAGTTAAAGCTGAGAAGTGGATGTCTTTTACAAATGGGTTAGAAAATTGGGCATTCACTGGGAAAGCAGGCCACAGAGAAAACATAGGAGACCAAAGATTTCAGGTCTCTATGCCTATAATTTTGAATCACTGCCATAAAAAAGGAGTCTATTGATGTCTGGGGGAACTGAAAATGGTCATGGTAAATGGAAGCTGTATGGTTCATTTACTGCTATAAAAGATTCCATCAGCTCTTCTGTAGGCTATTACAGCTGCATTTGAAAATGTGAATGTTCAAGTAAGATTCAATAGCAACTACCCAAGACTGGATTAAAAACTGTGTTTGATGGTTTATCATTTTTTAGAATGCTGGTGAATATAATGATTTACTAAAGAAATTTGAGTCAATTAAAAGGTTTGTTGCAGGAAATTGTTATAAATCTCTGGTTTGGTTTTGTTTCACAGTTTTTCACCTTTGAGCAGTACAAGAAATTGCTAGGATATGTGTCACTGTCACCAGCATTGGTAAGTGAGAGTATTTATTATACTTAAGTGTGTGTGTTATTTCATACAGCAAAATCTGGAAACAAAAACCCTTTTGATTCCCCAAGCTCAGCTACTAAAATATGAATTCGAGTTATTCAATGTTCAGCTACTTGTTGAAAGCCATCTTCCTAATAACTCACAATTTGGCCATTTTATAGCTCCCAGTGATGAATTTATGATAATAATGATATGTGTGGAAAGGCCCATATGAGATGTGGTCAAGAATATAAAGAGTACATTTGCCAAAGACTCTTTTGAAGCCAAAACATGTGTATGTTTACATACATACTGCACATATCTATTTATGTGAAAGTCACTGTATCTAAAATTATTTCCTAACAGGTCACTTTTGCAGCTTTTGCTCAAGCTGTATTAACTATAGGACTTCAGGTCACTCTGTGGTCAGATGCAGGCTGAGGGGCCTTTTATAGTTGGGGAGAACAGTGATCTTACAATGACACATCTCAACTATTACATGAAAGTCATTTGGTGATTTGAACATTTGCCGATGCCACTCCTTTCCTTCTTTGTGATTTCGCTGCTTTTCACAAAACAAGTTAAATAATATTGACCAAATAGGTTCTATCAATATGCATGCAGCGAGAGCCCCAGAGAGAGCCAATGCACTAATTTCTCCCCCAAACCTGCAAAGCAAAACAAAACTAAACTAAACTAAATCTGCATTGGCCCTCCAATTAGCAATGTGTCTTCCAACGTCCAGGAAAATACCCCAGTTTACCTGCTATGAACCTTAGAACTCAGCCAGAGGGGCAGAGTTCTGAGCTTCAACTCTTTCATTACTTTATTTCTAAAGATTCATTAAGAAGAAGTGGCTGCTATTTAAAAAATCATACATACTCCCTTTCTAGCAAGGATCCAATTAAGAAACCTAATAGTGTCACTTTGTTTTATGACAAAGAAACCTCTGGTTCAGCCTCCTGCTTAAACAAGGGGGCTGTGAAGCGGCCTCTCACGGAAGGAGAAGTGGTAGCATGAGTCCTGAAATAAGCTGAGATTTTTTTTTAATTCCTCAGTGTCTTCCCTGACTGTCTCCCTTTACTTTGAAAACATCTTGTTAAAAAGAGGATTAAAAACTTCCTAGCAGGGCTTCCCCGATGGCGCAGTGGTTAAGAATCCGCCTGCCAATGCAGGGGACACGGGTTCAAGCCCTGGTCCAGGAAGATCCCACAAGCTGCAGAGCAACTAAGCATGTGCGCCATAACTACTGAGCCTGTGCTCTAGAGCCTGTGAACCACAACTACTTAAGCTCGCGCACCTAGAGCCCATGCTCTGCAACAAGAGAAGCCACCACAATGAGAAGCCCGTGTACCACAGTGAAGAGTAGCCCCTCTCTGCAACTAGAGAGCCCGTGCGTAGCAACGGAGACCCAACACAGCCAAAAATAAATAAATAAAACAAATAAATTAAAAAAAAAAAAGCCAATTCTAAAAAAAAAAAAATCTTCCTAGCAAAGGACAGTAAAATACAGTTTCCAGAGGGCCGTGGCTGATCCTGTGTCAAGCATTGGTACCATGTGAGAGACTGCACTTCTGTCTTGAGAATTCAAACAGAAAAGCATTTGGCTACTTCAGCTCCTCTCACCGAATTCATGCAAACTGTATACAGTTTTTCTCTTTTCTTGAACTCATTTATTACAGTTTCTTTTTGATACAGCTAGACACTTAAACAGCCATTAAATGTCCCCTAGTGCTCTTACATGAAAAGCCTGGGAGGCTGGGAACCCAGCAGTTACCGCTGGTCTCTGGAACAATCTGAGTAACATGATCCGCTGATAGCTGATCAATTCTTTTGACGAGGGACTGCTGAACACTAGTTCTGACAGCAAATGTAGCTGAGTTTTATAGAAGAACAAAAAAGTGAATTACTTGGAAGATTGCATATAGTAATAAAAACTTGAACATCTGGATTTTAGCTTTTTCAGTCAGAAGAGTTTGGGACTAGTATTTTTTTTTTCTGCCTTTGGATTCCATGATGGAAGTCTGAGGTAAATGAATAAAATATTTTGTCTGTTACCCTATACAAATATGTTTAAAATTGTAATAAAGGGGCATGAAAGGAAAACATTAGTTATTCCCTCTCTCCTAGAATCTGTATACAATCCCATTCTTCCTCATCATGCAACAGTAACAATGGTTTTGTACAGCACTTTACAAAAGGCCTTCACACATTATTTTGAGCCTCAGAATAACCTTATTAAATCAAAGATTAGATATTGTTTTCTCCATTTTACAGATGAGAAAACAGTGGCTTATAAAAGACTCAGATTTTTTTTTCATGGAAAGGCAGTTTATTTTAAATATAGCAGTGTGTACATGTCAATCCCAAACTCTCAATCTATCCCCCTCCCCTAACCTTCCCCCCGACCATAACCATAAATTCGTTCTCTAAGTCTGTGAGTCTGTTTTGTAAATAAGTTCATTTGTATCATATTTTTAAGATTCTGTATGTAAGTGATATCATGTGATATTTGTCTTTCTCTGTCTGACTTACTTCACTTAGTATGATAATCTCCATGTCCATCCATGTTGCTGCAAATGACATTATTTCATTCTTTTTAATGTCTGAGTAATATTCCATTGAATATATGTACCACATCTTCTTTAAAAGACTCAGTGATTTAAACACAGAGCTGCAGCTAACACAAACGGTGTTTTTGTGTGGATTATGAAAAGGTGCCCCTTTCTCCTGACTGATGCCTTTCTGGCTTGGCAAGTAGGGTGCAGGCTGATTTCAGCCTCCACGTGTAACTTTGTTCCCAAACTACTGTACATGGCATCTCTGGTCACACAGCCAATAAAGTGGCAAAACCAGAACCTAAACCCAGACCTCCTGGCTCTGGATCCTGCCCTGGTTCCACCTTGCCTCCCCTTTTAAGGTTATAGAACATTCCTTTCTCCCTTTTCTCTTTTAGTCTCCTACTTTGAAGAAATTAGAGACTCCGAATACAAGCATCTCTTCTTTACTCTTCATTGACTTTTTTTTTTCTCCTAGTTGTATACAGTATTACCTCTTCCCCTGAAATTAGAGCTTCAGCACCAAAGAATTATTTTTTTCAGCATCTCTTTTGAAGGTTTGAGGCTTTGTTTCATTTTGTTTTCCTGCTCTGTGTGTGTGTGTGTGTGTGTGTGTGCGTTTTAATAGTTGTGGTTATTTTTGATACAAAGTTTCTGAAAATCCTTTAAGCATTCTACTCAGTGGAAAATTCTAGAAGTTCTTTCCTACTGCTGAAGTTCTTAACAGATAACAAATAAGAACCTGATACACAGCCACCTTTTTTTTTTTTTTTTTTGCGGTACACGGGCCTCTCACTGTTGTGGCCTCTCCCGTTGCGGAGCACAGGCTCTGGACGCACAGGCTCAGCGGCCATGGCTCACGGGCCCAGTCGCTCCGCGGCATGTGGGATCCTCCCGGACCGGGGCACGAACCCGTGACCCCTGCATCGGCAGGTGGACACTCAACCACTGCGCCACCAGGGAAGCCCCACAGCCACCTTTTGATAAATGTTCTAGATTTTATCTGAGCCCTTCAAGACAACCTATTTATCTCTGACCTCAACTTTTATTCCTCAGCTTCTAGGTCTAGAAGAATAGGGCAATTATCAGTTTAAAAAGTCAGATAAAGGATTAATTTTAAACTGTTTTTTTTGTTTCTTAATTTCCTAGAATAATGACTCTAAGAATATGGCTATACATTTAAATATTTTTGGCTATACCGTTTGGTTACCTGAAATTCAGCTTTTTATAAGCATTTTATTTGTGGTTCTCCTCCTTGAATTTCTTATAGGCTCAATACATGTATTTAAGTAGATGTTTAAAAATGAAGCTCTCCTTTTTTGAGTCAAACTCTCTTTTAGTTGTTACATGTGCAGACGTTTTAGTATCCACCTTAAATAAGTAAAACAACCTTTCTTTTCATTAAAGGACAAAGTCATTGTTGATGGGGCTTTGACATTTTATTTTGAATTGTTAGGATGTGGTTTGTGGCTTCTGTAATTTCTTCTTCATGAATTGTCAGCATCTAATCAAGATCTGAAGCTGTTTAGTAATGGTATATGGTGCATTTATGTGAGTTTCTCCATTCTCATTATAACATTCAGTTGCACAGTGTAATGAGTAGGATGTTTAACCCCATACACATGATGACTTGTTTTAAAGTATTGATTGACTTAATTTTTCTAGACCTTTGCCATTGCTGGATTGGGATCTGGACTAACAGAAGCCATTGTGGTCAACCCTTTTGAGGTAGTAAAAGTTGGCTTGCAAGCCAATCGGAACAAATTTACAGAGGTAATCATTTAATGTTTTCCTGTTGTTGATGGAATGTAAAAATTATTTTTCAGAATATAACGTCAAATTATGAACCCAGCCCATAGGCACTTGTTAAAGCCATAGTAACTTATTGTTAAGGAAGTAGCATAAGAAAAAGTCAGATTTCTTCCACAAGGAAAGCGTTAACAAAAATGCACTCAAGTCTGATGGACACCGTAAAGCAACCATACTCCAATAAAAATTAATTAAAAAAAAGTCTAATGGACAAACACATGTTTAGACATTTTTATTTTAGAGTTGTAATGTAATCTATAATGACTTGTTTGGATATGTTTTCTGTGCTTTTGGCAGAACTTCTATTTCACATTTTACTAGAATAGACTATAGCAAAAACCACTAGGTTGATAATATTGCTGTGCTTTAAAAAAAAAAAATTATGAAGTCATTTGTAAAATTACCTGACTCCACACACTGCCCTCCCCCAAAAATTCTGATAATCTGTCAAGCTTGTCTTTTGGTTAAATCTGAATGAGCATACTACTAAACCTGTGTAGACGTCACCACTTGGAAATGATGGGTCCTGACATTTAGTCACTGGTACGTGATGTTCCATGAAGACAGCTTGCCTTGGTCTGTGCTGCCTTCACTTCCTCGAAGTTGCCAAATAATTCCCTTTAAACCACCAAGTCCAACTGCTCTTGTTTTATTCTTTTGGGTGCCAAGCCCAAGGTAGGGAAGAAAATAAGGGGATTGGCAGGTCCAGGTCCTTTCTTAGCATTTGAATTTACTTCCATGACTGGGTAGCATGGTATAAATTGGTTTGGAGTATCTGCTGACCTGAATTTCTCCATAGAAAAGTTCCCCTGCCTACTACTTAAGCATCTGCTAATGGGTGGAGAGCCCCCCCTCACTCCCACCCCACTTCCTGCCTGCTGCTACTGCCTGAGAGCTCCCTGGCAGCTTCTTGAGCAGGGGTGTGGGAACGGAGAGGGGGCCCCTACTCACCTGTAACTGCCAAGAGCTGCGGAGGACAGGGTTGGCCTGCTACAGCAGATGGTATCTACTCAGAGGATGTCAATCCTAATTAAGGAAGATTTTTTTGTTTTAAGTTTCAAAAGATTGTCTTAATTGCAGAGATATATAGCACTTCAGAAAAGGTTGAAAAATCCTGTATTGCCCTAGTCTCTGTTTCTGTTTTGCTTTTTCTCTATTCTTCCTTGAATGATGGGAAAAGATGGCAAGGACCAAGAACAAATAAAAAGAAACACTTTTAAATGTCCTGTTAATATGGAGCATTAAAGACAACCCCCATGGAATCTGCTCATGGAAAATTTGGCTGGGAGAATTACCAGCTAGAAGAAAACTTGGGGCTCCCCATTCAGTGTCCCATTTTTACCCATGTGGAAGCTTGTCTTGGGACAGCAAGGAGTGAGCAAAAGAATACACAGGCCTGGGCTTCCCTGGTGGTGCAGTGGTTGAGAGTCCGCCTGCCGATGCGGGGGACACGGGTTCGTGCCCCAGTCCGGGAAGATCCCACGTGCCGCAGAGCGGCTGGGCCCGTGAGCCATGGCCGCTGAGCCTGCGCGTCTGGAGCCTGTGCTCCGCAACGGGAGAGGCCACAACAGTGAGAGGCCTGCGTACCGCAAAAAAAAAAAGAATACACAGGCCTTCAAACTGCAGTCCTTTATCAAGACAGCATGCAAGCAGAGGAACACAAATGGGACAGAGCACCAGGAAGCACTCACAGGAATGAAAATCGAAGTATCACAGCACCCCTGCTCATGCCTAATGTTCTTTTTCTCTCCTCTGCCCTCAGGGAGGTTCTACACGGAGGCCATGTAAGAGCTGCTAATGTTTTGCACATGCTGAGGCCTTGCTAGAACATGGTAAACACCTTCCAGCCCAACACAAGAATGCTACATGTGCACATGCTCCTATAGTTCATTGACACGAGTGTGGTCTGTGTAAATAGTTTATGTATATACAGCCATTTTTCTAAGTGGGGGAGGATGGGGAACTTGTTTGAGGTCGTTTCTTTTGCAGAATCCACTGAACTGGATTCATTGTCAGGTATTTACTTAGACAAAATAAAATCTATTAGGTACCTTATAAAATATTTGTCATATTACTTCAACTAGTCAGAACTTGGTAAAACAGAGATCACATAGGTCACACATGTCAGCATTTTATTTCCAGCAACTATCAGGATTCAGTAGCTGATCAGAGGTGGCACTTTATTGGTCAAAGGTGCCGATATTGATCAAATTGAAAAGTAGTTAGTGCATAGTCAGTCACCCAACATAAGGTCATGGGACTATGCCTATTACAAAAAAAATCTGAGTGAAAGGAATGACGTGATAAGAATAGCAAATTTCAAACTGACAAAGGATTAATCTCCAAAATATACAAGCAGCTCATGCAGCTCAATATCAAAAAAACAAACAACCCAATCCAAAAATGGGCAGAAGACCTAAATAGACATTTCTCCAGAGAAGATATACAATGAGGTATCACCTCACACCAGTCAGAATGGTCATCATCAAAAAATCTACAAGCAGTAAATGCTGGAGAGGGTGTGGAGAAAAAGGAATGCTCTTGCACTGTTGGTGGGAATGTAAATTGATGCAGCCACTATGGAGAACAGTATGGAGGTTCCTCAAAAAACTAAAATTAGAACTACCATATGACCCAGGAATCCCATTACTGGGAGTATACCCTGAAAATACCCTGAAAAATAATTCAAAAAGAGTCATGTGCCACAATGTTCATTGCAGCCTATAATAGCCAGGACATGGAAGCAACCTAAGTGTCCATCAGCAGATGAATGGATAAAGATGTGACACATATATACAATGGAATATTACTCAGCCATAAAAGAAATGAAATTGAGTTATTTGTAGTGAGGTGGATGGACCTAGAGACTGCCATACAGAGTGAAGTAAGTCAGAAAGAGAAAAACAAATACCATATGCATATATATGGAATCTAAAAAAAAAAAAAGTTTCTGAAGAACCTAGGGGCAGGACATGAATAAAGACACAGACATAGAGAATGGACTTGAGGACATGGGGAGGGGGAAGGGTAAGCTGGGACAAAGTGAGAGAGTGGCATGGACATATATACACTACCAAACATAAAATAGATAGCTAGTGGGAAGCATCTGCGTAGCACAGGGAGATCAGCTTTGTGACCACCTAGAGGGGTGGGATAGGGAGGGTGGGAGGGAGATGCAAGAAGGAGGAGATATGGGGATATATGTAGGAGATATGGGGATATATGTATATGTATAGCTGATTCACTTTGTTATAAAGCAGAAACTAACACACCATTGTAAAGCAATTATACTCCAATAAAGATGTTTTAAAAAGAATAGCAAATTTCAGATCTAGACATTTAAAAATACCTACCAGTCGTTTGGGGCAAGTGCAGCTGTTTTCTCTGTCTTTTGTCAAGAACTCATTAACTCCAAAGCCTACGTCTATTGACTAGCACGTCCTTTTACCCAACAAGTGATACCCTTTTGTTAATCTGTACCTGTGTTGAATTAATCCAAAACAATGTTAGGTGCGCTCACTTCAGCATCTATATGGCAAGGAATAATTAAAACTTTCTTCATTCTCAGGCTTTGTAGGTTGTCAAGAATTATGGGGTGGGTGGGCGGGGAGAGGAAGAGGAAGAGAAAGGGAGGAAGAAAGGAATTAATTTTTTTTTTAGGAATTAATTTAATGCCTAAAGCATTTAAAGATTATGCTTCCTTTGTTAAGAAAAAAAGTTTTAATTCTGGTATAAAGTTTTAATTATGTATAGATAATGCATATTTATGTTAGGAGACACCAAAAAAACTACATATTTCTGTATGTACATATAAGTGTACAGATGTACTAAAAATGGTCTAGACTCTCAAGCAGTGCTGTCCAAAAATAGAAATATAACATGTGCCACCTACACGTAAAAAGGTAAAAAGAGGGCTTCCCTGGTGGCACAGTGGTTGAGAGTCTGCCTGCCAATGCAGGGGACACGGGTTCGAGCCCTGGTCTGGGAAGATCCCACATGCCGCGGAGCAACTGGGCCCGTGAGCCACAATTACTGAGCCTGCGTGTCTGGAGCCTGTGCTCCACAACAAGAGAGGCCTCAATAGTTAGAGGCCCGTGTACCGCGATGAAGAGTGGCCCCCGCTCGCCACAGCTAGAGAAAGCCCTCGCACAGAAACGAAGACCCAACACAGCCATAAACAAGTAAATAAAATAAAAAGGCAAAATTCCTTTAAAAAAAAAAAAAAAAAGGTAAAAAGAAACAGATGAAATTAAATTATATATTATTTAACCCAGTATATCCATAATATTATCATTTCAAAATGTAATCAATAAATTATATGAGATATTTTACACTCTTTTTTCATACTGGATATTCAAATCTAGTGTGTATTTTATGCTTACAAGCACGTTCCAGTTTAAACTAGGACATTTCAAGCACTCAGTAGCCTCATGTGGATGGTGATGTCCTTAAAAGACAGTGCAGGTCTGGAGGAATTCATACAAACTTCTCACTTTGGCTGCCTCTGGAAAGGAGACTGGAAGCGGGGAGAGGAAAATAAGAGTTTTAAGGGAAGAGCTTGGTGCGTTTGAATGTTTAACATGAGAATGTATCCAGTATTATCTGTGAACATTTACATTAGAAGGTAACACTTGCTCACTGTAGAAAATTTAGAAAATACAGAACCGTATAAAGAAAAGTAAGTAATCCAAAAGAAATGTTCTAATGGCTCTGCCGGGTTAAACCCACCTCAGGGAGACTCTTTTCAGCTAATTCAGGTGGGAATGACTTGCTGACCCATCTTAGGACTCAACCTTGCGTAATTCTGGTTCTAGTACTTCATTTATAGTAGCAGGAACCCCCATTTTTCCTGCTCTATAATTTCTTAAAGAGCTTAAACCTTATGTGCAAATTATCAAAGAACATATATAAACAAAGCTGTCTAGAACAGAAAGGCAATTGGTTTGGGGAGCAAAAAGCCATAAGGGTTTGCGGAGAGATGTACCCATCAAGCTCTTTACCATTTCCTAACAGTATGGCCTTGAACAAGTTACTTGCAGTTCCCTCTGTGGTAAAATGATGGTGATCAGTCCAACTACATTACAACAAGGTATTTCTATAAGGAGATAGAAACACAAGCCCCGCAGGGCCATCTAAGTTACTGACTTTGTGACAGCCCCCTGCTTCCTACTCTGACCATAGCCCAGTTTCCTCTTTTGTTAGGGAAAAATAATAGTAATGGCCACATCAAATGGTGTAATAGGGTTAGTTGAGACATGTATATAAAGCTGTCAATACAGTCTGTCATGTAGTGGTGGTTTAATAAGTGTTAGTAGTTATTATTACGACCTGCTTTTTATGAGAATTTAAATGTGATTGTATACCCAAAGGTCTTAACACAGAGCCTGGGACATGATAGGCACTCAACCAATGGTAACTATTTCTAGATGCAAATTGATCTTATAAATCCTTAAGGTTGACTAGAGACAGATCTATCTTGAGATATTGCAGCAATGAACAGTCACACCTGACTCCCAGTTGTGGGCTCAAAAACAGCTTACTGAACAATGGTTCACCTTAGGTCATTCCCAACTGCCAATGCAATCCATTCAGCCTGAATTCTTTATCAGGGCTTAAGGGCTGGCAGCCTAGTTACAGTGCCTATTGACAAGATCTTTAAGCTTAGATGCAGGTCTGTTATCATAAACAATAGTAGTTGGGTACCTGTTTGCTATAAATAACTTGCATATAGCAGCAGAAGTTCAAGAGGAAACTAAAAACATTTGAAGCCACTTTGGAAAGAGTTCTACCACAATCAAGATATTCTTCCTCAAGAATAGTCATATAAATTGAACGTGGATTCTTGATCAAGCCTTCGCGGCCACTTCACCTGGAGGCTGTGAACTAAGCTCATTTTCAGCCTTTTCAGTCAGCTACAGCTGCCAGCTGTGGTGAAACACTAAATAGATGGGCTGCATGGAGAATGGCCAGATGGCTCCACAACACCTTTACAAAAAGCAGAGCAGTTTCCCCAGAGGCTTATTTTGCAGGGAGATAACTCTTGCTGCTCTGCCAATAGTATGAGTTTCTCAGGCCACAGGTCTGTGGCTCAGCCTTTCTACCTTCCTGCCTTAGATTTGAACCACCATGGATTCGTACACAGTAATTGTGGATTTTCCTATTTCATCAGCCTGAGGAGGTGAGTCTGCGTGGTCCTTTAAAGATGAAAAGTTCCCAAGAAGTTATCTGTAGTGGAAGATAGCCTAGGGTAACAGTAGTCAACATGACTCTTAATATTACACTTAAAGTCTTGGAGGCGATGGTAGAGTGATAGAGATGGAACAAAAGGACTGCCGTGGTCCCAGGTGCACAGAGCGTGGTCTAGAAGGAGGTTGTGGAATGTAGGTAGATGTCCATTTGGCCCTGTGGGGAGGGAAT
Organism: Phocoena phocoena; assembly: GCF_963924675.1. Taxonomy (NCBI): domain Eukaryota; kingdom Metazoa; phylum Chordata; class Mammalia; order Artiodactyla; family Phocoenidae; genus Phocoena; species Phocoena phocoena. The sequence continues at coordinate 61,775,746 of NC_089220.1, forward strand.
GGTTGGCAAAGGGCCAGAATGGGGCCCTCTGAAGCATGGGGTCCAGGAAAGGCGCCCCTCTAGCTAGGATCCAAGGGCAATACTGGCTGAGAGCAGAGGCTGTGTGTGTGCTATGTTCTTGGGGCCCTCAGTGAAATTCCTGACAGGATTTCCCAGGAATGGCAGGTACGCCGCTGGCTCCAGCTGCCTGTGTTCACCCCTCTGTGGTCTAGGACTGATTTTCTAGGCAGTCAGAGGTATGTTATCCATAAAATATGCCTTCCCTCTCAGTAAGCCCTAAACTATGCTAGAAATGTAAAGGAAATTGTGGTTAATTTGGTTATTGATACTTCCCTTGTATCCTTCCAGCTTCTGTATGAAGTATTTCAATAGGCGTACTTGTCTTGCCTCCACTTTTAAAATTACCACCATATCAGTCAAAGACTATAATCCCTGCCACACTTCCTTCAATTCCAATACCAGAATCTTGGCCAGCATCTTAAAATTCACAGTGAATAAAGTAAACCGGTCTCTAAATACGCTTGACCTTCTGTGGGGAGCAAAGTAATCACAGCTTTGTCATGCTCTGGTTTGGTTCAGTGGGTATAAAAACATGTTCAGATAAAATCAGGATAGATCCAAATTTCCCCCCATCCTTCAAACTAAACCCAAGCAAAGTGTTGTTCTGGTCTGTAGTCTTTTTGGCTTAGGACTAGTCTTGCCCAGGGATTTCTCCATTGGAGATGGTGTGTATCCCCAGTCTTGCCAAAAGTGTGACTTTGTAGCTTGTTGTCCTTATAAGACCCTGCTCCCTTCTAAGTAGGTGCATCGTTTTTTTCTGTACACTTATAAGAATGAGAAGTCCCCTATCAATTATGCTAAGCCAAGTGGTGTTTTGCTGGCATGCTCTCTGCTAGCCTGGAAACTGTGAATTTCTCTCCAGGAGCAAAATCTTGTATGAATTGTTTCCCAGTTTTTCTCTCCACTTTGAAATCTACTTCAAAGTTATTATTTGGCTAACGGGTTATGTTTTCCTTCCCTTGAGGTCTATAGGATTTGCCTCTGATGTGTGGATGGGGCACAGCTTATCCTTCTACTCTGTCATTTTTATCGGCGTTACATATGAACATAATCATTCTCACCCCCAAATAGGAAACTAAACCTTTAGGAAATTGCAAAAGCCTGTTTCATCTCTATTTAGTCTTTAAAGATGTTCAGCCCAAGAAGGGAATAGTCTTCCACCTATGCTCTATGATTAAAACTTAAGGATCAATGAACTGATAGCAAATGTATCATCGATGGTAGAATCTTTAAAGATAAGGATTTTTAAAAAATTAGTTCAGGGTTTGATTCTTGTTTTGGATAACACCACTAAATATAGCTCTACATACTCTATCCTGGGAGCTTAATAATCTAATAGAGACCAGTTAGATCACGTACAGTATCACAAAGCTTAGTGATTATTTTCTCCATAGGCAATTAACAAATGCTTAAACTTAGTCATATTATGTAGAGACAACACAAAGTGAATAGGACAGTACTTTGCGATCCTCTCTTTCCAGAAGGAGAGAAGTTGAGTTACATAGAGAGTGAACGTGTGGCTCTTTTTTCAGAACGCGTGAGAAGCTAGCTTCAAGGGCATGTCAACATTCATGATGACGTATTGAGTTAAGTTCAAATTTTTCCTGCATTACCATGTGAAATCCTGCCTGGAAGCTGTTCAGTACCTAAATTATTTCTTTCCAGTCTATGATTCTTGTAGGCAGAAAAGTGAATTATGTGTATGAATCCATTCCTATAGTTATCTTTCAACAGTACCTAAGGCAGCAGCCAAGTTGCCTCTCTATTATCATTTACAGAAAATAGACTTCAGTCTTCCACTCAGCTGTGCCAGAAACCCTAGATTTTTGCTTTCAGAATTGAGACTTTGAAGTAATGATAATAGCTACCATTTACAGAACATCCACTATAGGCCAGATACTGTGCAAGATGCCTTACATGTTTTTTCCTTTATTTGATTGTTTAAAGTTATATAGTTTTTGTAAATTACAAAAGTAATTGTTTTCACAAATCAGGTAATACAGGGCTATGTGAAGAAAAAATAATCGGTGATTGCTGCCACTGCCGCCCTGCAATCGCATCGCTCTGGTAACTGCTCTGTCTCCTTCCACCTTTTACAGTGCTCACACGTACCTGATACCTAGTCCTCCCGTTATCCCTATAAGGTCAGTGGCTCTGTCTCTATGTTACGGATAGGGGAAATAAGACCTAATGCAGTTATTAGCTCTAAGGAACTGAGCATTAACATAGAGGTCTCTTTCTAGAAGCCACACTGTTTTCACTGGGATAAAGAAAAGTGGGTAATGAAGACGCTTAAGGGAAAATCGTTGTGTTTCTGGAACCATGAAGAAGCAAAGGCTCCTTCCATGTTGCCAGTCCCCTCTGAGTAGTCACCCCTGTGTCCACAGCGCGGTCACCTTCCCTCCTGCTCTGCCAGCAGTGCGGGGGCAAAGCACAGGGTCAGCGTCTCGTCCCGTCACCCCGAGGCCCCGTGTTCCTCCAGGCGGTTATTGGACAGCAACTTGGTGTTGACATAGCTTTGTGGCTCAGCATCTGGAAGAGTTTGTTTAAAGCAAATTATTTTCCACTCACAGATTGTTTAAAAATAGGCCTGCTCATCAAATGTAAATCGTAGAAAGAATATAATTATATTTTGGATGTCTTTTTGTCCCTAATCATGCCTTAGTAAAATAAACTGCAACGACAAATTAGTGAAATACCTAAGCTAAAAGAGATGTGTAACTGTGGAATTTTGAGCCCGATTCCTCTTCTTTCACTTACATTTTACTCTGAAATAAAAGGAAGAGTTTTCTTCTTTTTTCAAATTTATGAAAATGCTTCAAGACTTCGAGGAATGAAGAGCTTAAGTGATCTATCTCCTAATGAGCAACGGTATTTTCCCACCTAAGTGTAGCAACTGGATATCCTCTTTAAAAAGCAGTATTTTTCTTAAGGCCCAGATATGGACACTCACTTCACTGTATAAAGGTCTCATCCAGTTTGCTTTCCAGTCATGTGATGAAATCCAGTGCAACACCTTATTCCATTGACTCTAAAATGCACCCGAGTTCCCCTTGCCATGGGAAGCAAGTAAAGGGACGCATGTGGAGCGTGCTGTCTTTGGACATGGTGTGCCTAGAGCTCTTCTCTCGCTTTAGAGAGGGAGGAAATCCACTGGCACACACCCCACGCTTGTGCCTACCGGCCATGCTCTGATAGCTATTTACCCAAGGAACAATGCCTAAAACCTCTGTCCATGATCTCACAAGGTAATCAGAGCCAGCTATGGTCAGTAGTTGGATGGAAGAACTCCAGAAAAAATAGCTGAGGCTGCCATAAGTCATCTCGGTGATTTGTTGGTAATTCTGGGCTCTCAGAGAGTAAGGAATCAGTGTCCCAGAGTGGTGCCTGGGAGCATTGTATAGGCAATGGATCTTCTCTTTTATTTAAGTCTCTTAAGGACTTTTAATTTTTAAAAGAATTTTTTATTGAAGTGTGTTGATTTATAATATTATGTTTTAGGTAGGCAGCATAGAGATTTAGTATTTTTACGGTTTATATTCCATTAAGAGTTATTACAAGATAATGGCTATAATTCTCTGTACTGTACAATATATCCTTGCTGCTTATGTATTTTATACACAGTAGTTTGTATCTCTTAATCCCATACTCCTAACGCACCCCTCCCCCTTCCCTCTCCCCACTGGTACCCACTTCTTTGTTCCCTGTATCTGTGAACCTGTTTCTGTTTTGTTATACACATGCATTTGTATTATTTTTTATCCACATACAAGTAATATCGTGCAGTATTTGTCTTTCTCTGTCTGACTTATTTCACTAAGCATGATAATTTCTAGGTCCATCCACGTGGCTACAAATGGCAGAATGTCATTCTTTTTATGGCTGAGTAATATTCCATTGTGTATATATAGCACATCATTTTTTTTTAATTGAGGTATAGTTGATGTACAATATAAAGTACAGGTATACAACATAGTGATTCACAATTTTTAAAGGTTATACTCCATTTATAATTATCATAAAATGTTGACTATATTCCCTGTGTTGTACAATATATCCTTGTAGCTTATTTACTTTATAAATAATAGCTTGTACTTCTCAATCCCCTACCTCTATCTTGCCCCTCCCCACTTCCCTCTCCCCACTGGTAACCACTAGATTGTTCTCTGTACAAGTCTGTTTCTTTTTTGCTATATTCACTATTTTGCTTTGTTTTTTAGATTTCATATATAAGTGATATGTTTTCATTCTTTTTATGGATGAGTATTATTCCATTGTGTATATACACCACATCTTCTTTATGCATTCATCTGTTGATGGACACTTAGGTTGCTTCCATATCTTGGCAATTCTAAGTAATGCTGCTAAGTACATGGGGTGCATGTATCTGTTCGAATTAGTGTTTTTGTTTTTGTCAGATACATACCCAGCTGTGGAATTCCTAGGTCATATGGTAGTTCAATTTTTAGTTTTTTGAGAAACATCCATATTGTTTTCCATAGTGGCTGCACCAATTTATATTCCCACCAACAGTTTATGAGTGTTCCTTTTTCTCCACATCCTCTCCAACATTTGTTATTTGTGGGGTTTTTTTGATGTTAGCCATTCTGACAGGCGTGAGGTGATTTCTCATTGTATACCACATCTTCTTTATCCATTAGTCTGTTGATGGACACGGATTGCTTCCATATCTTGGCTATTATAAATAGTGCTGCTATGAACATTAGAGTGCATGTATCTTTTAAATTTTTTTTCATGTTTTTTGGATATATGCCCAGGAGTAGAATTGCTGGGTCATATGGTAGGTCTATTTTTAGTTTCTTGAGGAACGTCCATACTGTTTTCCATAGTGGCTTCATCAATTACAGAAATTCGACTTCATGTTTCATAATCATTATAGAATATTCTCATGGGTAGATATAAAATTTTTCAGTATATATCTCCAAATAAAAAGTAAAGCAAAAATATTTTTATGTTTCTCGAATATGAACAAAGTACCATACTAGATAGTTAACACAGTGCATGGCACCTAGTAGGGCTCAGTAGGTGTTTGTTGAATAAATTAATGCATAAAAGAACATGGAGTTCCCAGAATTAACAATTGGCAATAGCTGACATCAGAGTTAAAGTAGACTTTGAGTTCCTTCCAATGGAACTACTTCTGGCAGGCACCAGTGAACTGAAGATTTTTCTAAATCAACGTGGAGAGCAGTGTGATATCGCAATATTAGCTCCATTCCGACCCACTTATTCTTCCATGCTTGCAGCTCTGGTGCAGTCAGTGAAAGGTATAGCTAGGAAAGTTAGAATGCAATTTGGCCCACCGCTGGTAACTAAATATGAAAATTGGAGTGAATCTAAATATTGAAAGGAAACTGAATTTGTGGGTGACCTGCTGGGTTGGATAGGACTGGAATCATGGGCCTGATGGTGCTAATCCGTCAGCATTTCGTTTTGAAATGGAAGCCCAGTAATCAAATAAGTTTAGTAAAACTTGTGTTTACAGAGATCTAGTCAAAATGATTCTGTATTTTCCTAGTGGAAGTCGTGCTTTGCCTTTCTAATTAAATATTTGCTTACATGTGTGCGATACAGTGTCTCTGAATGAAGCAAAATGACACCTCTAATTCTTACGGGAATTAGGGTTTAGGTTTTTCTTGGTCTCAAGGCCCCAAGCTGCCAGAAAAATATATTTGTATTTATCTGTTACCTGTATCAGTTGGATTATCAAACTCTGAAAATCTTACAGCATGTGTATAACGAGAATGAGTCAACAAGCATGAGAGCACCACTGGATGAGATGTAGAATTCTGCTTAAGCCATTTTCCAGTACTTTTCCCTTAGGAATATTACTTAATCCTTGGTTTCCTCACCTGTAAAATGAGGATAATATACCTGCTGTCCACGTTACAGGTTGTTGAGAGAGGCAATCATATATGATAGGATGGCAGAACCATGCAGAGTATTAAAGTATGAACTTGGAGCCTGAGGGTCCTCATTTTGAGCTCTGGACCTTCCACTAACTCTGTGATATTGAGCAAGTAACTTAACTTTAGTTTCCTCATCTGTCAAATGGGGATAAAGATAATACCCATCCCACACACTTGTTCAGAGGATTAAGTAAGATGATATATGTAAAGTACCAAGTATCTATGATAATGACTAACATTGATGAGCACTTCCTGTGTTCCAGGTACCTGGTAACATGCATGTATATACTCTCTAAGGTATAAATAAACTGTGTCAGGTGGAGGCCTGGTTAGTGTGCTTTTCCTTTCCCAACCTTTGCTCCCGCATGGTGGCCTTGCTTCTACAGTGCATAGACCTGTCAAGTGAAGAGTTCTTACCGAGGATGTTTACCAAGCAGTAGGGAAGAGACCATTTTACAGGATCTGCTGCTCCTGAGAGGAAAGCCCTGGGGTGATGACCTAGGAGATCTCTAGCCCAGGAGTTGGACATGGGTGGCTCCCAGAAAAAGTAGACCTATGATCTTGCACTCTGGATGCATTTCTGTAGGAAGGATCATGTCACAAGGGTCCAGGGCTCTGAGAAAAGGAAACCACAGCCAAAAGGAGTGAGCAGGAAGAGGCTAGTTATTCATGTCCTTCCTCCCCCTCAAATCAGCCTCCACCTTTTGGTTGTCATTGCCTTCAACTACCAAAGAAATTACCTGTTATTTTACTATTATAACTAGTTTTATTATCTTCATAATTGCCATTATTATTAACAGCTAATGTATGGTAAATGCTTACATAGGGCTGAGTTCACTGACTTATTTATCATCACAACAACAATCCTATGAGGAAGATTCTATTATTATCCTTATTTTACAGATGAATGAAGTGAGGATAAATCAGAGGATAAAATACCTGCTTAAGCTAGCAAGTGATATTTCTGGGATTCAAAGCTTGGGACTGTCTGCCTCTGACCCCCTATTTCTAACTACTGTACTACCCCCTGATTTGCTTAATTATTCACAGCTGAGTTCAAACTCAACAAGGCACTTGAGTCAAAATCCATGTGTTACATTTCTTCGTACCTACCTAACATCCAAGCTGGTAGAAATCAGGCAATGGACCATCAGTAAATGCTATTTGGATTGACGTATACACACTACTGTATATAAAATAGATAAATAATAAGAACCTACTGTATAGTACAGGGAACTCTACTCAATGCTCTGTAGTGACCTATATGGGAAAAGAATCTAAAAAAGGGGATATATGTATATGTATAACTGATTCACTTTGCTGTACAGCAGAAACTAACACGACATTGTAAATCAACTGTACTCCAATAAAAATTAATTTAAAAAAGATCTAATAGAAGTCCTCTCTTTAAATTTTGATGATTTAGCACACTAGATTTTTAAATGATAGACACATCTTTATACCTGTTTTATTTAGGGAAAGCCATGTTAATCTGCACTTTCATTCAAAGTCATTGGTTCCTCTGTTGCTGAAGAATCTAGACGGCCTCTGACCTCCCCATCTCTCCTGCCCTCGGGGCTTCAGAGTGGGTGAGGATGGAGAGGAAGCTTGGGCTAGAAGCAGGGAGGACTGGTGTTGGTCAGTCTGGACCCAGGCAGCCTCACTTCCGCCTAGTTTCTTTCATCCCCAGGAGAGCTGCCTCCTTTCCTTGCCTTTGCCCTCTAGGCTGCCTTCCTCACAACAAGAGAGCAGTGCCTAGGAGTTTGCTCAGCACTTTCAGAGTCTTTCCAACAGAAATGAACTTCTGCTCAACTTGTCCTCAAGTCTCTTTTGAAAACCAAAATAAATAACTGGGGCTGATAGTCAATGTGCCATAACACAAACAAAAAAATCCCATTTTGTAGCAGAGAGACTGAACTTTAACCTTCTGAGAATTTTTGGTTTTCCGATATGAAATGTCTTTTATTGTTTTAAGGTACGTTCTCATGTGTTTTTCTCATGTCACAAAAAAAGGGTTTTCTTGAGATTAATGTAATTTATTGTAATTAATCCTCTTAAATAAAAAGATGAATTTGAGTGTAGAATTGTAGCTAGAGTTTTAAAACATTTATCAGTAAAAGCTATAGGGTTTACTCTCTAAACAAACTCATTTAAATGTATCAGGTTAATTACATAGCTACAAAGTTGGATGAAAAGCCTTGATTGGATTTGTTCTGTTCTGCTGACACAGCCTTAATCGCACATGATAAGAAAACACTTTTAGTCAGTGAGTGCATCAGACTGCCATGATCACTCCAGCAACCTGCTGCAGTGAAATTTCAAATATGCGTCATCTCAGTGCTTGCCTTATGGGAAAAAAATTAAATGCTGAACGTTTCCCCTTATTTACTATTCAGAATTCAAAATTTAAGAGGGAGAGAGATCCTTTGTGCTGTACCTCCAAAAAGGAAACACTCAACCTTATTTAAAAACCCACATGAATTGTTGTAATTGTACTGTAATGAATTATAAAACTCAGGGCAAACTACAGTGATTTCTTTAGCAAGTTCCAAAAGTAGCACTGACTGGGTTCCAGCAGTCAAGGTATTTCAACCTTAGGTAATCAATCAAAGGGCTGGAAGGAAGTAAATTAAAGGTAACCCAGTACTCTCAACACCATTGATTTATCATTTATCACAGCAAGTGTTACACACACTGATTGCCCACTTTCTTGAGGAAGTCTACAATCAACTGCTAATTTATCCACAGCCGATTTCTAACCTAACGCCAGTTTAAACTATTGAGGGAATGGAATCAGGACTAATTGTAACATTCACTTTAGAAAAACATAATTAGAAAGGTAAATATTCAGGAGCCAAAAATACATTCCTTTTGGATTATGCACAGTTATGGATTACCAGTATGGATTACTAGTTTATCTATATGGTTAATCCCCTCTATTAGTGTGGATGATCCAGAATTGGATGCAGCTATTGACATGTCGAAAATGATGTTAGTTATTATATGACATTAGTTTCACTAATTCCATCAAAGATATTTTTTCTTGGCCAACAATCTTCCCTTTAAGGCCTGTTGTTATGCATGCAATTTTGTTTACTTTTGGGGTTTCCTAATTTTAAAAAGCATGAATCTAGGCATGATTATTCATCTTTGGGGAAAAATAAGTCCCTAATAATTTTGGTCTTGAAGGGAAGTTAAAACTGTAATTTATTCTGTTTCACAGTCCCAAAGATGACCTTTCTCCTCTCTCGTGCAGCAACCATCCACCATGAGTTATGCAAGACACATCATTAAGAAGGAAGGCTTGGGACTCCAGGGCCTCAACAAAGGATTTACAGCAACTTTGGGACGTCACGGAGTTTTCAACATGGTTTATTTCGGCTTCTACTACAATGTCAAAAACATTACTCCTGTCAATAAGGTAACTGTTTAATAGATTAAAATCCTGGAGGAAAAATCCTATCAATGATGATAGCTGCATTTGTAGAGTATTTATCCTTCCAAGTCACTGTGCTGAACTCTTATGTCTGTTAGCTAAGTTGATCCCCACATCAGCCTTGTTTATTGAGTGTTGTGATCCCTATTTTGAATTCAGAAACAAAGGCTCAGAAAGGTCAAGTAAATTGCTCAGAGTCACATAATAAAGAGCAAGGCAGAGCCTTGAACCCAAGTCTGACACCAAAACTCATCTTCTTGAAGAATATACCATTATACCTGAATGCTTCACATTTATCACTAATAGGAATTTCTAGAAACTGTTATTACTTAATTTTTATCTCAGAAGCATAACTTTCTCAAGGAAGTTGAAATTTTCATAGTGTAAATAAATTTTGAGTTCATGAGGGAAAATTATCAGCCTAAAATTTAAATTTTACCTAGATAGTAATTTTTAAATTCACCTAAGTTAATTAGGGTAAGTAGTAAATCAACTCTTCTAGGATCATGCACTTTTGATATAAAATAATAATAATAATTTTTAATGGTGACTTACAGATGTCAGCAGCCTTTCAACTTTGACAAGATAAAAGTAACACATGATGTGTTTTAAAATGAGCATCTTTGGGGCTTCCCTGGTGATGCAGTGGTTTAGAGTCCGCCTGCCGATGCAGGGGACATGGGTTCGAGCCCCGGTCTGGGAAGATCCCACATGCTGGGCCCGTGAGCCATGGCCGCTGAGCTGGCACATCCGGAGCCTGTGCTCCGCAACGGGAGAGGCCACAACAAGTGAGAGGCCCTCGTACCGCAAAAAAAAAAAAAAAAAAAAAAGTATTGAAGAACTTTATAAAGAATAAAAATATTTCTAATATGGCTATCACCTGATTCTATAAGGTAATGTTGGTTACAGTTGCCTTTTTCCAGCTATCCCCTGTAATCTAGGCCAGTACTTATCTCAAGTAACAGCTAAATCCAAGGCATGTTCCCCATTAGCTATCTGTTGACATTGCCTCATTTGCCAAAATTGTTAACCAGGTTTCACTCTATTTAGAAACCTCATTTTTTGAGTATAACCTCATGTTTTGTTGGTCTGAAATCTATGAATGGCCACAGAATATATAGATCCCCCCACTGACTGACAATTCTGACTCTGGTGGTTCTCAGAGCTCTTCTCCTGTTGAGTTCTTGAAATACAGAAGTAGAGTACAATAAACACTTTGGTCGTGGATGACATGAGAGAGTTCAACTCTACATACATTAAAAAAAATGTTTTTAGCAGGAACAGATTAATAATCTTTGGAGCCCTGGGTGAAATGAAAATGTGCAAAAATTAAGAATTTCAAGACAGCAACTGTAGAGCAATAAACCAAGCATGGGGCTCCTCTAAGCGCAGGCTCTGGGCAACTGCACAAGTCACACAGCCATAAAGCTGATGTTTTTTAAACTCTGAGATGAGTGATTCATACAACGTGGGAGAAATGTCCATGCCTCTATTTCTCCAGCTATCCAAAGGCTTGCAGCAGATAGAAATTACACACAATAAAATGAATGATATAATTTACAAATGTTATATAAATAATATATATTTTATTATATATATTTGTGCATGTATTTTAATGCATATGTTATTACAATAATATGAACTTGGTTATATTTAAAGAAGAATTTCAGAAGGATCAATAAGGTTTATATATGATTGTGTTACTAATGCTTAAAAAAATCCACGAATGCAAACTTCATTCTACAATTAATCAATACACTTAAGTTTTAAATGTTATGCATTATGAAAAATACAGAAGCTTAAATATTTATTTATTACTTAAAAGACATCATAGTATTCTGAAATTATGGAAAGAGCTCACTTATCTTGCCAGCTTACAAGGGTCAGATTATATTAGCCCTTATAGGCCACACTAAGGATTCTTCTGTTTATCTGAAGAGCACTGGGAAGCCAACAAAAGATTTTAAGCAGAGAAATTACCTGATCACTCTGGCTGCAGCGTGGAGAATGCATGGAATGGGGGTGGTGTGCAAAAGACAGAGTGTAACATGGAAATGATTGTTATGTGCAATGCTGGGGTCTTGGACTACAGTGTTCATGGTGAAGACAAGGGGAAGTGGACAGATTTGAGAAAAGTTTAGAAGGCAAAATCTATAGGATGTGGTGATCGAGTCTACGTGCATGTTGATAAAGGGGGTAGTGGGGAGGGATGGTGCCTAGGTTTGGGGCTTGAACAACTGAAAGGATAATGGTGCCATTCGTTGAGAATGAACAAGTTTGGGGGAGAATATTATGGGCTGAGCCTGGAAAACTGAGTTTAACCACATTTGGACACTGAAGTGCAGATGTTGAATCAGTGATTGCACGTGGGATCTTGAGAGGAGAGCTCTGAAATGGAGATAGACATCTAGACAGCAGTAGTATACCTGGGCAAACGTACTTTTAGTGGAGAATAATCATGGGCCAATCACTTTACTGCTCTGAGCTTCAGTGTTTTTAATCTGTAAATTGAAAAGCTAAGATTGTCCTTTCTACCTGACAAAATGGTTTTGAGGATTAAGATAAATAATACATGAAGTTGTTTGTGCATTTAAGGTGCCGTGGAAGTGTTAAGTGTGGAGGTGCTGATGACAGGTATGGGAAGAGGAGTAGAGACGGAGGGTGGTGGAAGCAGTAAGCGTCTAGAACTGTGTGAAGAACTTTTCCCCAGGACTGTTCCTTCTGCACTTAAATGAACGCTGTGGGGTTAGTTGTGGGTTTTGCTTTCAGGGGTGTTTTGCCTAGAAGAAAGTCATTGATCTTATGTGTTCTGTAATCTAAGCCTGATTCAAAACTGGGAAACCAGTATTCTTTAAATTTAAACCACAATAAATCAGTCCTTTGTGAAGAGGAAGATACGATAATCATTAAAACATGTTGAAGAACGTCATCAAGTTGTTAACCACGAGGAGGAGGTGGTGTTCCTTGAAGGCTTTTTTCCATCTTTGCTGTAGGCTGGCTCTAGCCATACACTCCAGACAGTTTGTGTACAGGGTTATTGTTTCAATTCCCTCACCCAGCAATTGGTCATTCTGTTGTCCCAAGGGAATTTGAGATTTCACCAATTCTGACTGGCATGGGATAATGCTAGATTTTTCTTTAATTTAACATTTTTAAAATTGATATTGTCTACCAATGTTTTCCATTTTCAGAGTATTTAATTTTACAAGAAACTGTCCATAATGATCATGTCTGAGGAGTGGAAATGTAGAGTCCTATGCCTGTGTGTTTGTGTGGAGCGGTGGGGAGAGCAGGAAAAAGCAGGGAGCAGTGGAGGGAAAGTACTTTTTCTTTACAGAATTCTGAGCTGTTGGAAGCTTCTACAAGAAGCATGTATTAATTTTATAATAGGAAATAAATCCGTGAAAATTTTAATAGAATCTTATAAAATAGAGTACCTAGTTAACTTTTTAACACTTTACTCAACTCTAAGACTATGTCTACAGAGGTTAAATAAGAACTTGAAACAGTAAGTTCAGATACCTCAGGTCAGATACCCACCCTGAAGTTTTTAATTTTAACTCTTCAGATTGGTGATCTCTGGTAGATACATTTTTCAAGCTTCACAGAAGTATCCTGACCTTCTGTGCCATTTTGTACTATTAAAACCATTTTTGTAGACTTCATGATTTTGCCTGATCCTTCTCACAATAACTGTCATTTTCAGATAAGGAAAGAAAAACAGGAAGTAAAGGCCCAGAACTGAAAGTTACTGACATAATTTATCTGAAGGTATACAGCAGTGGGAAGGAAAGAACCAGAGGCCAGAACTCTTTCTGCTATACCATGTAATGCTTTAACCCTACATCTTACCTTGTCTTTTGTCACACATAAATTGTCACTTTAAAATGATTACTAAAATTTAAATAAGTGAACTGGCTACAATATCCAGACAGTGTAACCAGATTCTGCTTTTGCCTCATTCAGACCTGGAACCTGGTCTTCCCTTTTCACATCCTGAGTCTCTGATCCATAGAAACAAAGAATTATGAGACATGACCCTGGAAGAGCTGGGCATTACCAGTTTGAAACTGGTGCTGTGTTATATTCTTGCAGACTTACTTTTAGAATCTAAATATTCCTATAGAATGGTGACTAAGTGGTTACAATAGAAAAGTTTGCTTTGAATATTGACTGACCATGGAATTCATTTAATGGTGGCATTCATTTTCATCTTGCAGTAAATGGAATGGAATGTCAGTATAAAGAATTATCCCTTCTCCCCAGAAAGAGGCCATCACTTCTTAAAGTAAAGCCTTCTAGAAATAGATATTGATTAACTTAAATGCTGACATCTTTTTCAAATATCAATGAAGGTAAGCTTTGATTGCAAAACCGATTTCTTTCATTTCCATTCCAAGGTAGGGTGTTCAGAGCATTTTATTTGTGATGTTGACACACAAATGAGAATGGTAAGATTTAAATGTTACATCTCGTTGATAACTTTGTCTTCTAGTTCCATATTTACTGCTTTTCCTATATTTCCATAAGTAAAATAATAATAATAATAGTAGAAATTGATGTCTAAAGTTCATGGCTGTCAACAGTATTAAACTGTGCTTTCACTTTGCATCCTAATTAAGCATGTTTGCAGGTTATTTTGCCAAAAACAATAGACCTTTTGTGTTGAATTCTGCCATGACATAAATCACATGTGTGGGTTAGAAATATTCTAGGAGAGAACAATTTTTCATAGGTTCAATCCTTCTTACTTAATAAACCATTTAGACCTGTCCCTGTGGTCATTTTACTACAGCTGGTATTAAGTCAAACATTTTATTTTCTCCTAAGGTAATATCCATAAGATATTGCCTTTTAGAAACGCAAATGTTTTTCTTTTACTTTTGATTTTTAATATTATCTTTGTATTGTAAATTCTGTAGAAAGTCTGAGGGTGGTGCCAGATGCACTTCAGTTTATCAGAAGAAATGTGGAAATATGTTAGTTTCATGATTTAGAGCTCTGTTCTTCCCTAAGGTGTGCACTGGGCTGAATGAAAAATGCACCTTTGGGTTCCAGTGGAGAACTTAGACAGAGCTGTTTATATTTTGAAAAGAAGAATCTCAGTAGAATTAGATCATGGTAGGATTTAATTTATGACCATTTATTTTTCTGATTCTCTCTTACTTGATCATTAGTCTTACCAATCATCCGTTAATGGGAAGGGCAAGAGCATTAAAGTTTCATTAAGAGCAAGTCTCCTTTCTGGTAACCACTGGGGTAAAACAACAAGTATATATTATCTATAAAATTCCGGGACGTGTGACAAGATTCTGCGGTAAAAAGTGGTATCTTTCACTGGCAGTTTTCACAGACTCCCTGGGGTGTGTGTGTGTTTCAGGAGAGGAGGGCATGGGGGAGGGCAGAGGGAAGTGGGACAGGGGTTCAGGCACTTTCTTAAATAAACTTCAGGCCAAAAGTTTCCAGTCAGGTACCACCCAAGTGGATGGAAATGAGGTGCAAGTGGCTTTAGATTCTTAGTGGGTACCTTCTATTTATTCATTCCAGAAGTGTTCATGGCACATCTATCATAGGTCGGGCACCATCTCGCTAAGTGTCAGCACTGCTCCTGCCTTAATGGGGTTTACAGTCTAGTCGAGGAGACAGACAATAAACAAGTCATTACACAGGGAACTGAATCATGGCAATTGTGATAAGTGCCATGAAAGAAAACTGTGAAGCTGTGGGAAGTTTTAACCAAAGACCCTAATTAGACCCACAGCAGGGCATGGTGGCGATATAGGAAAGGCTTTCCTTTAAAAAAGATGTTTAGGCTGGAGCTCAAGGATGAGGCTTAGCCATGCCAAGATGAAGAGGATGAGCAGACACCAGAGAGAACAGGATGTGTGAGTGCACAGAAGCAGAAGGAGGCTTGAGGAACCTTGGAGAAGATAAAGAACGAGGGTAGCTGGTGTATGGTGAACGGGGCGGGGCGGGGGGGACAGGAGGCTGCAGGGGGTACCTGGGCCAGAATGTTTTAGGCATGTTTAAGGCAGTTGATTCCCCTTAAATGATTTAACTGAGGGGAATGTCCAACAAACTTATCACATAAGTGGAACTAAACGGGCATGGGAAATTTTCATTTATAGAAGTCCAGAGGTGGAGGCTCATGAAATAAACATGGTTCAAAGACTTCTTCTTGATCATCCGCTGACCCCCACATCAAAGCACCTCAGTGTGTCCTTGTCCTGACTTCTCAACATTTAGGATTTTGTTCTGGGATCCTGGTTTGTTAGTTTTCCTTGGGGTCAGTGCCTTTATTAAGGCAAGGAATAGAGTACACAAAAACAGAAAAATCCTACTGGGTTCCCAAGAAAATATATTAATACTTTCCTGCATCTTGTCTGATAACACTCAGTGATATAAGTGACTCTCAGAAGGTATTATCTACCTATCTATCTATATTTATTTATTTATGTGTAGAGAGATACTTACAAATAATAGATATAGAGAGGGCTGTGTGTGTGTATATATATATATATATATATATATATATATATATATACATATATGAAATAATCAAGTGATAACTGTTATGCTTAAGCCCTAGCCCATTTTGACATTGTATGTATTTTATAATTTGAGCTAAGTGGGTAAGGCCTTTAAAATTATTTTATATTTCACAACCCTTTAAAGAACAGATATCTTAGAAGGGGAAAGGAATTTTCATGCCTATTTTCTGAATGGCTACATTTAGATGCTGAGCTTTTAACAAGACTTTGATTTCATTCCAGAGCCCAGAGCCCTACAAGGATAGGATCTTGGGAACACTCCACATTCCTTAAAGAATGCTTATCAACTAAACCATCTCATTTTAGTTAGTGACCTTCTGTGGAGTGAGGAGCTAGCATTTCCCCAAATTATCTCACATGAAGAAAAAACAAACACTGTAATAGATTCTTCTGATAGCTGTGAAGTGGAAACAATTTAACTTTTAATTAAGCTCCAATATTAGGTATTTTCATTGGAGAACAAGACAGCACGATACCATAACGTCAGGGGAAAAAATGTTTTTGTCCAAGTTTATGATCAAAACAACAAAAGAGAGCCAAGATTAGAGAAAATGAAAGGTGCACGCTGAGAGCTGAATTTACTCCTAGTTGACTTGGATCCACTAAAAGTAACAATATCTAAAATGCAAATTTCTTCTTTTAAAAAAAAAAGTCAGTTCACTCACCTCAAGCTGCCTCCTTGTTCAGTTACCAGGAGGCAACTATAATTTCAACACAACACATCATTTTCATGACAAGCATGGTCAGCTGTGGGGAAGGCAATGCTAAGCTGCATTATTTGCCTTGTGGTTGCCACCAGGTGTTTAACCAGTGTGTGTATTTACCTCCTTTGCAATTTGCTTCTTAGACCTTGGTTCCTTATGTATTATGTCTTTATAAAGGAGAGATACAGCATTTATTAAACACCTGTGATGTGTCAGGACCGGTATACCCACAAAGATGAATGTGACATGGCACAGCCCCTTCCTTTAAGAGGCTCTGGGCTTTGGAGTGACATTTATTACTAGACTGGGTTTTCTGCAATTTCATCTAATAGCCCAAACTGACCATTTGTAAAATTATGGAAATAACTGTGATAGATCCTATTAAAATTGGTTTGACCACATGTTTATATATCATCTAATTACTAATTAATTGATTTGTTAAAATGTTCGATTCTTTTTTAGTCACCCTTGTTATGGTCATAACATTCTCATTATCAAACAATTTACTTACCCGCTGGGCAGGGGAGGGAGCTGAAAAGAAGAGTTCTGCAAAGAAATACTTTGCAATACCCTGAAAATCATGAGACTCCTTGTACGACCACCATATTGTCTTTAATTTTCTTATCCGAAGCATTTTGTGGCAGTCTCTTTTAGTCACTTCTAAACAATAATTTTAGTTCTTCAAATGGCAAACCCATTTTAGCAATTTTGTGTGTGTGTGTGTGTGTGTGTGTGATACGCGGGCCGCTCACTGTTGTGGCCTCTCCCGTTGCGGAGCACAGGCTCCGGACGCGCAGGCTCAGCGGCCATCACTCACGGGCCTAGCCGCTCCGCGGCATGTGGGATCTTCCCGGACTGGGGCACGAACCCGTGTCCCCTGCATCGGCAGGCAGACTCTCAACCACTGCACCACCAGGGAAGCCCCCCATTTTAGCAATTTTTGACAAGGAACATGAAATCCACTCTAGAATCATCCAAGGCCAATCCTGAGCAGAGATTGAACAGTCCTCTCTGTGCTCATTTTAATGTTGTCTGAGGAAGCAGGATATACTGACCTCAAGTTGGGTCATTAGGAACTCTGTTAAAATGACTCAAAGCTAAAATCGGAGAGGATCTCAGATTTGGTGTGGTACCAAGAGGAATTAAAGGATGAGTGAATTGCAGCAAAAGAAATGTGATTTGGGTTGACATGAGGTAGAGAGATTCTAAGAGTAGACTTTATACATTCATGCTGAGCTCCCTTAAATGAGAAGCCCATCACTGCAATTTGCTCAGCCTAACCTTGTGAGGAGCAGCAGGCTTCCTGGCCAGTCTCCCTCACCACCCCTACCTCTCACTAGCTAACAAATCCTGCTTTCCCCATCTTCCTTAGCCCCCTCCTTCTGGCATACCTCTGTGTGGAATGTCTTCTTAAAGATGCCAGACCCTAATCACAAAGGCCTGTGCGATGGGTGAAGGTTCTCTGTTTATCAAGCTAGCAGCCAGCTGGCCAGTCACTAACCAAGACATCAAAGTCCAGGCCAGGGAAGGTAAAAAAGCGAGGCACATGCTTCTTTTGATGAAGATATTTTGCCTCTCTGCATATTAACTCCTTAAGTGCCATTGCTTTAAATTATTGGTGCAGTCTTTAGCTGCTGTATAATGTTTGGATTGGATGCTTAAATTAGTTACAAATATGTAGTGTGTTGATTGTTAACTACTTTAAGTCATATGTTCCCACTTCTGAGGACTTGGTGCCTTTTGTTGAATTTTTAGAGGTTGTGGAACATCACTGCCGCCAGTGTTTTAGGATCACTTATTAGTCTCTCTTGTTAAGCTGTAGAGCCTATAAACAATATGTCCTGTCGGGGAAATTCATTGATCTTCCCAAAGAAGGGCTGGTAAACACATCTCTTTAGCTCTGCACTCACACAAAGATTGCAGTGTGATAGAAACAGCCAGAGAGTTCTAGTAAGAGACCTGATGTTAAATCTCAATTCTGATACTTACTAGTTAGCCATGTCTCTTTGACAAATTATACCTGTCTCTCTGTCTCAGTTTTCTCATTTGTGAAATGAAAATGCTAACATCATCCTTAAAATGTTTGCAGGAAAATAGAATAATTTTAAAAATTATGAATGTTGGACTTTGAATTGCTATTGCAATATAAGGTCAATTCATGTAATAGCCTCTAACACTTAAAGCTACTCAGCTCCAGTTTAAAGTCCCATATTTTATGAGAAAAATTAGAAAATATTTAGGGGACAAGAAGAAAACTCATCTGTAGATAGGGAGATAATACACACTACTACTCAAAATAAATATCTAAAAGGAACTGTGGTTTTTAAGCACAAGGAAGAAAAGATTATTGCAATAATGGTTTTTAAATCATGATGAATGGTGACAGTTGATTACCCTTGCAAGTGAGCAAAAAACTGGAGTAAAATAGTTCAGGCATATGCATGAGGAATGTGGATCAGGAACAAAGAAAGTTCCCTGATTGATGACAGTTGGAGCAAATTATGAAAGTAAGTTGGAAGTGTTTAATAACAGAATAGATTTTTATCAACATTAATATCTATTTACATAATTAAGGTGTGATCCACCAAAAATATTTTACTTAGGCTGGGTGACCTTCTTTTTTTAACCAATCAATTTTTAAATTTTTTATTTTATTGTGGTAAAAACATATAACATGAGATCTACACACAACAAATTTTTAAGTGCACAATACATCATTATTGTCCTTAGGTACAGTGTTGTACATCAGATCTCTAGAGCTTATTCATCTTGCTTAGCTGAATCGTTATGCCTGTTGATTAGTAACTCATTTCCCCCTCCCCCAACCCTTGGCAACCACTGTTCCACTCTTTGATTCTATGAATTTGAGTATTTTATATACCTCAATATAAGTGGAATCATGCAGTATTTATCCTTCTGTGACTGGCTTATTTCACTTTACATGTGTCCTCAAGGTTCATCCATGTTGTTACATATTGCAGAATTTCCTTCTTTGTAATGATGAATGGTATTCCATTGTATGTATATACCACGTTTCTTATCCATTCATCTGTCAATGTACATTTAGGTTGTTTCCATATATTGGCTGTTGTGAATAGTGCTGTGATGAATATAGGAGTGCTAATATCACTTGGAGATTCTGGTTTCATGGCTTTTGGAGAACTACTAAGAAGTGGGATTGCTAGATTATATAATAGTTCTATTTTTAATCTTTAAGAAACCTCTATACTATTTCCCATAAAGTCTACACCATTTTGCATTCCTATCAACAGTGTACAAGGGTTCCAATTTCTCCACATCCTTGCCAACATTTGTCTTTTGTTTCTTTTAATAATAGTCATCCTCACAGATACGAAGTGATATTTCTCTGTGGTTTTGATTTACACATCCCAGGTTATTAATGACATTGAGCATTTTTTCATATACCTGTTGGCCGTTTGTCAGTCTTCTTTGGAGAATGTCTATTCAAGTCCTTTGCCCATTTTTAAATCAGTTTATTAGTTTTCTTGGTATCGAATTGTAGGAGATCCTTATATATTTTAATATTAACCCCTCATCAGATATATGGTTTGCAAATACTTTCTCCCACTCCATAAGTTTCCTTTTTACACTTTTGTTTCCTTTGCTGTTCAGAAGTTTTTAGTTTGACATAGTCCCACATGTTTACTTTCGTTTTTATTGCCTGTGCTTTTGGTGTCATATCCATGAAATCACTGCTAAGACCAATAACATAAAACTTTTCCCATATGTTTTCTTCTAGGAGGTTTATGGTTTCAGGTCTTATTTTAAGTCTTAAATCCATTTTGAGTTGATTTTTGTGTATGGTATAAGGGTTCATTTTCATTCCTTTGGAAGTGGATACCTAGTTTTCCCAGCACCATTTGTTGAAGATTGTCCTTTCCCAAGTGTGTGTTTTTCGTACCTTTGTTGAAGATTGGTTGACCATATATGCTTGGATTTATTTCTGGGCTTACTATTCTGTTCCATTCATCTGTATGTCTGGCTTTATGTCAGTACCATACTGTTTTAATTACTGTAGCTTTGTAATATATTTTGCAATATATTTTGAAATCAGGAAGTGTGATGCCTCCAACTTTATTCATCTTTCTCAGGGTTAATTTGGCTACTTGTGGTCTTTTGTGATTCCATATGAATTATATATTTTTAAAATTTCTATTAAAAATGTTATTGAAATTTTTACAAGGATTGCATTGAATCTGAAGATCATTTGGGGTAGTATGGAAATTTCAACAACACTAAGTCTTCCAATACATGAACATGGGATGTCTTTGTGTTTGCTTCTCTTTTAAAATTTTTTCACTGGTGTTTTGGAGTTTTCAGTATACAAGTCTTTCACCTCCTTAGTTCAGTTTATTACTAAGTATTTTTATTTTTGTTGGTGCTATTGTAAATGGGATTGTTCTCCTAATTTCCTTTTTAGATAGTTCACTGTTACTGTGTAGAAACACGAGTGATTTTCATACGATGATTTTGTACCCTGCAGCTTTACTAAAGTAATTTATTAGTTCTAAATGGTTTGGTATGGAGTCTTTAGGTTTTTCTACATATAAGACCATGTCATATGTAACAGGGACAATTTTATTTCTTCTGAATTTTTTAAAAAATATCTTTATTGGAGTATCATTGCTTTACACTGGTGTGTTAGTTTCTGCTTTATAACAAAGTGAATCAGCTATACATATACATATATCCCCGTATCTCCTCCCTCTTGCGTCTCCCTCCCACCCTCCCTATCCCACCCCTCTAGGTGGTCACAAAGCACCAAGCTGATCTCCCTGTGCTATGAGGCTGCTTCCCACTAGCTATCTATTTTACATTTGGTAGTATATATAAGTCCATGCCACTCTCTCACTTTGTCCCAGCTTACCCCTCCCCCTCCCCATGCCCTCAGGTCCATTCTCTACGTCTGTGTCTTTATTCTTGTCCTGCCCCTAGGTTCTTCAGAACCATTTTTTTTTCTTTCTTAGATTCCATATATATGTGTTAGCATACGGTATTTGTATTTCTCTTTCTGACTTACTTCACTCTGTATGACAGTCGCTAGGTCCATCCAATCACTACAAATAACTCAATTTCATTTCTTTTTTATGGCTGAGTAATATTCCATTGTATATAGGTGCTACATATTCTTTATCCATTCATCTGTCGATGGACACTTAGGTTGCTTCCATTTCCTAGGTATTGTAAATAGAGCTGTAATGAACATTGTGGTACATGACTTTTTGAATTATGGTTTTCTCAGGGTATATGCCCAGTAGTGGGATTGCTGGGTCATATGGTAGTTCTATTTTTAGTTTTCTAAGGAACTTCCATACTGTTCTCCATAGTGGCTGTATCAATTTACATTCCCACCAATGGTGCAAAAGGGTTCTCTTTTCTCCACACCCACCCCAGCATTTACTGTTTGTAGATTTTTTGATGATGACCATTCTGACTGCTGTGAGGTGATACCTCATTGTAGTTTTGGAGGTTTTTTTTATTTTAGCCTTTTTAAAAAATTTTTTTAACGTCTTAATTGGAGTATAATTGCTTTACAATGGTGTGTTAGTTTCTGCTTTATAACAAAGTGAATCAGTTATACATATACATATGTTCCCATATCTCTTCTCTCTTGCATCTCCCTCCCATCCTCCCTATCCGAACACACTAGGTGCTCACAAAGCACCGAGCTGATCTCCCTGTGCTATGCGGCTGCTTCCCACTAGCTATCTATTTTATGTTTTGTAGTGTATATATGTCCATGCCACTCTCTCACTTTGTCACAGGTTACCCTTCCTCCTCCCAATATCCTCAAGTCCATTCTGTAGTAGGTCTGTGTCTTTATTCCTGTCTTGCCCCTAGTTTCTTCATGACCTTTTTTTTTCTTTTTTTTCAAATTCCATATATATGTGTTAGCATACAGTATTTGTTTTTCTCTTTCTGACTTACTTCACTCTGTATGACAGACTCTAGGTCCATCCATCTCACTACAAATAACTCCATTTCGTTTCTTTTTATGGCTAATATTCCATTGTATATATGTGCCACATCTTCTTTATCTATTCATCTGTTGATGGACACTTACGTTGCTTCCATGTCCTGGCTATTGTAAATAGTGCTGCAGTGAACATTTTGGTATGTGACTCTTTTGAATTATGGTTTTCTTAGGGTATATGCCCAGTAGTGGGATTGCTGGGTTGTATGGTAGTTCTATTTTTAGTTTTTTAAGGAAACTCCATACTGTTCTCCATAGTGGCTGTATCAATTTACATTCCCACCAGCAGTGCAAGAGGCTTCCCTTTTCTCCACACCCTCTCCAGCATTTATTGTTTGTAGAATTTTTTGATAATGGCCATTCTGACCAGAGTGAAATGATATCTCATTGTAGTTTTGATTTGCATTTCTCTAATGATTAATGATGTTGAGCATTCTTTCATGTGTTTGTTGGCAATCTGTAGATCTTCTTTGGAGAAATGTGTATTTAGGTCTTCTGCCCATTTTTGGGTTGGGTTGTTTGTTTTTTTGATATTGAGCTGCGTGAGCTGCTTGTAAATTTTGGAGATTAGTCCTTTGTCAGTTGATTCATTTGCAAATACTTTCTCCCATTCGGAGGGCTGACTTTTCATCATTTTTAAAGTTTCCTTTGCTGTGCAAAAGCTTTGAAGTTTCATTAGGTCCCATTTGTTCATTTTTGTTTTCATTTCGATTTCTCTAGGAGGCGGGTCAAAAAGGATCTTGCTGTGATTTATGTCATAGAGAGTTCTGCCTATGTTTTCCTCTAAGAGTTTTATAGTGTCTAGCCTTACATTGAGGTCTTTAATCCATTTTGAGTTTATTTTTGTGTATGGTGTTAGGGAGTGTTCTAATTTCATTCTTTACATGTAGCTGTCCAGCATCACTTATTGAAGAGGCTGTCTTTTCTCCATTGTATATTCTTGCCTCCTTTATCAAAAATAAGGTAATCATATGAGCGTGGGTTTATCTCTGGGCTTTCTATCCTGTTCCATTGATCTATATTTCTGTTTTTGTACCACTACCATACTGTCTTCATTACTGTAGATTTGTAGTATAGTCTGAAGTTAGGGAGCCTGATTCCTCCAGCTCCGTCTTTCTTTCTTAAGATTGCTTTGGCTATTTGGGGTGTTTTGTGTCTCTATACAAATTGTGAATTTTTTTGTTCTAGTTTTGTGAAAAATGCCATTGGTAGTTTTATAGGGATTGCATTGAATCTGTAGATTGCTTTGGGTAGTATAGTCATTTGCACAATGTTGATTCTTCCAGTCCAAGAACATGTTATATCTCTCCATCTGTTGGTATCATCTTTAATTTCTTTCATCATTTTCTTATAGTTTTCTGCATGCACGTCTTTTGTCTCCTTAGGTAGGTTTATTCCTAGGTATTTTATTCTTTTTGTTGCAGTGGCAAATGGGTGTGTTTCCTTAATTTCTCTTTCAGATTTTTCATCATTAGTGTATAGGTATGCAAGAGACCTCTGTGTATTAATTTTGTATCTTGCTACTTTACCAAATTCATTAACTAGCTCTAGTAGTTTTCTGGTAGCATCTTTAGGATTCTGTATGTATAGTATCATGTCATCTGTAAACAGTGACACCTTTACATCTTCTTTTCTGATTTTGATTCCTTTTATTTCTTTTTCTTCTCTGATTGCTGTGGCTAAAACTTCCAATACTATGTTGAATAATAGTGCTGAGAGTGGAAAACCTTGTCTTGTTCCTGATCTTAGTGGAAATGGTTGCATTTTTTCACCATTGAGGACGATGTTGGCTGTGGGTTTGTCATATATGGCCTTTATTATGTTGAGGTAAGTTCCCTCTATTCCTCTTTCTGGAGGGTTTTTATCATAAATGGGTGTTGAATTTTGTTGAAAGCTTTTTCTGCATCTATTGAGATGATCATATGGTTTTTATTCTTCAGTTTGTTAATATGGTATATCACATTGCTTGATTTGCATATATTGAAGAATCCTTGCATTCCTGGGATGAACCCCACTCGATCGTGGTATGTGATCCTTTTAATGTGCTGTTGGATTCTGTTTGCTAGTATTTTGTTGAGGATTTTCACATCTATGTTCATCAGTGATATTGGCCTGTAGTTTTCTTTCTTTGTGACATATTTGTCTGGTTTTGGTATCAGGGTGATGGTGGCCTCGTAGAATGAGTTTGCGAGTGTTCCTCCCTCTGCTGTATTTTGGAAGAGTTTGAGGAGGATAGGTGTTAGCTCTTCTCTGAATGTTTGATAGAATTCGTCTGTGAAGCCATCTGGTCCTGGGCTTTTGTTTGTTGAAAGATTTTTAATCACAGTCTCAATTTCACGTCTTGTGATTGGTCTGTTTATATCTTCTATTTCTTCCTGCTTCAGTCTCGGAAGGTTGTGCTTTTCTAAGAATTTGTCTATTTCTTCCAGGTTGTCCATTTTATTGGCATATAGTTGCTTGTAGTAATCTCTCATGATCCTTTGTATTTCTGCAGTGTCAGTTGTTATTTCTCCTTTTTCATTTCTAATTGTATTGATTTGAGTCTTCTCCCTGTTTTTCTTGATGAGTCTTGCTAATGGTTTATCAATTTTGTTTATCTTCTCAAAGAGCCAGCTTTTAGTTTTATTCATCTTTGCTATTGTTTTCTTCATTTCTTTTTCACTTTTTTCCGATCTGATCTTTTTTATTTCTTTCCTTCTCCTAACTTTGTGGGGTTTTTTGTCTTTTTTCTCTAATTGCTTTAGGTGTAAGGTTATGTTGTTTATTTGAGATGTTTCTTGTTTCATGAGGTAGGATCGTATTGTTGTAAACTTCCCTCTTAGAACTGCCTTTGCTGCATCCCATAGGTTTGGGTTCAGCATGTTTTCATTGTCATTTGTTTGTAGTTATTTTTTTATTTCTTTGATTTCTTCAGTGATGTCTTGGTTATAAAGTAGTGTATTGTTTAGCCTCCATGTGTTAGCATTTTTACAGATTTTTTCCTGTAATTGACATCTACTCTGATAACATTGTGTTTGGAAGAGATACTTGATATGATTTCAATTTTCTTAAATTTACCAAGGCTTGATTTGTGACCCAAGATATGATGTATCCTGGAGAATGTTCCATGTGCACTTGAGAAGAAAGTGTATTCTGTTGTTTTGGGTGGAATGTCCTATAAATATCAAGTAAGTCCATCTTGTTTAATATATCATTTAAAATTTGTGTTTCCCTATTTATTTTCATTTTGGAAGTTCTTTCTTTTGGTGAAAGTGGGGTGTTAAAGTCTCCTACTATAATTGTGTTACTGTCGATTTCCCCTTTTATGGCTGTTAACATTTGCCTTATGTATCGAGGTGCTATTTCTTCTGACTTTGTTGCCTTTTATTTTTTTTTCTTGCATAATTGCTCTGACTAGGACTCCTCTTACTATGTTATTATGGTGAGAGTAGGCATCTTTGACAAGTTATTTTTTACTTGTTTGTTAGATATTCATGAAAAAGCTTTCAGTTTTTCACCAGTGAGTATGTTAGCTGTGGGCTTTTCTTATATGGACTTTATTTTGTTGAGGTAGTTTCTTTCTGAGTGTTTATCATGAAAACATGTTGAATTGTGTCAAATGCATTTTCTACAAATATCGAGATATTCATGTGATTTTTCTTTTTATCCTTCATTCTCTTAATGTGCTCTAACACATTAATTGATTGTCATATGTCGAACCATCCTTTTATCCCAGGGATAAATCCCACTTTGTCATAATGTATGATCTTTTTAACGTGCTGTTGGATTCGATTTGCTAGAATTTTTTGAGAAATTTTACATCCATATTCATCAGGGATCTTTTCCTGTAGTCTTCTTTTCCTGGGTGTCTTTGTCAGGCTTTGGTATCAAGGTAACGCTGGCCTCATAAAATGAGTTGGATGTGTCCTCTCCTCTTCAATTTTTTGTAAGAATTTAAGAAGCATTGGTGTTAATTCTTCTTTAAATGTTTGGTAGAATTCACCAGTGAAACTATCTGGTCCTGGGCTTTCCTTTGTTGGGAGGTTTTTGATTGTTGATTTAATCTCCGTACTAGTTATAGGTCTGTTGACACTTTCTATTTGTTTGTGATTTAGTCTTGGTAGGTTGTTTATTTCTAGGAATTTATCCATTTCTTCTAGATTATCCAGTGTGTTTGTACATAATTGTTCGTAATAGCCCCGTATGATCCTTTTTAGTTTTGTGGCATCAGTTATAATGTCAGTTATAGTGTCTCTTCTTTCATTTCTGACTTTGAGTCTTCTCTCTTTCTTTTCTTAATGAGTCTTGCTAAGGGTTTGTCAGTTTTATCTTTTTAAAAACCCCACTCAGTTTCGGTTTTTTTCCATTGTTTTTCTCGTCTCTATTTTATTTATTTCTGCTCTAATCTTAGTATTTCCTTCCTCCTGCTAACTTTGGGCTTAGTTTGCTCTCCTTTTTCTAGCTCCTTGAGCTGTAAAGTTAAATTGTTTATTTGAGATTTTTCTTCTTTTTAGTATAGGTGTTTATCACTATGAACCTCCCTCTTAGTACTCCTTGTGCTGCATCCCATAAGTTTGGGTATGTTGTGTTTTCTTTTCCTTTCGCTTGAGTTATTTTCTTTTTTTTTTACTTATTTATTTTTTATACAGCAGGTCCTTATTAGTTATCCATTTTATACATATTAGTGTATATGTGTTGAGGTATTTTCTAATTTCCTTTTTTATTTCTTCTTTGACTCAATGGTAATTCAAGAGTGTGTTGTTTAATTTCCACATATTTGTGAATTTTTCCATTTTCCTTCTGCTATTAATTTCTAGTTTAATTCGATTGTAGTTTAGAAAGATACTTGGGATTATTTCAGTCATCTTAAACTTAAGACTTGTTTTGTGACCTAAATGTGATCTATCCCAGAGAAAAATCAATGTGTGCTTGAGAAGAATATGTAATCTGATGCTTTGGGGTGGACTGTTCTGTATATGTCTTTTAGGTTCATTTGGTCTATAGTGTTGTTCAGGTCCTCTCTATCCCTGTTGGCTCTGTCTGGCTGTTCTATTCATTACTGAAAGTAGGGTATTAAATTCTCCTATGATTATATTGCTCCCTTTAGTTCTCTCAATCTTTGCATTGTATATTTAGATGCTCTGATGTTGAAAGTATATATAATTGTTACCTTGGTTGATTGACCCTTTTATCATTATATAATGTCCTTCTTTGTCCCTTGTGACAGTTTTTGACTTAAAGTCTATTTTGTCTGAAATAGGTATAGCTGCCTCTGCTCTCTTTTGGTTACCGTTTGCATGGAATATCTTTTTCCATCCCTTCACTTTCAACCTATGTATGTCCTTAAATCTAATGTGAGTTTCTTGTAGACAATGTATAGTTGAGTCTTTTTTTTTCATTTAGCCACTGTATGTCTTTTGATTGGCAAATTGAGTCAATTTATACTTACAGTAATTAATTAGGGAAGAATTTACTATTGCCATTTTGTTAATTGTTCTTTGTTAGGCTTGAAGGTCTTTTTTTCTGTTTTTTTCTCTCTTGCTGTCTTCCTTTGTATTTTGTTGATTTTTTTTGTACTGATATACTTTGATTCCTGTATTTTTTTTCTTTTGTATAACTTCTATGGGTATTTTTGTTGGAGGGAGGCTTACATAAAATATCTTATAACAGTCTATTTTAAGCTGATAAAAACTTAAGTTTAATTGCATACAAAAAGTGTACACATTAACTTCTCTCCCCCTATACTTTATGTTATTGTTGTTACAGTTTACATATATTCATATTGTATATCTTTTAACCTCTTTTTTAGTTATACTTTTAATATTTTTGTTTTTTAACTGTTATCCTAGATTTAAAAGTGATTTACCCACCACATTGCAGTAATACAGTATTCTGATTTGTCTATATGTTTATCTTTACCAGTGAATTTCATACTTTCTTATGCTATCACGTTGCTGTCAACAAACATCCTTTTAAGTTGAAGAACTCCTTTCAGCATTTCTTGTAACACAGGTCCAGTGGTGATGAACTTCCTCAGCTTTTGTTTATCTTGGAAGCCTTTATCTCACCTTCATTTTTGAAGGAACATTTTGCTGGGGATAGTATTATTGGTTAACTTTTTTTTTTCTTTCAGCACTTTAAATATATTATTCTATTTCCTTCCAACCTGCAAGGTTTCTGCTGAAAAAGTTGCTGATAGTTTTTGGGATTTCCCATGTGTATGACAGTCAGTTTTCTCTTGATGCTTTCAAAATCCTCTCCTTAACTTTAGGCAATTTGATTGTAATGTGTCTCAGTGTGGATTTCTTTGAGTTCATCTTACATTGTTTCTCTTGGGCTTCTTGGATCTGGATGTCCATTTTCTTCACCAGATCTAGGAAGTTATTAGCCATTATTTCTTTGAATAAGCTTTCTGGTCCTTTCTCTCTCTCTTCTCCTTATGGGACTCGCATAATGCTTATTTGGAGCTTTGTAGTATCTGATAATCTCGTAGGCTAGCTTCACTCTTTTTCCTTCCTTTTTCTTTTTGCTCCTCTGACTGAATTATTTCCAATGATCTGTCTTTGGGTATGCTGACCCCTTCTGTTTGACCTAGTCTGCTGCTGAATTCCTCTAGTGAATTTTTTGGTTCAATTATTGTGTTCTTCAGCTCCATGATTTCTGTCTGGTAATTTTTTACATTTTCTATCTCTTCATTAAAATTCTCTCCATTGAAATTCTCACTTTGTTCATGCATTGTTCCCTTGACCTCAGTGAGCATCTTTATGAGAGTTATTTTGAATTCTGTATCAGGTAAATCATGTAATTCTCTTTCATTATAGTCAGTTTCTGGAGCTGCATTTTGTTCCTTTGTTTGGAACATCTTTGCCTGATTCTTCATTTTCCTTGACTCTCTATGTTGGTGTCTGTACATTAGACAAGGCAGTCTTCATGGACTGGCCTTATGCAGGGGAAGACGCCCATGATTCAGTATGACCAGAGATGCTGGGGACCTGTGCCAACTCTTTCCCTCCTCAGGGAAAAGTAGGCAGTTGTCATTTTTTTCTGCTCACTCTATACTGAGCAAGAGGAGAGATATGGCTTCTACCAGTCCATACCTCCATCTCAGTTCTCCCCCAGATGGCTAGACTCTGCAGGACCCATCAGAAATCCAAGACTGGCAAGGAATATACCAGTTCCTTGGGCAGTCCCAGACAAGTTGGACATGCAAACCAATTCCTTCCCTCCACCCAACCCTGGGAGAAGATGGAAGCTAGGGAATCTTCCTGATTATATGGTGAAACACTCGGGGCAGGGACTCTGGTGGGAGGTTGTGCTGAATCTCCCCACTGAATTCTGTAAGTCTGTTAATGTTCACCCAGGGTGCAGAAGACTTTCAACCAATTTCTAGATTTCTCATGCAGAGAATTTGTCCATGAATTGTTGTATTTGTGGGAGAAAGGAGGATCCAAGGCTTCCAACTCTGCCACCTTGCTGATGTCACTCTTTAGGTTAGGGGACATTCTGAGTTCACTTCCAGTCTTGTGATTCTAAGATTTCATTCTCTACCATTTAAGTCTTTGCTTGGACTGAGAGGTGATCTCCTTGAATGTTGAATTGGAACGAAATTGGAACGAAAACCACATTCACAGAAAGGTAGACAAGATGAAAAGGCAGAGGGCTATGTACCAGATGAAGGAACAAGATAAAACCCCAGAAAAACAATTAAATGAAATGGAGATAGGCAACCTTCCAGAAAAAGAAATCAGAATAATGATAGAGAAGATGAGTCAGGACCTTGGGAAAAAAATGGAGGCAAAGATTGAGAAGATGCAAGAAATGTTTAACAATGACCTAGAAGAATTAAAGAACAAACAGAGATGAACAATACAATAATTGAAATTAAAAATACACTAGTAGGAATCTATAGCAGAATAACTGAGGCAGGAGAACGCATAAGTGACCTGGAAGACAGAATGGTGGAATTCACTGCTGCAGAACAGAATAAAGAACAAAGAATGAAAACAAATGAATCCCAGGAGACCTCTGGGACAACATTAAACACACCAACATTCACATTATAGAGGTCCCAGAAGGAGAAGAGAGAGATAAGACCCAAGAAGATATTTGAAGAGATTATGGTCAAAAACTTCCCTAACATGGGAAAGGAAATAGCCACCCAAGTCCAGGAAGTGCAGAGAGTCCCAGGCAGGATAAACCCAAGAGAAACACACCAAGACACATAGTAATCAAACTGACAAAAAATTAAAGACAAAGAAAAATTATTAAAACCAACAAGGGAAAAATGACAAATAACATACAAGGGAACTCCCATAAGGTTAACAGCTGATTTCTCAGCAGAAACTCTACAATCCAGGAGGGAGTGGCACAATATATTTAAAGTGATGAAAGGGAAAAATCTACAACCAAGATTACTCTACCCAGCAAGGATCTCATTCAGATTCTACGGAGAAATCAAAAGCTTTACAGACAAGTAAAAGCTAAGGGAATTCAGCACCACCAAACCAGCTCTACAACAAATGCTAAAGAAACTTCTCTAAGTGGGAAACAAGAAGAGAAAAGGACCTGCAAAAACAAACCCAAAACAATTAAGAAAATTGTTAATAGGAACATACATACCGATGATTACCTTAAAAGTGAATGGATTAAATGCTCCAACCAAAAGACACAGGTTTGCTGAATGGATACAAAAGCAAGACCCATATATATGCTGTCTACAAGAGACCCACTTCAGACCTAGGGACACATACAGACTGACAGTGAGGGGATAGAAAAAGAAATTCCATGCAAATGGAAATCAAAAGAAAGCTGGAGTAGCAATACTCATAACAGATAAAATAGACTTTAATATAAAGAATATTACAAGAGACAAGGAAGGACACTACATAATTATCAAGGGATCAATCCAAGAAGAAGATATAACATTAGGAATATATATACACCCAACATATGAGCACCTCAATACATAAGGCAACTGCTAACAGCTATAAAAGAGGAAATCAACAGTAACACAATAATAGTGGGGGAATTTAACACCTCACTTACACCAGTGGACAGATCATCCAGACAGAAAATTAATAAGGCAACACAAGCTTTAAATAACACAATAGACCAGATAGATTTCATTGATATATATAGGACATTCCATCCAAAAACAGCAGATTACACTTTCTTCTCAAGTGCACATGGAACATTTTTCAGGATAGATCATATCTTGGGTCACAAATCAAGCTTCAGTAAATTTAAGAAAATTGAAATCGCATCAAGCATCTTTTCTGACCACAGTGAGATTAGAAATCAATTACAGGGAAAAAAATGTAAAAAGCAGAAACACATGGAGGCTAAACAATACGTTACTAAATAACCAAAAGATCACTGAAAAAAATCAAAGAGGAAATCAAAAAAACCTAGGGAACAAGTGACAATGAAAACACGATGATCCAAAGCCTATGGGATGCAGAAAAGCAGTTCTAAGAGGGAATTTTATAGCAATAAAATCCGACCTCAAGAAACAAGAAAAATCTCAAATGAAGAATCTAACCTTACACGTAAAGAAACTAGAGAAAGAAGAACAAACAAAACCCAATGTTAGTAGAAGGAAAGAAATCATAAAGATCAGAGCAGAAATAAATACAAACAAAGAAAACAATAGCAAAGATCAAAAAAACTAAAAGCTGGTTCTTTGAGAGGATAAACAAAATTGATAAACCTTTAGCCAGACTCATTAAGAAAAAGAGGGGGGCTTCCCTGGTGGCGCAGTGGTTGAAAGTCCGGCTGCCGATGAAGGGGACACGGGTTCATGCCCTGGTCCAGGAAGATCCCACATGATGCAGAGCAGCTAGGCCTGTGAGCCATGGCTGCTGAGCCTGCGCGTCCGGAGCCTGTGCTCCGCAACGGGAAAGGCCACAACAGTGAGAGGCCCGCGTACCACCAAAAAAAAAAAAAAAAGAAAAAGAAAAAGAGGGAGAGGCCTCAAATCAATAAAATTAGAAATGAAAAATGACAAGCTACAACGGACACCACAGAAATACAAAGCATCATAAGAGACTACTACAAGCAGTGCTATGCCAATAAAATGGACAACGTGGAAGAAATGGAAAAATTCTTAGAAAGGTATAACCTTCCAAGACTGAACCATGAAGAAATAGAAAATATGAGCAGACCAATCACAAGTAATGAAATTGAAATTGTGATTAGAAATCTTCCAACAGGGCTTCCCTGGTGGCGCAGTGGTTGAGAGTTTGCCTGCCGATGCAGGGGACACGGGTTCGTGCCCTAGTCTGGGAAGATCCCACATGCCGTGGAGCGGCTGGGCCTCTGAGCCATGGCCGCTGAGCCTGCGTGTCTGGAGCCTGTGCTCCGCAACGGGAGAGGCCACAACAGTGAGAGGCCTGTGTACCGCAAAAAAAAAAAAAAAAAATCTTCCAACAAACAAAAGTCCAGGACCACATGGCTTTACAGGTGAATTCTATGAAACATTTAGAGAAGAGTTAACACCCATCTTTCTCAAACTCTTCCAAAAAATTACAGAGGAAGGAACACTCCCAAAGTCATTCTACAAGGCCACCATCACCCTGATACCAAAACCAAAGATACTACAAAAAAAGAATATTATAGACCAATATCACTGTTGAATATAGATGCAAAAATCCTCAACAAAATACTAGCAAACAGAATCCAACAACACATTAAAAGGATCATACACCATGATCAAGTGGGATTTATCCCAGGGATGCCAGGATTCTTCAGTGCACACAAATCAATCAATTTGATACACCATATTAACAAATTGAAGAACAAAAACCATATGATCATCTCAATAGATGCAGAAAAAGCTTTTGGCAAAATTCAATACCAATTTATGATAAAATAACTCTCCAGAAAGTGGGCAGAGAGGGAACTTACCTCAACACAATAAAGGCCATGTATGACAAAACCACAGCAAACATCATTCTCAGTGGTGAAAATCAAAGCATTTCCTCTAAGATCAGGAACAAGACACGGATGTCTACTCTCGCCACTGCTATTCAACATAGTTTTGGAAGTCCTAGCCACTGCAATCACAGAAGAAAAAGAAATAAAAGGAATCCAAATCGGAAAAGAAGAAGTAAAACTGTCACTGTTTGCAGATGACATGATACTATACATAAATAATCCTAAAGATGCCACCAGAAAACTATTAGAGCTAATCAATGAATTTGGTAAAGTTGCAGGATACAAAATTAATGCACAGAAATCTCTTGCATTCCTATACACTAACAATGAAAAATCAGAAAGAGAAATTAAGGAAACAAACCCATTCACCACTGTAACAAGAAGAATAAAATACCTAGGAATAAACCTACCTGAGGAGGTTAAAGACCTGTACTCAGAAAACTATAAGACACTGATGAAAGAAATCAAAGATGACACAAACAGTTGGAGAGATATACCATGTTCTTGGATTGGAAGAATCAATACTGTGAAAATGACTATACTACCCAAAGCAATCTACAGATTCAATGCAATCCCTATCAAATTGCCAATGGCATTTTTTACAGAACTAGAACAAAAAAACCTTAAAATTTGTAGGGAGACACAAAAGACCCCAAATATACAAAGCAATCTTGAGGGGAAAAAATGGAGCTGGAGGTATCAGACTCCCTGACTTCAGACTATACTACAAAGCTACAGTAATCAAGACAATATGGTACTGGCACAAAAACAGAAA
This sequence comes from Phocoena phocoena, assembly GCF_963924675.1. Classification (NCBI taxonomy): domain Eukaryota; kingdom Metazoa; phylum Chordata; class Mammalia; order Artiodactyla; family Phocoenidae; genus Phocoena; species Phocoena phocoena. Next base: position 61,810,111 of record NC_089220.1, read on the forward strand.
TATAGATCAATGGAACAGGATAGAAAGCGCAGAGATAAACCCTTGCACCTATAGTCAACTAACCTATGACAAAGGAGGCAGGGATATACAATGGAGAAAAGACAGCCTCTTCAATAAGTGCTGCTGGGAAAACTGGACAGCTAAATGTAAAAGAATGAAATCAGAATACTTCCTAACACCATACACAAAAATAAACTCAAAATGGATTAAAGACCTAAATGTAAGACCAGACATTATAAAACTCCTTGAGGAAAACATAGGAAGAACACTCTTTGACATAAATCACACCAAGATCTTTTTTGACCCACCTCCTAGAGTAATGGATATAAAAACAAAAATAAACAAATGGGACCTAATGAAACTTAAAAGCTTTTGCACAGCAAAGGAAACTATAAACAAAACAATAAGACAACCCTCAGAATGTGAGAAAATATTTGCAAACGAATCAATGGACAAAGGATTAATCTCCAAAATATACAAACAACTCATGCAGCTCAGTATTAAGAAACAACCCAATCAAAAAATGGGCAGAAGACCTAAATAGACATTTCTCCAAAGACACACAGATGGCCAAGAGGCATATGAAAAGCTGCTCAACATCACTAATTATTAGAGAAATGCAAATCACAACTACAGTGAGGTATTACCTCATCCTGGTTAGAATAGGCATCATCAGAAAATCTACAAACAACAAATTCTGGAGAGGGTGTGGAGAAAAGGGAACCCTCTTGCAGTATTGATCTGAATGTAAATTGATACAGCCACTATGGAGAACAGTATGGAGGTTCCTTAAAAAACTACAAATAGAACTACTATATGACCCAGCGACCCCACTACTGGGCATATACCCAGAGAAAACCATAGATCAAAAAGACACATGCACACCAATGTTCATTGCAGCACTATTTACAATAGCCAGGTCATGGAAGCAACCTAAATGCCCATTGACAGATGAATGGATAAAGAAGACATGGTACATATATACAATGGAATATTACTCAGCCATAAAAAGGAGTGAAATTGGGTCATTTGTAGAGACGTGGATGGATCTAGAGACTGTCATACAGAGTGAAGTAAGTCAGAAAGAGAAAAACAAATATCGTATATTAACGCATATATGTGGAATCTAGAAAAGTGGCACAGATGAACCGGTTTGCAAGGCAGAAATAGAGACACAGATGTAGAGAACAAACGTATGGACACCAAGGGGAGAAGTGTGGAGTGGGGTGGTGGTGGTGGGATGAATTGAGAGATTGAGGTTGACATATATGCACTAATATGTATAAAATAGATAACTAATAAGAACCTGCAGTATAAAAAAATAAAATAAAATTTGAAAAAAACCTTTTATACTTATAAGACTTTAAATAAATAAGTAAATAAAATTATATTTCTTTGTAAGGTAGACAATTTCTGTAAGCTTCAGATACCGCATCTGCTCAGCGATATTGTGAGGCTTAAATATACAGAAAGTGCTTAACACAGTGCCTATAGCACATCGTGTCTTATCATCATCATCTTTGTCCAGTTTTGAAAATAAACTAATGGAAAGGGCAAAATGACATTTCAAGTAATATGATAATCAAGCCAGAAGGCTAACCATTTAGCTAATGCATGGTGACTTGTAATAATGAGATGTCTTCCGTTGAGTTCATAAAACCGAACAAGTGACTAGGTACTGTCTCATCGAACTTTGATAGTGAAAGTCCAGAAGTAACTCCCTTCTCTTTACTGCATGTTTACCCCTGCATTTTGTTCACACCCCCATTTCAGTACTCATCACATTGTACTATGATACTTCATTATAAAGCCACCCTATCCCCTCTCTGGACCATTTACCTTCACACTCAATTCTAGCACCCACTGTAGGACCAGGCATTTGTAGACATACAATAAATGTATGTTGGAAGAATATACAACAAATGAATGGTGAATGAGAAGGAATATAACATAATGAATGGGATATAATATAACAATGGTTGGAAGTCTGAAGAACTTGAGTTCAAATCCAAGCTCCACCTCCTATAAGCAGTGTGATCTTGATCAAGTGACTTGACTCTTTAAGTTTCATGTCCTTATCTGTAAAATGGTGTTATGTACTTAATTCATAGGGTTCTTATATGATATATAGGTTTTGTACATGTTTTTTGCATATAAAATTATCAATAACTATTATTAACAGTACCATTAACTTTCTTAATGAAAATTATGAAAAATAGCACAAATATCAAAACATGTACATTATTTTATTACTTCTCTTTACTTCTATTGTTATTTGTTATTATTGTTATTGACAGAAATGCTGGCATGATTCACTGATTGCCAGTACAGCATGACCCATTCAAGCTGTGTGATAGGTTTCACTCAGACCCAACAACCTCACAGATGTGCATTCTTCCTTTGGATGGACCTGGGGTAGGAAAAGGTGAACAGAGTTAATAGCATTGTGTTCAGTTCTGCAGCCTTAAAAAACAAAGCTCTCCGGGCTTCCCTGGTGGCGCAGTGGTTGGGAGTCCGCCTGCCGATGCAGGGGATGCGGGTTCGCGCCCCGGTCCGGGAAGATCCCACGTGCCGCGGAGCGGCTGGGCCCGTGAGCCATGGCCGCTGAGCCTGCGCGTCCGGAGCCTGTGCTCCACAATGGGAGAGGTCCGCGTACCGTGCAAAAAAAAAAAAAAAGCTCTGCTTCCACCAAAGAAGGCTTTAAAATGCTTCCCAGCACATCCAGATCCTTTTAGAGCATCATTTATCCAGTCCAAGGATCCAAAAAGATGAACCATAAGCTTCAGTTTAGCAGTGGTTCTCAGACAAGCATCCATCAGGATAATTTGGAAGACTTGTTTAGACAGATTGTTGTGCTCCATCCCGAGTTTGGGGTGCTGTACTGTAGGCCTGGGGTAAAACCCCAATTTTCATTTCTACTAAGTTCTCACATGATACTGATGATGGTGGTTCAGGGACCACACTTTGAGAACCATTGAGTTCATAGATATGGTTGAGGTATGAGAAACCTGAGTCCAGAGTGGAAATATTTGCAGAAATCTTTTCACTAAGGTGAATTGCCTGATAACGCCCATGAAAATGAGGGCTTTCTGTTTTCAGCCCCAATGTTTTCAACACTGCACTGTCCTTTTTTTACTTTATAAATTTATTGGTAGGGGTAATGATTTGATGAAGATGTTTTTAAGCTTCTATGAGCCTGATAAAATCTATAGACATTTTCTCCTGAAAAGCCCATCTGCGCATACCCAGAACCATTGCTTATAATTTCAGGAGGTTCTCAGGCACCTCCCACAACAACCCACCCATCAACCCTTAGGCGTATCAGTAGAAAAACTATCCCCTAAGGCAAAGTCTTGGGTTCACTTGGATGTAACAAAAATTCCCTTCTTACACCTAAGCTTTCAGTTCACTCATTTGTAAAATAGGAATAAAAATAATAGTTCTTACCTCAAAGACTGTGAAGATTAACTGATATAATACACTGAAGAGCCTAATTTGAAAACCAGAAACACTAAATATTACCTTTTGCTCTCTCTTTATAGTCCTGCTACAACAATCCTCATTCTTGAGGCAAGTGGATGCCTCTCCCTACTAGGGGAAAGATCAGGAAGTGTAAGAAAGAAGAGCCAGCCCAAAGAGTAATATTTCAAGACTTTACTCTGTGCCCACTGCATTCTTTTGCTAAAATCTAGTCACAGGATGCCATATCATGTTTTTTTCTGTGAGTCCCTGAGTAATGGGGTCTGGCAAGCCCAGGCCTGGCTCTATGACCTGAGAGTCTCAATTCATTTGCCTGGAAATACTCCACTTTGCAAATGTCCTATGCCTTGTCATGTCCCCATGTTAACGCCTCCTGGCAGAAAGACAGAAACATAAAGTTCTAATAGGGGTTCATTTACAGGGTAGAAGATACTGAGTTTTGAGAAATAGTGATTAAGGTCAAAGCCTGATTCTCATTGTTTCTACAAAGATAAACTACAGTGATAGGCTAATCCGCAGACGTTTATTTAGCACTTACTGTGCACGCTGTGTAGTAGGTGACACAAAGAGGAATAACACATGCTCCTGTTCTGTGCCAGCTCACATTCCAGCAGGGAAGATCGATACACACAAAAATAAACCAGACACAAAGAGAGCCAGAGCAAGGACGATCAAGGATCAGGCAGTGTTTCAGGAGTGCCCGAGAGGGAGAAATCAATTTTGATGGGGATCCACGGAAGTCTCTTGGGCAAGGTGGGATTTAAGCTGGGACCATAAAGAGTGGGGCTGCTATCTGTGAATATGACGGAGAATGACATTCTAGGTTGTGGGAGTTGTTTGAAGAAAAACATGGACTTAGAAAAGTGTTCGGTAGAAATGTGCATGATTATGATTTAACCAGCATGAGTGTAGTTTGGCTTGGGGGCAGAGGTGTAGAATTTGAGGCTAGAAAGGTAGGTTGAAAGCATATCATGGGAAACAAACCAAAGGCCAATGAGGAGCTTTGGCTTTACTCTCTGTGCTGTGGGGAAGGGTTGAGGGTCTTTGAGTAGGGAGGCACCAGAAGCAGATACGTTTTTATTTTTTAAAAAAAATCCCTGGTGCCACTGTGAAGAACAGATGATAGAAGCAAGAAGAAAGCAAGACTTGGTGAAAGTAATGGGAACCTGAGCTAAAGCCAAAGAAGTAGCAAGAGCAGCCGGAGGGAGACAAAGGGGAGGGGCATTTGAGGGGCTGTGTTCTTCCGAGGATGGTTGATGACATGCAGCAAAGAAAGCAGAGGTGAGCTGGCAGGGCTCTCCTTGGCGCATCCGATCCCAGTCTGGGTTGCTGCCTAGAGCAGACCATGGACTCAGAAGAAGAGGCTGGAAAGGGGCCCAGAGGCCGGGTGGTGAGGGATAGCTCTTGGCCATCCCCAAAAGACTTTTCTCCTCCCTAGAATGCCCAGAGGGGTAGCAATTGACCATCTGCTTTGCCTGCCTGGAATATCAAAATCAGTGATTCCCAGACATGGGCCCTCAGCCTGGCAATGTCAGAAGTCCTGAAGTTCTTTTTTTTTTTTTTTTTTAACATCTTTATTGGAGTATAATTGCTTTACAATGGTGTGTCAATTTCTGCTTTATAACAAAGTGAATCAGTTATACATATACATATGTTCCCATATGTCTTCCCTCTTGTGTCTCCCTCCCTCCCACCCTCCCTATCCCACCCCACTAGGTGGTCACAAAGCACCCAGCTGATCTCCCTGTGCTATGTGGCTGCTTCCCACTAGCTACCTATTTTACGTTTCATAGTGTACATATGTCCATGCCACTTTCTCACTTTGTCACAGCTTACCCTTCCCCCTCCCTGTGTCCTCAAGTCCATTCTCTAGTAGGTCTGTGTCTTTATTCCTATCTTGCCCCTAGTTTCTTCATGACCTTTATTTTACTTTTTTTCAGATTCCATATATATGTATTAGCATACGGTATTTGTTTTTCTCTTTCTGACTCACTTCACTCTGTATGACAGACTCTAGGTCCATCCACCTCACTACAAATAACTCCATTTCGTTTCTTTTTATGGCCGGGTAATATTCCATTGTATATATGTGCCACATCTTCTTTATCCATTCATGTGTTGATGGACACTTACGTTGCTTCCATGTCCTGGCTATTGTAAATAGTGCTGCAATGAACATTTTGGTACATGACTCTTTTTGAATTATGGTTTTCTCAGGGTATATGCCCAGTAGTGGGATTGCTGGGTCATATGGTAGTTCTATTTTTAGTTTTTTAAGGAAACTCCATACTGTTCTCCATAGTGGCTGTATCAATTTACATTCCCACCAACAGTGCAAGAGGGTTCCCTTTTCTCCACACCCTCTCCAGCATTTATTGTTTCTAGATGTTTTGATGATGGCCATTCTGACTGGTGTGAGGTGATACCTCATTGTAGTTTTGATTTGCATTTCTCTAATGATTAGTGATGTTGAGCATCCTTTCATGTGTTTGTTGGCAGTCTGTAGATCTTCTTTGGAGAAATGTCTTTTTAGGTCTTCTGCCCATTTTTGGATGGGGTTGTTTGTTTTTTTGATATTGAGCTGCATGAGCTGCTTGTAAATTTTGGAGATTAATCCTTTGTCAGTTGCTTCATTTGCAAATATCTTCTCCCATTCTGAGGGTTGTCTTTTCATGCTGTTTATGGTTTCCTTTGCTGTGCAAAAGCTTTTAAGTTTCATTAGGTCCCATTTGTTCATTTTTGTTTTCATTTCAATTTCTCTAGGAGGTGGGTCAAAAAGGATCTTGCTGTGATTTATGTCATAGAGTGTTCTGCCTATGTTTTCCTCTAAGAGTTTGATAGTGTCTGGCCTTACATTTAGGTCTTTAATCCATTTTGAGTTTATTTTTGTGTATGGTGTTAGAGAGTGTTCTAATTTCATACTTTTATATGTACCTGTGCAGTTTTCCCAGCACCACTTATTGAAGAAGCTGTCTTTTCTCCACTGTATATTCTTGCCTCCTTTATCAAAGTTAAGGTGACCATATGTGCGTGGGCTTATTTTAAAGCAACTTTTAGGTACTTTCCCAGGTGATTCTGATCTGGGAACCTAAGGTGGGTCTGAGGTGGGTCTGGGTATCCATATGTTGTAAAGCTCCCAGGTGACTGATGCACAACTGGATTTGGGAACTACTGTGGGATCTTACTGTTGAGCTGGGAAATGAATAGAAAACATGGGTTCAATATATGCTTGTGCTAGTGAACACTATGATGGCTTGAAGACCTTAGGATTTGGTCTCCAACAGCATCTCAAACATAATGACCTTCATTGAGTGTCTTAGCCTCTCCTCCCTCCCCAACTCCAATCCTCAGCGAACACATCAGGAGGTGGGAGAAGCTGTGTGATTGACAGGGTCCCTTGAACTTCCCAAAAGGTCATTGTGCATATACAAGTCATCACTTTCACCCTTGTCCTTGGCTGTGTCGCAGGAGCACCATGAGAGGGTCTCATCATAGGTGTTTTGAGACTTCAGAAAACAGGTTACATAAAAATACTATCCATTTTCCGCCAGGCTTGTACAATATTCATAGCACTTTTACTACTATTATTGTTTTTATTTCTCAGAAAAACCATGCAGTACAAAGTTAAGGTGGGTGTTAAAAACATCCCTTCTACACACTGGGCTCCATGGGATTCAGTGACTCGTGCAAGGTCAGACAACCAGAGCTGGCCCTGAATCCGCCATCCTCCCGAGCTCCAGTTCTGCTTCCGTGCCAGAATGGAGAAGGGTAACATAAAGGCATTTTTCTCTCCTTGTAAAAGGGAAAAAAATGGGGGAAGGGGAAATTATTTAAACACACCTCACTCATACTGCAATCACTGCATTGTTTTTCCTGTTGAAAGACCCTGTTGGCTTTTAAATCCCTTTAAACCTACCCGACACCTGTATGGCCCAGATCCAAGAATTATTACCGAACCCCTCACTTTTTATATTTAACCACACAGGAGTTTCTGTGATGGTATCTGGCTCTTGTTTCAGTTGAAAATTTCAGAGCTTCCAGAATTTTTCTTCTTCCATAAAGCTATAAGCATGCAATGCTCAGACCTGATTTTTTTTTTTTTTTTTTATTAAGCAGAGAATGGTTCCCACGTTTACTTCTCCTGCTGGATAAACATAGCATCATGGCACTACCCTGTATTGTTCCTCTGTGAAGATCCCTCCGAAGTATTGACCAAGAGAGGCCAGGGGAAGGATAGGGGAGGTCTCCGTCAGCAACTTACGGTTTGTGAGATGACCCCTCTTCAGGGCAAGAACTGAGGCTGACAGCAAAATGAGAACTTTCCAGCAAATTCATTGTAACAAAGCATAATGTGAGCTCACTAGGCACAAAAATAGGCAAAAAGAAAGTGACTTCCACGTAAGACCTAATTAAATACTTTGATGTTAGGATCAGAGCAGGGAGGGGTGGAAAATCAAATCAGACCAAAGTGAAGGACCCAAATTCAAATGGAAAGAAGAAATTTTTTTCTCTCTCTTTCTTCCTCCCTTTCTGTGTGCGTGTATGTCTCTCTCCCTGTCTCTTTTCTGTCTCTGTCTGTCACCTTTTCTTCCTTTGCCCTTGAAGGAAGAATAAGATTCAGGAACAATGGGTTGAAAATTCTTCAGCCAATAGTCCAGTGACTTACTACTGTTTATAATGCACAGAACGTCACAGGCTGTTTTGCAGCCTTCCCAAGTTGGTTTGTTAATAACAGGAAGCTAGCACTTCTCAGTACAATGGATCAGCTACACGTGAAAATAAATGCAAAAAACCTGGAGGGGAATAGCAGCAGACCGAGAGTAGCCTTGATTTAATTTAACATTTGGGGGTCCACACACAAATGAGCATTTTAGTAGGCTTCATGGTGGAAGTTGCTGTCATTTGTAAAATATTCTGGCCAATTAGCTAATAGTGTGCTTGGATTTCTCCTGTTTTGATACAGTAATACTAAGTACATTGTGAAGCCCAATTATACAAATCATCCCCATATGCCATACCAGTCTTTCTTTATGAACTGTGTTTATAAATCCTGTGTGAGGAAATGTGTACTTCAGCAATTTAGACCATGTGTAAAAACATAGCCAATGGGATTGTCAAGAAAACAAGTTCCAGCCTAGGAAATCCTAATGTGTTCCGCTGGAATAACAGGAGGGTGCCGGGGAGTGCAACGCTCTGCTTAAATTCATATTGCTTTATAGTGTTTAACCGACTTAGGGGCTTACGCTTCCCTTTCTGTTATTTTATTCTTCTTTTCTTTTAGGATCCAACCTTGGAGTTTCTGAGAAAATTTGGGGTTGGTCTTCTCTCGGGCACAATAGCCTCAGTCATTAACATCCCTTTTGATGTTGCCAAAAGTAGGATTCAAGGGCCTCAGCCAGTTCCTGGAGAGATCAAGTACAGAACCTGTTTTAAAACAATGGCCACGGTCTATCAGGAAGAAGGGTAACACATTCTTATTTTAATAAATGTGCAAGACTGAAGCATTGCTAAAACCATATTGTACTTCCATTTTGATGAGAGGCATTAAGCCCTCCTGAATTGGGTGTGTGTCTGAGAAGCTCTAGGGAATAGATGAGAAACTTTGTGAGATAACACGGTAATGAGATGTTGGCAAAATCTTCTTACGCCATCAAGAAACATAAGCCACGATCATTCAATATACTGTATGTTTGTCCTAGAATGCCAAGGTGAACTTTTTTTTCTTTTCCCAAGGTGAACTTTTTGCTTGTCGGTTTGCACAGTATGCTATTGGATATAATATGCCCTGTTCCCACGTGGGCAGGAGAGTAACTGTCTTCTGACTATACATCTAATCAAAATGTCACCTAATTATATTCTCCTGAGAGAATTAAACATGAGAGTTCTGTGAAGGTAGTTTTCTTTTAAGAATTTAAAGTATGTGCCTTTTTCTACTGTTTTTTGGGTTTTTTTAAGTCATTTTCGTCTCTTCATCCCTCCTCAGCAGGTCTTATTCTCAAGTAAGCAAGTAGTATTTTATTATTTTGATCTAAACTGCATCGTATTTCCTTCTGTGAGGACTGCGTTTATGGTCTTTTAAACTCAATTCCAAGAGTCATTTTGTCCATATACACAGCTGTCTTGAAAGTAAGGCCTGTCTGGATAGCAAAAAACCATCTCGCTGATGAAAGTCCTATTTGCAATGGGACAAGATCAGCATAGCTTGGGTATTAAAGGATTAATTCTTTCCTCTCATCCAATTTGCTGCAGAGAATACTTAGCCCGATACTGTCTGTTTTGAGATTTGAAAATTTTTCTCAAATGACTTTTCTGGGTAAATGCTGGGTCAGCATCTCAGTAAAGCTGAGGTACAACTGCATTTTGTTTTCAGAATAAGAATGTTGCTCTTTCCCTTCCGGTTCTAGCATTTTAGCTTTGTATAAAGGCCTGCTTCCCAAGATTATGAGGCTTGGACCAGGTAATAATGTTTTCATTACTTATATCCTTCCTTCCTTATTTCTCTAGTATCCCTTTTATCTTATTCGTGTCTATCTGCAACACAACTAAAGTTTGTCACACTGTGAAACATGGAAACCTTAAGGATAAAAAGTTGTCTGGGAGTATTCAAGACACTAAAGGCGTCCATTAGAAACGTTCTGCTTTTGTTTATAAGGTACTATTTGTGGCCTTACTGGAGGCTAATAGAAGCCAAAGCCCACCTTAAGTCAATCAGAAAGGATGCACAGCCAGTCGGAGTTTGAGTCGCTTCTGGCTGAAAGGGAGGATTTTTTACTGAGTGAGGGACCAGCCCAATAAAACTTTCCCTGTGCTTCTAGTTCATTCTTGTTCCTGCCTCAGCTTCGCTTCAGAAGGAGAAAAGGAGGACAGCTAGTCTCCATGAACAGCCAGTGCAACTCTCCCCACTGTCGCCTCCGGGAAGCAAGAATGGAAAAGCTGCAGCCTGGCGCTCACCTTCCTAGCTCCTGTCAGCATGATGGTGGAGGCTCCTGGCTCGGGGCCTTACCTCAGGATGCCAGCCCACAAAAAGCCGGCTGTCATTCCCACAGGGAGAGTCAGCTGCCTCTGTGTAAATAGATAAGAAAGCAACTGCTGCAGACTCAACCACCTGGGCAAATAGTCTTGGATTATAAGCAACCTTGTGAATAAGTACAGAAGTATGCACTAGACCACACATATTATTTTACCAGGCTACACTCACCTTCTTAGACATCCTGGAAATCTTCCCCAGAACTGTCCCCTACTCCTCCCCTTTCTCCCTTTCCCAATCCTCCCTTTGAACACTGATGTCCCCTTCCCCTGCCACACTCACACACATGCACATTTACCTTTAAATCTCAGCCCAGTGAACGAGCATTTCTGCCAACGTGAGATATAGCACAGCAGTCTGTAAATTGAAGCTCGTGAACAGTTCATACTTTTGTATATTTTGAAAACACTTCCACAGTTCCCAATCCATCTATCCCAGCCTTTATAGGCATTTAAGCGTGGATTTTTGCTTCGCATTTGAGATTCAGACCTGCCTTCTATTTGTTATTGGCCCGTGTGTCAACACGACCCCAATGACAAAGAATATTGGTGATTTTGTGCCATTCTCTCTTCAAGAATGTGCTGTTTTTCCTTCACCACACAGTATAAACCTGCTAGTAGACCCAGTATTAGAGAAAATCATAGGACTGGCCCTAATCCAGCTTTCTCAGAACGGGATGGGCCTGAAAAGGGAGAGCGATCAGGGAGAGTTTAGCTAAAACGGTAATTGACTGGAACCTTAATCCAAAACTCTTAAATAATCTGACCCCAAGTTTTGTTAGAGGCTTGCAAATGTTTGGTTGGCTTTTTAAGTGTTTTTTGCATGAGGTATCCTGAGTTGCTGTGGTGTTAAATCCAATGAAAGGTGTTCTTGTGAACATACTGTCCAGGCTAAACAAAATTGTGAATAACTGGAAATCTCATTCAAGGACATGGCCTCCACTCTCATCCCAAACATACAGGTCCTATCAACCTCAAATGAAAGAAAGGTGTAGAGAGAAAGGTAAGACTTTTAAGGATAAGATTTTTTCGAGAGAGAGAAAGAGGAAGAGCGAGAGACAGTAAAAAAGAAAAGAAGAGCGAGAGACAGTAAAAAAAAAAAAAAGAACCTGGCATTTTCATCCTTCGTTTTAGAGAAGCATCCCATCTTTTTTTTTTTTTTTGCGGTACGCGGGCCTCTCACCGCTGTGGCCTCTCCCGTTGCAGAGCACAGGCTCCAGACGCGCAGGCTCAGCGGCCATGGCTCACGGGCCCAGCTGCTCCGCGGCATGTGGGATCTTTCCGGACCGGGGCACGAACCCGCGTCCCCTGCATCGGCAGGCAGACTCTCAACCACTGCTCCACCAGGGAAGCCCCCATCTTATTTTTATAACAGCCTTAGCAGCTCTATGTGTCTAATGATCAAGACCTCCCATGAAAGAAGAATCTTGAAGTCTGTGGTTTAAACTCCAAATATCACTAGGCTGCAAACTAACCTGATTCTGCGTGTTCTTGTCTTATATGAACAGTTAATAAGAGTAAACAGAGCAATTACATACATATTAACAACCCTCCGTAGTGCATCCCTTTTTGTTTGCCAGAGCCAATGGGGCTACAGCAGCTGAGAGGGGGCTATCAGAGTATCTTCAGGGGTTAAAAATGAAAATTACAGGCAGATAATTATCTTTGGTATAAGGTTACACAAACATGTGCGGCCTGTAGATTAAAAAAAAAAACATATGGTAGTGTGTACAAAATAAGATCAAAATCAAGTTCTGTTTCTTTCTGTCAGAAGCCAGTCTTCTGTTCATGCAGCCAAGTCTTCTCTAAGTTGTACTCTGGATATCTGTCCACATTTTTTTAAATTGGGCTTTACAATGTTGTGTTAGTTTCTGCCGTTTGTCCACACTTTGATTTTGTAATATTGTTCACATAGACATGAAAGGATAGAGAATATCTTAAAGGGCACAGGATATGTGCTATTTACTGCATCAGACAGAACACAGAATCATCCACATGCAAACGCTTCTCCCTACGTCTAAGTATTCAGCAGCCTCAGTGCTTGTTTCCCATATCATAGTCCTATTGACATATTACATAGCAAGCCCTTTTGCAGCCAGTTATATAACTCTTCTCTTCCAAGATAAATGATGGTCTTATGACACTCAACCCCGACTACCAAATTTTCAAGTGCAATCCGTATATATCTGAGGCAGATGAAAGGAATGAAGGCAACAAAAATCTGAGGCAACAAAAGGAGGTTGAAAGCTAGCTAAGTTGTGAAATACGGATTTTAAAAGTACTCAGAAGCTATTTTTCACATTGTCATCCAGTTTGAAAGCTGTAAGAGAAAACCAGGCTCATCCATCAAGCACCATCTTAGAGATTTCCTTCTTGAATGCAACTACAACAATGCTAATTATAAACTGAAAAAGATAAATCCTTTGCCTACATATGACAAATCTGAAGGTTTCAGTTTGCGGGAAAGCCACATGCCCTTACATGACTAAATGTGTCTGTATTTACTTACTTTTAAAAATTAAAAGTGCCTGAAAAAGAAGCTGATGAGAAATGATGAAAGTTACAGAAACTCATGGGGAAAAAATGTAGTTAGAGACTCAAGATGGTCTTGATTTCGCTCTGAGAATTTTCCATAGTAGTTTTCTGTGTGTTGGAGCTTGAGAACTGATGATTCTGAATGGCTTCTGCCTGATAGGCTGCATCGGACTCCAGGGATTCAGAAACCCAGTGGGAAAGACAGCACGGTTTCACAGGACTTGGGATAAAAACCAGCTCTTTTCTTTTCTAGGTGGTGCAGTGATGCTGCTGGTTTATGAATACACCTATTCATGGCTTCAGGAGAACTGGTGATTGCCTACAGAGTATTTTTTCCCCCTTGTGATAATGGATATTCATTATACAGCACCATGAGAAGAAGAGAATGTCGATCAGCTGAGCTGATACAATGATTAATTATAATTATACAACTATACACAATTATAGAGGGCAAAACAGTTTGTTCAAGAACAAAACCTATTTTGATACTTCAAAACTTATCTCTAGACAATTAGAAACTGTCGTTTTGGTCAAATCCATAAAACTGTGAGAAGAAAATTACTACTATGAAGCAATGAGGTATATAAACTGAATATAGAAAAATAGCATGAAATCAGATATATTTCATAAAAGCAATATAAATTTTATGACCTATGTTCCTCTTACAAGGCTTCACAAGGAAGATTCATTGTGTTGATGATTATTTTCTCCCAAAAGGTCAAGAAGTGCTTAAAAGTGAAAAAAAATTAAGCCAAAATTTAAACAGTTTTTATAAGGAATTAAATTCTTCCATAAGTGGTACTTAATGATATACAAGGAAGATATTTCTACAGTGTATCAAAATGACCTTTTAAAATTTTATGTTAAAATGTGAGTTTGTTGGTTTCTTTTAGTAATAATACTCATCTCAGCTATATTTTCCTAAATCTACTTTATATTTTTCACTGTTGGTTAATATTTTAAAATCATGATATTTGAAGTCTTTTATGACAAATATAAAACATGAAATTATATTAAACTACTTTCCCTTTGAAAACTAATGCTGAAATATTTTCATGCTAAATCACAAATTCGAACCACTCCTTGGGCCCGTTTGTGCTATCTGTATTTGCATCAAATACCTTTGTTCAGAACTCTTACCTATGCCATTCTTAAAAATGATGTTTAGAATAAAACTAAATTTCTAGATTATTAGTTTTAAGTGACGGTTTCAGGTGTGAAGTCGACTAACTGCAGTGTTAGAATATGTATTATGAAGGGGAAAATGTTTCAAAGGAGAAGTACATTCTTAGCATTTCCAAAGATTCCTGTACTAACATGCACTCGAAAAATTATCTCCTTGGCGTTGATATAACCAAACTTAATTTTATATATGCATCCTGAAATGATGCTACTTCAGTAGCTAGAGTCAACAAAAATATCTGCATGTTCTAGATGGCACCTGTTCTTAACTACTACAAGATATTTCTACCATGAAGCTGTGTCACTAAAACATTTTGAAAATAAAAAATGAAAGATAACATAGTAATTATTACTTTTTATTAATTTAGAGCATTTAAAGTATAAAAATAAAGGCTTTTTGACATACTGTATATACATACACAGCCTTCGGTTGTACATCCTTTCCAATGTGTTTTTTTAATTTATATTTCAGCCCAGTATTTAATGAGGGTCGTTAAAAGTAGGACAAAACAAGAGAAATAAGAATGTGTCTGTTGTCCAACTGCATTCTATCCTTCAGGTAATACTCTTGCCTTCTGTGAAAGAGAGCACTGCCTGCATAGAGGCCATGAAATTGAACCTTTAACCTCTCCATGTGGATGGGATGGAAAAGGATCTCTGAAGAGTGCATTTGCCAGGTTAAAAACAACACTTTTACCCCCTAAGAATGAGAGGAAATATGTCAACAGTAACCAATAATAATAATGTTTTAAAAATCAAACCACCCCATATCCCACCCCACTTTCCTTCTCTCATTTTTAAAAGCAGCTTTAAATCATAATGTGCTTTAAATAGCCAATTGTATTTGGGCTTTCTCTTTTTCAATTTACTCCATGTGAATTCACTGTTGCTAAGAAAAAACCTAGGGAAAAAAAGAAAAGGAAAACTTTCATACTATTAATATTAGATTTTTAACGATACAAGAAATGGAAAAAATATATAAATAGCATAATAACAAGAGATTTCTTAATTTAGATAAAGAAAATAACATTTAGTTATGTTTCCATACAAACAATTGATATTTTTTAAAGACTCCTAATAGCCGCCTAAAAACATCTGATAAGGAATAATTCTGTACCTTATGTCAGTTTTTCTGCATGGCAGGAGAGTCCCTGTACAGTGTGGTTTTAAAGTCTCCACCAAAATATTGGACTGGTACTTTGTTCCATTCGGTTTATAGTCTATTTTCTCACCAGACTGGGAACTCCAGATGTCAATAGGAGCTTTACAAGATCAAAGGAAGACTACGGCCCTGAGAGTTCATCTGCTTCTTCTGCTTCTTCTTCTCCTGAAGTTATAATCCTGTTTGCAGCACTGAATTTCGGTTGCTTTAGAAATAAATGCAGTTCAAAGCTCTCTATGAGATATCTGCTGCTTGAAAAAAGCAGTTCCTCGAACATAGCTTGTGTGTCAGAAATCTGCTTACTGTTTATATCCTGGTGATTTGAAAACCTAGCTAATCTAGCCATCTGAGTTTTAGATGAGGCCATGAAACCGATGTGACAGAACTGGATTGCCATGTGGGCTGTGCACAGCACAGACCAGAAGAAATCAAAATCACCTAACGAATGCATCTTTAACATCCATATCTAGTGATGTGCCCTGTTAGTTATTGCACAGAATTAATACCAAAAAACACGCAATATATTAATTTTCCAATAGATGAATTGTACCAATGTTTTAAAAACGTATTTTCAAGCCTATATTGCCAAGCAGGAAGAACTTTCTAAACAGAAGCAATTAAAACTGTAGAATTTTGCCCAAGAAAATCAACTGTTTTAAAATACAACACATAATCACATGCTCACACACACACACACACACACACACACACCCCTCAGCTCTATGATTAACACTAAAGTGAAAAACAAATTGGTTTAGAAAGATCCATCAGTTAAACTGTGTCCCGTAACTCCAGAAATGAATAAAGGGAATTTTTAAAAATTAAATAGCATTTGTATTTCTAATACCACCACCAGTTTACCTACACGTGAAACATGCTTCTGTACAACAATGTAAACTTCACAGCAAGCCATTTTTACATTCATTAGAGCAGACTTTTCCATTGTCTTTAAATTACAACGTAATTTTGGGCTGAGATTGCTGAACACACAGGTAAGCCAACAGTAACAGTACAATTTAGTTTCACAGTGGTTTTCTTAACATAAAGTTCATTTTAAGTGTCTTTGCAAAGCATTTCACATTAAACTTAAGTTTCTAAGTGACTTCCTGTAGAGCCTTGTTCAGATATTTTCCACCCTCTTGTCTTTATATGCTTGGCATGTGTGTTGTTTGATTGGGATACAAAATGGGAGACTGGCTTGTTTTATCTGTGTTTTGAATCCTCTGTTGTAGAAAGAAAATGTCCTTCATGAGATGTCGAAGCCTTCACTGCACACACAAAATCTGGGGCAAGTCCAGGTCCAGGAGCCTGAGCAGCCCACCACCAAACAGAGACAAAGACATTGCCGGAAAGTCACCTTTGCAAAAAGAAAGGAAAAAAATAGAGAGGGGTGGGGGCAGGGGAGGGGCCTATCCCATGGAATGAAAACACAAATGCACCAGAGTCCATATTTACAAACTAATAGAAAGTATAAACATTATTGTATTTGGAACCAAGTCAAAACACCAGGAGGAGCTAAATTCAGATATTGCTTGTTATACATATATTTTCCAACAAAATATGCCATCTGTTAAAAATAAACAACGGATCACTCAAGTCAATTATTGATTGGTTTCCTAACGATGAATTAAGGATTATTTTGTTACCTTATTTGATTAGAGGGTGTAGCATAACTTTTTCTATACCTATTTTATTGATTTTGCAAAATCTCAACAATTGCACGTTTCAGAAGTTCAGGTTGATTTAGAATAAATATACACATGTGGTTTTACCAAAGACTAGTTTTAAAAGTTCCTTAAGCCCTTTGAGGGGTGCAGGTTTCTTCACTATGTTAAAACAGTGTGTGGCCAACACAAACGTCTCGTTCAGTCCTTAACATTGCTTTTGTTTTTAACTCCTACAGTCATGTCAGGTGTTCTGTGAGAGAGAAGTTATGGTAAGAGATATTTAAGTGTCATCAGCACAGAGGATGTGAGTCCATAGAGCCAGCTTTCGAGGCAGGAGGGTTGGAGGGCAGAGGGGTGGGATCCGAGACCAGGGAAGAAGGGGAGGGTGTGCTGAGGGGGTGGGGGCGGGGCGGGACTCGGGTGAAGCTGCGGCTTCTGAATCTCCCATCAGAGTGCGGAAGCCGTGACAGAGTGGCTACCTTCTCGGGCTGCCTGCATTCCCTTGAACGCCAGCGACGCGGGAATGTCACAGTTGTGGGGGGAAAGTGGGGTGCCACTGGCATGTTGCCACCCGTGTCCAGCAACATAACCAGAAGGAGCAGCGCTGTACGTCATGTAAGGCGACACTTGGGCTGGGGTAGGATAAGGAGCCATGCTGGATGCTGACACAAAACTGCTTACAGCTGGGAGACCATTTGGTGCCTAAGAGGAGTAGGAAAAGAGAAGAGGTGAAAATCACATTAGAGCGGTTGACATTTCACGAGTTCTTAGAAAGAAGCAGAATGTCAGTTCTGAGTAGTAACTAACAATATTCTGACCCTACTTTCTGATTTTTTGTTGTTGTTGTTTAGACTTGACTCTTTTTATATTCTAAATGCATTCACAGTCTTGCTACTTAAACATATTCTTTCCACAAAGATTTTGAGGAAGCTACAACCAGAAAATTCACAGTATTTGCTTTTGCTACTTGGAATTATAGGAAGGAAATGCAGGGTGAGAAAAGAATTAATTGTGATTAAGTACTCTTAGAATCCATTCAGCTCTCTATCTGCCTTTGTCAACCCTCCCCATACTTCAGTTTTGTTTGACTCTTTTGTTGAGGCATTTGTGAAGGGCCTGGTTGGTATAGCTTTCATTTCCATTAAAGAAGGGCAGAGTATGGGCTGTCACTTTAGAAACTCAAAATGAGCGTGACCTTTGTTAAATAAAACGTGGGCCATATTTAAAAACCAAGTTGAAAATGCTTGTTGGACGAAGCACATGCAAAATCAGGCAGTTTGTCTAGAAGGGTTCTTTAATGACAATTGGGAGTATATTTTCCAGAGCTATTTTATCAAAAAGGAAACTGTCAGAATATAAAAGAATCGCATATGCATGGTTTTGAAATTGGAAAATATGCTTGCTAAGTCTTAGGGCCCTGTGATCTGAATTTTTAGAAGCCACATGGATAAATCTCTTGAAATGAATTAAAATGTAAAATGTTAGTTTGCAAACAAAATGCAGCAACGCTGGCAGGCAAGTCTGCCTAGAAGCCAGTGTTCTCTTGGCAACCAATAAATTATTGTTGGTATCGTTACTATTAACAACACCAAAAACACCGTGATTTCTAATCCTCATTCTGGCATGAATACTCGGCATCCTTCTTCAACTAACTTCATTTTTCCCCCTGAATTTCTACATTGTTGGGGCTTCCCTGGTGACACAGTGGTTAAGAATCTGCCTGCCAATGCAGGGGACACAGGTTTGAGCCCTGGTCCGGGAAGATCCCACACCCGGCAAAGCAACTAAGCCCATGCGCCACAACTACTGAGCCTGCGCTATAGAGCCCATGGGCCACAACTACTGAGCCTGCGTGCCACAACTACTGAAGCCCGTGTGCCACAACTACTGAAGCCCATGTGCCTAGAGTCCATGCTCCGCAACAAGAGAAGCCACCGCAAGGAGAAGCCCGCGCACCACAAGGAAGAGTAGCCCCCCCACTCGCTGCAAGTAGAGAAAGCCCACACAGCAGCGAAGGCCCAATGCAGCCAAAAATTAATTAATTAATTAAAATTTTAAAAACATTTCTACATTGTTTAGAAATAAAGAAAATCCTGTTTCCTGGTAGTGATGTGAATAAATAAACATATCACCATATTTCCTAATGAAACTATATGTAAATAATAGAAATATTATTCATAAAACCAATTTAAGCCTTAGAGGTAAGAAAAGCGGACATATGTTGGATACTTTTTCCAATTCAATTTGCAACACAGAAATTGTTTTCTAATTTAATTCATTTGGTTATTATTTTCACTTCCACATCTATGAGAATGCAACAGTGAGGTCTCAAAAATGATTTTCTCAATTAAGAGTAATGCATGGAGTAGAATATATACATGAATGTGATTTAACACTACTTGTGGATTTCTGACAAAATAAGAATAAAAGTAGAGGAGTTAGCTTTGCGTAGTTCTATAAGAAGACACACCTCATGTTCTTTTTGTCAGAGTGCTTGTTCTTTGAAAAATGGGGAAGAGGAAAGGAAACTGAGGTTTCCTGAATCTGTCCTATGTCCCAAGCACTAAGAAATATCCAACATATTTTGTCAAATAATTGGAACTGACAAATTGTATCTCATTTTAACCTATTGAGTTTATAATAATTACAAGATAATTTATAATGAGTACAATGCGATGTTCAATTGAAATTAAAATGTGTTACAATGGATGATGCTTTGTTTTTTAACAAAGAAGCCATTGCACATCACTGTTGAATACAAATGAAATATTATCCTCTTTCTATACAAAAGAATATAGATTAAGGAGTTTAGCCATTTACCCTATAGGCCAATCAGCAAGTCCATGGCCATGTGTTAAAAGAAATTATCATCCCTGTCTGCTGCAGGACCCTCTGTAGCAAATCATGCTACTCTTCCAGACAATTAAAAGATAGATACAATTTAATTTCAAACTAGAGCGTCTTTTCTGGTAAAAGATTCTTTCCTCTTCTAGAACCTGATTCTCATTCTTAGATCCTAATTCTGCTTCTTAACTTCTAAAAGGAACTTTTTCCTTCTTTCTGAAAATGGCTCAAAAAAGATACACTTTAAGGCTCTCAACAGATGAATATGAAGATAGACAACTGTCGAATTGCAGAAGAAATTTAGCATTGCATAGAGATTTTATTTCTGATCATTATTATCTAGAATTTCCCCAATAACCTAAGAGAAATTAGTTTGGAAAGGGATTGTTCCACTTCAGTTATGGAAAGGTGTTTGCATCTATATTTGGCCTCTTCCATTCTAGCATTAATTAATATTTTATACTATTTGTGCCAATGTGCACCAAGAATCATAAAATAAGAATGTTCAGGTTGAAATTACTTTTAAAATAATGAAAACCTTTGCTCAACACTTTCCAAGTACATAGGTTAGATTATTTACTATAATACAGAAACAGCGTATTGTTTAGTAATACATTAGCAGAAAAAAATGTATTGGTGAGTTCTATTTTTCATCACAGCTAAGTTTTTCCTACGCATTCTGTTTTCTTTATATTTTTTCTATCATTCAACATTACATTTCTCTCTGAAATACTTGCTTTGTTATTGTCCCTTTCCCTTCCTTACACCCTTGCCCTTGGAACCACTGCTCTCTGATGTGACCCCTTTATTTGGGGCTCTTCAGCCATTCTGATGTAATGTCCACAATCTCTTACATGGGTCCACTTCTTTTTGCCCAGAGATGTTCTCCCTGAGAAGGCAGGCTGGACTAGACTCTCATTTTAAGTAATGCTCCTAGGATTTGGGGGGAGGGAAAATGTTGGATTTAGGCCCCTGTTACCTTCAGATGCCTTACTTACTCCATAACTACATTTGTTTGTCAGGTGTAAAAAACACTAAGAGTTCTTTCCAGATTTGTCCATTTTCTATTAAGGCAAACTTGTTTTTCATGCTATTAGTCCTATTAGTATGAAATATTTCAAAGTTCTCTAAAATCTGCAATATATTTAGAGTCATTTTAGTGATGTGGGCCCCTCTGTACTGCAGAAAGGAAAGTTGGGAAAGGAAGCTCAGAGAGGTTTGACATCCTCGTCTTGTAGAAAAAGGCAAGGGGAGGCTAATAAGGTGTTTGCTTAAAAGAAAAAAAAAAGAAATCTTTAAACAGTTTAAAAATAGCTCTTAGCTTTCCCTCAGGTTAAATTATGACCTAGATTTGGGGTGGAAAAGTTTTGTCTTAATTTCCCTTTTTACTTTTAAAGTTCAGATTTAGAAATTTTTTAAAAAATGGCTTGAGCAAGATAAGAGAACAAGCATGCTTTAACTGAAACGTACCTGCCACCTTCACTATTCATTCATTCAGTTTTCTCACTATTAATTTTGAAACATGACATTAGTAAAAGGTATAAATCTCTACCAGGTAAAGTAATTGTGATTTATGATGCAATCACTGAAAGAGTAAAATTTTCCACCACAAAGGAAAACAACTACAGGTAGCATTGATGTTTGTTTATTCTTTCCAATAAAAGAGTACATGACTTAAAATTCCCAAATCTGTTTAATGTTTTCAGTGAAGGGCATGTAATTAATCTGAAAAGCTAGTTAGGCTGAGTAGAGTCTACCAAATGTACACCATAAATATAGTGGGAGCAAACATGCTAAATTACTCTATTTAATTGGATTGTAAATATGATTTATAAATTGACCAACATATGGAATCCCCAGGGAAGAGTAAACAAATTTTCCAAATGAAACCCCAGCAATCGGCATGTAATGGAAATCTCATTTTTGAAAATGACTTTACCTAAAGATTCCATAAATAAAACCTCAATCCATCAACCCCTTTTTCAGGTAGATCTTCCATGAAAGCCCTGAGAATCCTTTCCTCTAAAGAACTGTACAAGGGTCCTCCCTAAGGCAAACTATCTTCTACCTAATGTTGAGAACGAGATTTACTAATACAAAATAAAATAGACCAAATTGTATACCCTGGAAAAAGTAAGTTCCTTGCTCTGTTGAATGTTTCTAGAAAAAGATGGATTTTTATCCCACTGACATTAAACGAAAGAGTCCAGAAAAAATACATAAGATGCAATGCAGTCTAGTTAGGGCCATCACAAGAGAGAATGAAAGTATGAGTTTTCATTGCATTTGTTCTAAAATGTTAGAAATACAGATTTGCCAGTTTTCAAAAATATTCCTAAGTGAATATGTCAAGAAGCTATAGTGGCAGAGAGCTAGACTGTAAACAATTTGAGGACAGGGACTTGTCTTTAATCATCTCACATCCCCACAAAATGGGACACATTATAGGCGTTTCATAATCATTTGTATACTTAAGTTAGTGCAGCCTTTTGAAAGCAAAAGATGTGTTGCTCTTGCTTTTAAGAAACAACAGGAAAAAAAACCCGAACTGGGCACCCTTTATCACCGAACAAGCATTACACTTTAAGTAAAGCAAAATGAGTAAAGCTGTTGAAAAGGTCAATAAAAGTTGTAACCTAGCTACTTCATTATTGATTTATGGTCATTCCATTTATTCCCCACCCCCACCCCCAGAGAAAATGGAAATGCATTAGTATCCAAACACTTGTGACCGTGAAAAACTGGTATGACAACTGTCTGGCAATTAGATGTTATAGACTATTCTTCAGATGCTGGTAGTTGTCTACTCAACATTTTTTCTCCTGAAGAAAATGCAAATAGCAGTGCCAAGTCTTCTATCTACAGTCTTTCATCCACTCATCAGTTCTACCTGGTTCTTCCCTTATGACAAAATCAGTTTACCTTGGCCTTATAATAAAGTAGGTTCAGCCACAAATAGAGATGTGCTTCACCTAGAATTTCAACCTCGATATCATAAGCAAGGAAAAGCTTCAGATCTGAAAATAAACAAGATTCTCTCTCTTTTTTGGTGAAAATCATTTTTCTGACTGCTGTTCTACCCTTCTTAATTCGTTATGCAATAACCTAGTAGAATAAATCTGACAAAATGAAATGACGGTTGTAAATATGGTTTCAACATTCATCCAAAAGGATCTTAATTATGGGTAATTGCAGATCTAAATGTCTCTAGGTAATGGAAAGCTGCTATTTAAAATGTTTTTCTAAACTTTATTTTTCCAAAATGTTATTAAAATTGATGTAGCCTTGAAAAAAATTTACATTGCTTTTTTTGGTATTTTATATGACACATTTTAGCGATACATAATCATTAATTTTGTTTTAAAACATAGTTAAAAGTTAATCAGGTCAAAGAATATTTTTCATAATAAATAACATGAATTTCAAAGACTATTGGCATTTGCCTAAAATTGCATTCTCTACAAAATTATAAATTATTTAACACAAAGTTAACTTTGTTTGATATGAAGAAAAATCCACGGCAACTTCATTTATATTTTCACAAGAACAGTGTGTCTGCAAGGACAGCCAGTCTGTTAAATAATGCACTAGAAAATTATATTCAGTATGCTGAAATACTATATTTCAAATGCAATGTACAAATGAATGTTTCATAAGAATTTCAGATTAATTTGTCTCCAAATTAAACTCTTTTCACATCTCATTTAACTCTGAACTTTTTCATAAATTCAAGTGTTTATAGACTATTCTCCATTCCTGAGATCTCAATTTGTAGCTAATTTTATATTAAACTTGCTGTCTTGAGTTGACGTATACTACCCCAAAATGAAGATACTCAAAGATTATAAATCTACCATTCAGATGACTTTAATTAGAGTACCAGATATTCATTTTTTTCTGAGAAAGCATGCCCAATTATACAAAGAAAATTTCAAGAACTATACAACTGTTTATAAACTGTTAGAATGAGGCATTAATTCACTAAGTACCACGTATAAGGGTAGATCTATTCCAACCTCATGTTTCTCTGTATGTTTTTGTTTTTGTTTTTGCCATGCAGTTGCATTCAAGAGAGGTTTTACAGTTTCCACAGAAAAGGAGCAGCGATTAGGAACCAGAGAACATTATTGTCATTCAGAGTTAGATGAGATTAAAGAGTTCTAGCCCAATATTAAATGTGGGTGAAAAAAGCCAAAATAAATATCCTTTTTCTCCCATCCTCAAAGATAGACAATAAGGACTTCAGAATGGCACTATAAAATATCAATTGCAGTGTAATATTAAAGTGTACAGTTTGAATATTCTAAACTAATGTTTTAAAAACAAGATAGATTTGTGCATAAGGTTCTAATTACTAGCAATCGGGCATCCTTCTTTGCAGTTTAAGCTGAAAACAGAAACTCTAGATTACAGTAATCAATAGAACCTATGATCAGGTGTCAAGTCAGCCCCTCTGGTAATTTTACAGGTATATTCTGACAAAGGATTATGCTCTAAATCCTATAATCCTGAACCTTGATTTCCTCCTTTATATACTAAAATGAAACTGAGATTATATAATACTACACTATTTAATAACAACCATAAATGCACTAAAAGTATTATGTGCAAAAATTTTGAGAATTTTTTTTTGCCAAAGACTTTCAATTTTTGTTTATAATACTAATAGAGAAAAGTTTTACCTAAGTTTACACTAGGGTTGTGGAAATGGACATATGCTGATAACATTTTGAAATATAACTTAAAAAAAATAAAACTACCCTTTGAATATTTGTAGGAGAAATGCATATACGTATGGAATACACACACACAACACACCTTACATTTGCATGTTTGTTTATGAGCAAGTTTTAATGTACAATTTTACCCTCAAGGAAATCAACATCTAAATTCCAAAACTGCTCACAAAATGACACAGTCTAAGTGTATGTGTCTACTTAGCACACCTTCAGCATTAAGCACTATTTTGATAATCATAATAGAGTAGCTACTGATTTAATTATGCACAGAAATTTTTCAAGTTTTGATATTTTACATCATTTGTATTATCTTGCTACATGGCAATGCAGAAGATTAGCATATTGCCATTAAGAACTTTCCAAATGAAAGTTTGATACAAATGTCTTTTTCTTCTGCAAAAAAATTTTGACTTGTCCTCAAGCATTTAGAGCAATACTTATTTGGCCACTTATTTAAGTTACTCTTATAAATCTGATAATTAAGTGATTTGATATTCACTGTATAAAATGTAATGGATTTTTAATGTTCAGAATATGCAGGATAGATTACTTGACACAGTGTTCTATTTTTATTTTAAATTGATTAGTTTCATTTTGAAGTGTATGTATTAACTAACCATTTCTAAACAAGATAATACACTAGGTCTATAATTCAAAGGAGTAAAAATAAAATTAATGATAAAGATTTTTGGATTATGACGCTGCTTTATATATAAACTGGGTTCATCAACTACATGTGGGAATTAGAGACCTTTATTTTCAACTCTGTACTTCACAATGTTATTCCAGGAAATGAAGACCTAATAAACATTACTGAGCACCAATTAAATGCTTACTACTCTGTATACTAGGTGCTTTATAGATGCTCTTTTGTTTGTAACAAAATACCTTGACACTTTTTGACTATGAGCTGGCTGACCAAAGTATATTCTGACAAAAGAAAAAATTTCTTGTTTTTTGAGTCAATCTCTAACGCCATTTCTATCAGGGTAATATTTAATGAATGCCTACTATGTGCCCTATGGTTGCATTATCTCGTTGAAATTTCACATCTCTTGAGGTTGACCCTATTATTTCCCTGTTTTATAGATGAAAAAAATGGAGTCTCTAAAAGGTTAATAACTTGAGTAAGTGGCAATGGTGCCATTGTACATAATGCCTCTTCTTTATGAATTACCTGCTCTTCTGTGGAAGGTAGTGACAAACTTTCTTACAATTTCTCTTTGGCATTCTTTACGGTAGAAGGAGATTCAGGAAAGGGACCCTCCTTCCTTGCTGCTATTTTCTGTGATATTTGTCATGGGAGAGCTACTAATATATATGGGATTCTGTTTTAACAAAATAAGGGAGGGAAGAGGAACTAAAAATGGGGCTTGTTAGGGAAAATAAAGACTAGGATTTTTTTTCCCAATTGAATAAACGTTACAAGTTCCATTGCGCTTAAAAAGTTTAACAGATAAGAAAACATTAAAAGTTTTATGATTTCAAAATAATAAAATGAAAACTGGGTATTTTGAGGCTTTGGAATTGGAGTTTGGTATGAATAAATTTGCAAACCTACACAGGTCTGCTCAAATAAACCTTATGCTGCTTTCAGGTCCAGGTTTGTTTTTGTTGTTGTTTGCTTTTTTGAGAGCTTTGAACTCGACTCCACCGTGGTGATGAATATAGACTCAAAACTCCTGGGCTTTTGTTGTTGTGGTTGCTTAGTTTTTCTCAAAGAAAAAAAAAAACACGGGTGTTTTAATTTTTCTTATGGAGAGTCGGGGGAGGGCGAGAGGGAAAGAAAAATTAAACGGTCCACAGCCGGTCCGTATAATTTGAGGTTTTCTCACTAACCTCCCTGGGGAGATTACGACATGACCTTTAATCGGGAAATGGTAACTACGCGGTTTATCTGCTTGCCCTCTCCTCGCCGTCGCAGGACCAGCCACGCGCGCCCGTTCTCTGGGAGCCGCGGACCGCCAGCGCGGGAGGAGCCGCAGCGACGCGTCCTGGGGCGTGCAGACCGCTCGTCCCGCGCATAGCTGGGAACCCACGGCCGCTCTCCCGGCCCCTCGGAGGAGCCTTCCCGGGTAAGTGTACCCCGACGCGAGCCGCGTTAAAGGCTTCAGGCGCGACGTCCCCGCGCCTCCAGCGGCCGAGCAGGCCCGGAGGCGCTTCCAGGGCCGCGGGGGTCGAGGCCTCACTACACCCTCGCGGGTCCGGGCCTCCGTCCCGCCCCCATCGCCCCGGCCTGGGGCTCGTGGCCGCCACGGGGAGTGGACCTGGGTCTCTCCTCGGTCGAGGTTCCGAGAGGGGCCCGGGGCCTCCGTCGCCCGAACCCCCGCGGCCCACCCGGCGGGGCCCTCGCGTCCTCACCTGAGCGTACTTGGCTTCCTGCTCCAAGGCCCCCTTCTCCAGCCCGTTCACCGCGTGGGGGGCGGCGGCGGGGAAGTTGCTGCGGCCCAGGCTGCTCCACTCCTCCACCTTGGGGCTGTGGTAGGGGGAGCTGTCGCTCACTCCTGGGGAGGAGGAGAGGGCGTCAGGCTGGAGGGCCAACAGCGCGCCCCCTCCTGAGACCGGCTGCGAACCCGAGACCCGCGAGCGCGAGGGCTGCGACCTCTGCCGTCCCCCTGCCCTCCGCCTCCCAGGGGTGCGGGAACGGCCCCTCCGGCCGGGAGCCCAGGGCTCGGCCAAGGTGACTCGCCTCGAAGTAGGCCTCTCCCCGCCCTCTCCCCCACGCCCGCGGGAAGATACGTTTTTCTTTTTCATCCGGCCTTTGATTACCTCCTCCCGTCCTCGCTCCCCCGGGGAAACGAGTGGAAGGAATCTGAGAATTTTCCCCCAGTTTTCCCAAATCGGGGAAAGAACCCGTGAAACTGGATGCGCCGTTCTCCCCATTCCTAAGCCACGGTCCCAATCCTGACCCGGGGTCGACTGGGGTTCGACAAAAATCTGAGATTGGTGCTAACTGAAAAGGGAGAGAGGGTCTCCCAGGCCTAACCGCGCCTATGTTGGCTCTCAGAGACATCCAGAAAAGTGCTCACTGTGCTGTGGAGATCTAGTACTTATGTCAACAGATGGAACAAAAAACCTGCAAAGTCCTTTGCAAACAAATAACTAAAGGATGCCCACAATATACATGCAAAACATAGGTGCACAGGTTTCTGCCTTCCGTATATGCCTACCTTGTGTGAGACTACCCTTGATGCTCTATCTCTACACGTTAAATACATGAGGTTATGTGCATATGACTTAAAAAATAAATACTACAGTTACCACTGTAAATGCCACCAGTGTCAGAGGTAAGGTTATAGGTTTTCTTTTTCAATGAAACAAAAGGTTAGGATAATTAAAGTATAAGTATTTTGGAAAAGAAGTAAAGCCGTCAGCTATCCTTTATGTTTTTAATAGAGATGCAAAGAAAATTATACGGGCATAAACTGATTACCACGATACCTAGAGGTGTACAGACTGAATCACTGGCATCTTTAAGTGAGCAAGTAGAATTTTAAAGAGAAGATATTTGAAAACTATGAGCAGTTGGTCTTTGGGACCCATGGGTGGAGGACTGAATGAAGTTTGACAAAACTACTACAACTTGATTTTAAATACTTCCATCTGATACAGTGCTTCAAAGGGGCAATTATTTTGTAGAAACGATCGTTGGTAGAACTAATCATTTTATATTCACAGATTTGTCAGAAAACAGGTTGTTTAAAGCTGGTATCCAGAATCAACAACATGTAGAATGAAGAGTTGCTCTTCTCCATAATCTAATACTTTTTCAACTGACATTTGGTCTGATTGTAGGCTCCCTGGGGAAGAAAAGTTTTCTTTTCAACTCTGTCAGTCTTTTTTCACTATGCCTCCCCCTCTCCAAAGAATTAGATTGTGTTCCAATTTGCACCAGGAAACTGTATTTTGGCCCAGAACTGCCAGTCTCTTCTTGCCTTCCCAGACAAAAGGCAATCGGTGGGCACAAGCCTGAAGTTATCTTAAGAAATTGAGATCCCCCTGCGCGCCCCCATTTCTGCTGATCTCACACTTTCCCATGAACCGGGGCTTCCTTTAAGTGTCAGTGAGGTCAGTTTATCCTATAAATCAAGGGCAAACTCTCTTCAAATAAAGCTCCAACCAGCTCCGAACAAGACAAAACCAGGCTCTTAGAAGGATCTTGTAAAGTCACAGTCAGAAAACAAGAAGATGAGAAATCAGGGCTATGCTTTAATTATTTAAAAAGATAATTGTGCCAATGTGGTGGCAACCGAGAAAGGCAGGAAACAATTAAAGGAACTATTTCCCCTTTTCCTATTTAATTTTTCCTCTGCTCTTTTTAAACTTCTGGCTGAGAAATTAAGAAGGTAGGCTCTTTATCTCTGCATTATTTAAATTCTGCGTCTAGGGCATTTTTTACTTTCTTTTCTCCCTACGGAGGAAGAAGTTAACGCTGTTTTTGTTTTGTTTTGTCCCGTTTTAACAACGCAGTAAAAGAAAACAACTTCGGGTCTCCTGCGGAAGCCCGACTAAGCACAGGGGCTCGAGGAATCGTTCTTAGCGAGCAGAAAAGACACACCACACGCAAGGTCAAGGGTGAGAAAGGAAAGGCACCACTGAAAACGTGCAGGGACTAGATATCCACTCACATTCCCGGGGGCTGGGGGACCCTAAAGGGAAGCGGCAGGCGCGGGAAAAACGGGAAAGAACAGAAAAGAGGACAGCATGAAATCGCCGTGAATTTTCTCTTCATCACAGCAGTAGTTGGTGCCACTTCCTAAGACATATATGTAGTGAAATCTGTTAAGGTAAAAAGTGTCGGGGGGGGGGAGGAGGAGGGGGGAGGAGGGGGAGGACAAAGAGAGAAATAAAGCAGAAAATTAGTCCCAGAATGAGCAATGCTGTAACACGCAAGTTACTAGTAGTAACTTCAGGACCTCCGTTTCCGAGGAAAATGAAGTGAAGCATAAGAATGAAACCAATTAGGTGACATTTGAACTTCCTGCCTGAGCAAATTTGGTCTGATTGCCAGAATGCAAGAAGAACACTGCAGTTTCCACAGGGTGCCCGACTCCTCGCGGCCGCATCTGATCCCCAAACAAGCTGCCCGCAGCAGTGTCTGCAGCCGGCAGCCCCACGCCTGCTCGGGCCTCTCCGGCTGCGCCCCAAGTCCGGCCCTGGCGGCGCTCTCCAAGTGAGCGAGCTGGTCTGAGGCTGCGGCGGCGCGCGAGGCGGGGGAGGGTGGAAAATGCGAACCATGTGTCGGGGATGGGGGGATGCTGTGGGTCTGGTCGTTTGAGATGAGGCAGTAGACTGCGTGTGGCAAGGAAACGACGGGCATGAATTTCACGTTAATGAGATCAGGACACCCCATGGGAGGGCCCCTTACGTTCCCAAAGGAAGAAGCCTCAGGCGGTGGGATAGACGCGGGCCCCCCCGGAGGCCGCAGATACAGAGACCCCAGAGAGGCTGCGGCGGGAAGCTCTGCACATACACACATCCGGTCCCCGAGCCCTTACCTTGGTCGGTGATGGAGCGAATGCCCAGGATGTCGGTGACGGAGTGGGAGGAGGGCCAGGTGCGCGGCATGGCCACGGAGCCGGGGATGGCGGGCACGCCGGGCGGCGTGGGCACCTTAGCCGCGGCCGCCGTGATGGGGCTGGGGTACGAGTAGATGTGGTTATAGGGCAGCGCCGGCTGCGGCGCCGGCTGGTGCTGCTTGTATGAGTCGTAATGGCCCTGTTGGGCCAAGTTGCCGATCTTGTTGCGCAGGATGCGGCTGATAGAGCTCACCGAGGGCACGTTGTACTTGTCACACACGCCGTCCGCCAGTAGGCGGTCCCGTATCTCCCAGGCGAAGATGCCGGGGTCCCTCTGCTTGTAGGTCCGGATGTGCTTAACCACAGTGGGGGTGGTGACCCGAGGCTTGCTGCCCCCAATGGCCCCTGGCAAGATCGAGCCTGTCTCATTGTAGCGCGCCAGGATCTTGCTGACGCAGCCGTGCGAGACCCGTAGCTGGCGGCTGATGTCACACGGTCGGATGCCCAGTTGGGCCAGCTCCACTATGCGAAGCCGAATGGCGTTGGG
Organism: Phocoena phocoena; assembly: GCF_963924675.1. Taxonomy (NCBI): domain Eukaryota; kingdom Metazoa; phylum Chordata; class Mammalia; order Artiodactyla; family Phocoenidae; genus Phocoena; species Phocoena phocoena. Next base: position 61,840,812 of record NC_089220.1, read on the forward strand.
CAGCGGCCTCCCGTTCACGAATACTCCTCCCAGCTGGTTCACCTCCCCGAAGGCTGGCTCTGCAAAACGAACACATGGCGCGCCGGGACGCGCATCCGCAGTTTGGGACAAGCGCTTGCCACTCGGCCTCCGCGCGCGTCATGGGACAAGGCGGATACACCCGCCTCGGACTAAGGACCCGGGCTTTCACCAAACCGTAAGGTCCCCAAGCCTTGAGGAACGGCCGCAAATCACCGCGGTCGAGTCAGCCCCTCCTCCCTCATTCCGGTAGTGCCTGAGGCCGCTACAGACAAATGTAGTGGTGAGACGCAGGGCCTCTCCGAGTGCTCAAAAGTCTCCGAAGCAGGCGGGGAAATCGGTCTCGACGCCTGCAAGCGGCTCCTTCTCGCCTACTCGGCGCTAAAGTCCTTGTGCCGCTCCCCCTTGATCCCCAGCGCCCCGCCTTGGGACCTGCGCAATTAGACAAAGTCTAGTCTTTTTTTCTGGTTGGCGTTTTTTCCCCCCCGTGTCTGCGTGTATGTGAAACAAAATTTGGTCCGCAACTGGGACCGCGGGGCTTGCTGATGCAACCTCTCCCTACTCTTGAAATCAGAAAATGGCATCAACAGCAGCAACCCAGTAGCCCGCGTTCAGACTGAGCTGCTGTGCGTCTCTGACCCTTAGCGTGTTCCTACAAGTTGTAGGAACACCAGCAAAGTCAATAAGGCGAGTGTGAGAGCTCAGTGGTGCGCGCCCTCGCGCGCCCTCCCTCCCTCCCTCGCCCGCTCGCTCCCTCCCTCCCTTCCCGGTTCTGACAGCGTCCCCCGCCGCCACTCACCCATTGCTCCGAGCAGTACACCAACCGGGCCCCAGTTCCGCACTCCCAGAAAGAAACTTTTCGCGTGGCCTCAGTGGCCCGGTGTGTCGCTCCCCCGGGCCGCTGGTGCCTCCGCTGCTCCCCGGGAGGAGGCGGCGAGAGTGCAAAAGGAAGGAGTAAAAGGAAGTCTGTGCCCCGATGAAAGAGGCTTGAGTTCTGCATTTCAATCTAAGCAGCAACGTGGGCTGGGCTGAGCGGGGCCGGGCGGCTCCGTCTATCACTCACTAGGGACACGCCCCCAAAGAGGAGGGCCCGAAGGCAAGCTGCATGATGATTGGTTTGGTCCGTTGAGCGACAGCACAGTCCGGGAAAGTCCTTCCGCTGTCTCTTTCAATCTTGCTCTGCACCTGGGTGACTAAATACAATGAAAAGAGGTGTTTGACACCTTCCCAGGGGCAGCGCAAACAGCAAAGTCAGGCTGTTAAAAATGCTGAATAAGCAAATGAAAGCGTTTGGTCTGAATATGAAAGACTCGAAGGGAGAAGGGGCTGAGAATACTTCTTTGGGGGAAAGACGGACATCTCAGAATTTAACTTCAAACTCTAGGTGGGAGGTGAGCGCCACCGTCTTTGATGGTGGTGATGGTGAGCGTTCTTAGAATAGCCTGTCCTGTAAGCCTCGATGGGATATCAGGAGAGGATGGCCGTTACCGGCGGGTCCTACCGCACTCCAGCCTACGCCAGGTGGCCAGAGCCCAGGTGTGAGAAGGTAGGCCCGTCGGAGAGACGAGGAGAATTAGGGGAGACCAAGCCAGAAATGGAGGCCTTTGTTTCCACCAGGTGGAGACCTCTCCCCCGGCCTCATGACTAACGCCCCGCAACAGTCTCCAGGGAGTTCATCCAGGAGCGCGGGGTAAAACCCTAGCCTAGACTCCAAGCAGGAAAGTAGCCACACGCGGCTAAAGCAAGCGCACAACGTCGACCAATTGCCAGCGCATGGGGCACTCTCTGCGGAAGCCAGCGCGCCGCGGGGCTCAACCGTGTTGCTGGTCCGCTGGCCCTTGGTGCCGGCCGAGGTTCTCCGGTTTTCCCCCACCAGTGAACCACTGCTAAGGGCTTTTGTTTAAATACGAGAAAGACTTGGTTTCAAGAAGGTGAACACTGAGCCTGCACATGTATGTGATTCTCACGTCTTCTGACTAGCTGCCAGAGGCCCTGCAGTTCAGCCTACCTTCTGAATTTTCACTTTCATTCACGCTAAGTCTAATCCAAAGTGTACAGTATTCTTTTTGGCAGTCAAAGTTATTCACATTTTGAGTACCGGTTATGGAGAATGCTAATCAAAATCAAAAGCAAGATGGGGAACATTTTTAATGAACTTGGGAGTTTGTACTGCTTCTGGTCGAGGATACTGATACTGCTACTTGACAGTCATACGTTAGCTCTTTCTTGTGCACACAGGTTTCGGGGCTGATTGTCCCACAATCCCGAGGGATGGGCTCTGGTTTACACATAGGGAAGCTGACTGGGCCCCGATCCGGGCCAGTAAGTGACAAGAGCCCAGGAAAAACTCATGGTCAGCTGCGCTTTTTGAAACGAACACGAATCTCCAGATCCTCAGGTTTCTGTGGCGGGGGTGCCCTCTTAGTTGAAATTTACAGGTAGGAAAGATTTGAAAGATAAAGGAACTATGAAGTCAAACATCCTTAATTCTTTACAATCAGGTTCTTGTGGAAAGTCCCACAACTAGAAATACTTGAACTTATCTGCCTTTTTGGTTGTTGTTGCTGTTTCAATTGTTTAAAATCTCGAAGTTTGACTTGACAGCGATTTCACCCCGGTCTGACCCGCAGTACCTGTTGTGTGGCACCCCCTGGTGCTCTAGAACTCGGAGGTCCTTTGTGGGTCCCAGATTTTAAAAGCAACAGCTCCTTCTTGGGGCAATTTAGTTGAGTCTGCAGTATCTGAGGGGAGTATACGATTTTGCCTGAGGCTTGTGCGAAGGAATGAACGTGCTGGGCATCTTGATCAAGAGCCCCCCTGACCCCTCTTCCCCCTCGCCGACACACACTGAGTAGCGACCCCTGCGCGGACTCTGTGCCCAGCTGTTGGGTGCCCAGTGATCGCTTCTCGGGCTCTGCAGGGCTGCGAAGTTGATAAAAAGGCTCTTCGCCTTCTGACTGGCAAGACCCAGTGCCGTGATGTGTTTCTATGTGCTCTGTGAGGGCTTTAGCACCAGCACCAGCCTGGAGTGATCCAGAGACTCACGTTGTTTGGAGCTCTGGCTAGGAGGACCTAACACACACACCTCCCTCTCGTTCGCCCTCAACTCCCTCAGTTGCCTCATATTCCCCGCACAGCCTTGCTGATGCCTCTCCATTTCCACCTGTGGTAGCACGCGGTCTTGTCTGCAGCGGATGCCCTGCTCCGCGCCCCTCAGGGCCCAGCAGGCCCTCTTTACGCCGGCGAGTGCGGATGTTTGGCACTCTCAGCTCAGCGCATTCCCGAGAGCAGGCGAAGGATCTTGTTTGGGGACACTGAGTATCCGCAGCAACCTGAGGCCCAGGCTCCAGGGGCAAAAGGAGTCGTAGCTTCAGGGGACAGACAGAGGCGCCCAACCCTAGAGGAAGGGGCTGATGCAGAACCCTCCCAGGACGCACACTGAGTGCTGTGGCCAGGTAGCCCGGCTGGCAACCCGATGAGAGACAAGTGACCTGAAGGGGGAGGAAGAGGGATTGGTAGAGTAGGAAGAGGGATTGGTAGGGGGGGAAAGAGGGATTGGTAGCAGGGGAAGAGGGATTGGTGAGGGGGAAAGAGGGATTGGTTTGGGGGGTGAGAGGGATGGGGGGTAGGGAGAGAGAGAGAAACAGTAAGGGACAGTAAGCCTCGACCGACGATGGGCGTAGGGATGCAGAGAAAAAGCAAGGGTCAGTTGAGGTCAGCGCCCCCTGGTTACTGCCTGCTCTGAACCCGGGAGATCACACAGAGATCGGAAGAATTTCGACTAAAGAAATTTAAGACCAAAACCAAAACACAACCAGTAAGGTCTGCAGCTGACACAGGCCGGGGAGAAGCCAAAAGCCCTTCCCAGGGCGCTGTCTAGGCCTCCTCTGAGGAGCGACCCGTTCTCCGGGTAAATATTTACTCAGTGGGAGACTGGAAGCTGGCAGGGCGGGAGGGTGTGAAGGAGGGGGCTACACGAGGTGGAGAGAATCCGTACGCTCGACACTGGCGGGGACAGACGTGTACACCGGTCCGAGGGGACACGGGGCCCGGGACCCCAGAGGCGGCCGGGTTCGGGGTCTCGGCTGGGGAACTTTAGCCTGCCTTGCGCCTCTTCGGCTGGACTCCTTCCCTGCCCCTGCGGGCCCAGGCCAGATGCTGTAAAGTCTTCATAAATCTGTCAGCGGTCCCAGTGCTGCGGGCGGTCACCTGCGTCCCCCCTCCCCTCCCGGCACCAGCGGGGTCTGAGGAGAGGTGCGGAGAAGGAACAGGAGTCTAGCTCCTTCCGAGGCCGCCCCAGCGCGACCCGGCAGACTGCGCCTGGGGGCTGCCGAGGTCGGACCTGGGAGCAACAGGCTGTGCAGGGAGTGGGGAGCCTCCGCCTTCCAGCGCGGAGCGATGTCCTGGGCTGCTCCGCCGGGCGCCTGCTTCCCGCGTCCTGCAGGTCAGCTACGACTGCAGACGGGACGGGGGGCGGGGGGCGGGGGTGGTATAGCGAGAGAGGGGCGTGTGTATGCGCGGGAGAGGGGTCCTGCTGTTTCCAGTCGCTTTTAGGAAGACTAGAGTTGGCCGAGGAGAATATTAAGGGGCAGATTCCTCCAGCTTGCCTCCTCTGTCGGGAAAAGACAGGACCCAAGGTGAGGCCCAGGCGACGGCGGCCGCCTCTCGCTCTGCCCGGGGAGTTCCGGGGATCGAAAGCAGCCAGAGTCTGAGCTCCCGGACGGGTTTTCAGAGCACAGTTCCTTCTTCCAGTCGTCTGAGGGAGAATATGGTAGAGGCAAGACCTCCGATCCTGTTCCCCCACGGGAGTGCCTCTTCCAGGGTAAGTGAAGGATTGCGCGCCGCGTAGAGAGGAAAAAGAGGCCAGGCTTCTCCAGTCCTCGCCAAACCGCGCTGCCAACGCCCGGGCCGCGGGTTCCAACCCGGATCGGCCCAATGCTAAGTCCCGGCCCGGTAGGGTCAGCGGCAGCCCCTTGCCCACTGGACCTCCCAGCGTCTGCTGTAGCACGTGGCAGCCGGAGGCGCACCCGGTGCCTAAAGAGAGGGAAGGTCCACCCTGAGCTGCGGGCTGGACTCTATCTGCGCGTGGAGCCGCGGGCGAGGTCGGAGGCGGCGGCTACAGGGAAGAGCCAGGCGGTGTGGGAGAAACAGCCCGCACGGGCCCTCAGCCTCAGCCAGGCCGGGGGGCGGGGTGGGGGGGAGTGATGGGGGGTGGGGAGTGTCCAGACACTGACCTGCCAGCCTGTACTTCGCTGGGCTGCGGACGCAGCGGGACCCACCAGCCCAAGTAGAGGCCGCTGGGGCCCACAAGAGGAGCCTGGAAATTTCTCCGAAAGCCTCTAAGGCCTCTCCGCGTCCTCTCTGCCTTCCGGCTGGTGGTGCTCACGATTCAAGACCCTTTCCCCAGAAGGCAGAAGCTCGTGGGGTCCTGCCAGAGCGCGGAAATCTCGCTGCTGGCCGTGGGATCCGCCCTGGGGGTGCGAGCGCTCCTCACCCTCTTTCTCCTCCCGAGGGCAGGGGAGGGGCTTGTTGCCGCCTGAAACCCGCTTTTAATTCTCCGCCTGCCTGTTTCCGATCACCCAGGGTTGGTTTTTCTGTTTGCACACTCCTTCTGTTACAATAAAAACAATCCACATTTCTTTTCAGTTTCCCCATATTAGCGTCACTCAGTAATTGTTCTCCACCCCTGCCCCTCCCCCCCCCGCTTTTAAGTCAAGCGGGATTATTGGTACACTCGCAGTGGAAGGTTCCCGAGTATATAAGCAAATCTTCCCTAAAGACTTTAAAGTAAAAATAAATAACGGCCCGGGAAATTGCTGTGACCCTAACATCACTTTCTGAACGCAAATTACACCCATTTTTCAGTTTTCAACAGCGGAATTGCTTTCAGAAGGACGGCGTGGTGCCCCATGTGATATGGTTATATTTGTTTATTAAAGACACAAATGAAAGAGACCACATTTTGGGGGCAAGGGGCAAAACTCTAGGCTCCAGAACGGCAAGTGCGATCAAGGATCGGATCCCGGCTGGGGGCAGGGGCAGGGAGGACCCGGGCAGGGAGGAGCCCTGCAGGGACGCCAGGCTGAGCGTCCAGCCAAAGGGAGGGGGGACTTCGACCTGCCCAGTTCGAAGCATTTGTGGAAGGCACATAGCTAGGTGACGAGAGGAGGACACTGTCCGCGGTTACTTTACAGCCCTGAGCTGCGGTGGCTCAAGAGAATTGCTGCTGCATGTGGGAAAAGCAGGCTTTGGGATTCTTAAAGATCCTGCCCTCAGGGTCCATGTGCGGGCAGTGGGGCTGCTTCCTACTGAAGACCCAGTTGGCCTAAAGGCTCCCAGAAGAGAAACGAGAGCCACGCCTTGCCTGTAAGACTAGGTTTCGGGTCTCAAGCAAACACAAACCCTTCGGGTCCCCCACTATGGTCCAGGTTCTGTTGAACGCAGCGTGATTGGGGTTGCCTGCAGGCTTCAAGGGGCTGGAATCAACGTGCGGGCTGGAGTCTTGGTGCTAAGCATCGGCGTTCCCCTCGTTTTCAGTGAGGCCGAGAACCGGGATTCGCTCAGTTCGCAGTCCCCTCGGATTGCAGCTGGCACAGTGTCCCCACGAATCGCCTCGGGTCCTGCGCAGCTCTGTGAGTCCTCGCACCCAGTCAATGGACATGGTGGTGGGACCGCCTGGCGCGCTGCCGTCGAGGTGCAGGATTTCCAACCTGTCGCCTTCTCCGGCCTAATTCCACCAACCAGCCCCACGCTGACCCCAAGGACGGAGACTCGTGATGCACTGTCCTCCGCTGTCTCTCCGAAAACAGGACTCCGGGTTTGGGAGCAGATAGTTAGGGTCGGATTCACGGAAATTTTCCCGCGGTCTTTGAGTCCCTGGCTACCTCTCTCCCGGCAGTCACCTCGTCATAGCGCCACCTACAGGTGCAGGTTTGATCGCGCTCCCATAGTAATTTTTGCCAAGATTGGGGAAGATTGAAAATCCGCAGAACTTATATAGCCCGAAATTTTTAGTTCTCCCTTCCAATTCCTCCTCCAGCCTCAACTCTCCACTAGGTTCCAAACCTCCGTACCTTTTCCCACCATGCTCCTAGGTGAACCTGAGCATCAGTCTTTTCATGATTCACCAAAAGCCCGTCTTCCAAGGGATGCAGCGCTGGATCCTCTCGTGGTCCCCAGGAGGTACTCAGAGCCCTGGGCTATGAACGGTTCCTGCGCTGGGGGGAAAGCCTGAAACTGAAAAAGGCTCCGCGCCTGGAAGGGGAGTGATGGGCCCACCCTTCAACACCTCATCCTACCATTTGCTGAGGGCTCCCAACGTCCAAGCATTCACAACAAACTTTCAAAGGAGGTATTGTCTTTCCCGTTTCAAACAACAGATAAATCAGAGACTTAGATTAAATAAGAGCACACAAGACACTTAGATTAAGTAAGATCACACTGTGTATGAACCCAACTGTGTCCCCAGTGTCGCTCTCCGAATTTCCCTATTCTATAGGGACAGCTCACGTTGAAGCCCCAAGAGAAGCCCCTTTACCGTAGGTGTCTGCACGTATAGTGGACATTCCCCTTCCCCCCTCCACTACCTAGAGGAGACAAACCCGCCTAAGGCCGCACTGAGAGCCTGCGGCAAAGAGGACCCGCACGCGATGTCTCCTCACTGTGGGTACAGACTCCACGCCCGCCGAGGAGGTCGAGACTGACGGGGCGAGGGCGGGAGACCTGGATCAGGCTCCGCTGCGTGCACTGTTCTCCACCCCCCCCCCCCCACCGGCCCAGGCTACCCCAGGGTATGGAAGCAGGAGCTGCAGCGACCGTGGGGATCCGCAGCGTCCCCCTGGAACGCCGCGGCGGAACCGCAGGGAGAGGGGCACCGCGAGGACCAGGAAGAATGGGAAGCTGCTCTTCGCTGAGATTTGTTCCCCTGCTGCCAGGACATGCCCATCTGGCTCCCCGTGCGCTTTCAAATCAGTCTACAGGCAGAGAAATCCACGTTTGCCTTTCTTGGGAATTCATTCTGGTGTGTGCCTGTGGGTGTTTCTTTTTAAGACCACTATAGTGGGGACAAACCGGGAGGAGCCGAGATGCAATAAAATTAGAACTCGTAATGATCGCAGCTAGTTGGGCCTAAGTGCGTCGGAAATACAGGTGGTAGCTAGACTGGCTTTCTCGCCGGAGTCTGGGTTACAATTAGGTTTCCCTTACTCTGGAGTGCATCTTGAAGTCCGACTCAACTGTTTTCATCATCTTAGGTACAGCGGAGAAATCAATAATTTCATTTAAAAAACCATAGTGATAAAGGGATTTCAGCGCACCCTGGGAGAGGTGGTAACCAGAAGAGAAAGCTGCCAGGTTGTTATGGGCAGGGGTCATTTTTACTAGCTTGGGGGAATGCTCTCTAGCCGTGGCCCACACAGAATTCGCTCCGTCTTTGTCCACTGAGTGGGGATTGGGCACGGCGGAAAGGAGGTTGGGGGGCGGTGTGCTAGGCGGACGCCTCCCAGTCAAGGACCTGGACTTTGAAATCCCAAGCTGGTGCTTTCAGGTTTTGGAAAGAAACTGCAATCCACACCAGGATCTGTCTTTGCTAGGGTCACCAGAGCTCTGCAGGCCAGAAGGAGCCTGACTCTATTCTTGCAGCAAGAGCCGGTATTCCAGGAATCTTCAGCGTGGGTCGCGAAGGTCCTACGCCACAAATCTTCCTGGCTGTGCCCGTCCTCCCCACTGGATAATCGGCTCAGGTAGACTCCTCGGCTCTCTCTTCCTCCGTCTGCCAGCATAGCGTCCCGTCAGTCTAAAAACTCTACCCTCCCCGCGGCCAGAGAAAGAGCTGGCCTCCCACCTTCTCCGCAGTGGCATTTGAGACAAGTTTTGTGCCGAGCCAGTGGGAACACAGAGGGTAACCACTTCGCAGACACGACTGGAAAATAGTTCTGGGGAAATCGAGGAGGGACGTAACAATGTGGTTTTCAGTGAGCACATAGAGACTAAGGAAAAGAAATGTAAGAAAGAAATAAACCTAACCTCTCAAAAGCCTCTCTTTTCTAAGCCAAGAGAGATAAAACATGGTACATCTTTGCAGAGTAAACGAATTTCAATTTTTTTTTCTAAGAAGACAAGGAGGGGGGAAAAAATCACTGCCTTTATATGGCCGACTTTCTTTTTCATTCAAATGAAACGTTTTAAAATTCATATAAATTAGTCCAATTCTTTTTTCAGGAAAAGCCAAGTAAATGCTATTGTACACGTATATCCTTTGTGCAAATGTGAAAAAAATTTAAGGTTTTTTTAATGCTGTAAGGAATTTGCACATTTAAAAGCTACTCACACATTTTAAAATGTGTGCAAAGATGTTTAAGTGCATATCTTAATTATGTAGATTTATTTTGCTAGTGCACTTAATAAAAAATCAATTTTTTTGGTAGAGCTTTTAACAAAAATCATTATAATTAGTAAGGATGGGCATAGGAAAAACAAAGGAGAAAGAAACTTCTTGAGGGGAGAATTTAGGAAAATAAAAAAGGGTTTTTAGACAATACCAACCCGTTGTATTTTATCGCACTTCCTATGATTTTGTGTTATTTCTGTTTTTACATATAAAGGCATTACAATTTTGGTTTTGTTGCTAAATCACATCCAGAGTCTAGGTTTAATGTCTGTAGGGGTTGGGGGGCAGGGGAGAGGATTGCACCAACCAGAGATTAGCACCAGAAATGCTGGACCAGGGTCTTGTGTATAACGTGGAGGTTACAACAGTACAGCTGCCATTCTTGATGTACTCCCAGGGCGTAGAGGATTGGGAGAACAGGCTGGTTCCATTTTCTGCAGGATCAAGATGGGAGCCTATGACAGTGGCTGGCCTGGGAGCCACTTCTTAGAAGGATAGAAAGCCAAGGTCACGGCAAGAGGGGACCTTTAAAAAGCCCCCTAGCACCTTCTTGCAGGACCAGAGGTGTGAATCTGACTTTCTGGTGAGCTGACAGCACAAATTCCCTTAGCAGTTTTTATTGCCTGAGCGATTCCTGTACAGTTCCCTTTGGGATTGCATTCTGCCCAGCCGCATGGTTCTGTTCTTGGATACATCCCTTTCAGTGGGGGGAGAAATAATGATCCCATTACTCAATGTAAAAAACCTTCAAAAGTGACAGTATAAGGCTAAAAATTTAAACCCCTGAAAGTCAGGAAATAGAAAAGTTAAAATTCTTTTAGTTAGATTAAATCACCCTTGCTGCGCAGGCTGTATAATACAGGGTACTCTTACAAGCCTCCCCAGCGAGGTCAACCAGGCACTGCCACTGCTGTGTTTAAAGGGAGAGTGCTGTACTTGACTGGGGTAGATTTTCCTTTTGCAGTTTTAATGTTTCACGCCAGTAGATTTCAGTGGTTACTTGGTAGGTGGAAGTACTGCACTGTATGTATTGGTAAATGGGTTTAAAGATTAAAGAAAGCAAATCAACTTGTAGGTAACAAAAAGCCAACTCAAAACAAGAGAGAGACAGGCTTTAAATGTTTACATACCTCTCCGATCTCCCAGATACTAAATCCAGAGAGTTTTATCATTCAAAACCAGCCTGCATTTCTCCAACTCTGACATAAAATGAAGTCCTCAAATGGGAACTGATGTGAGTACGTTGTATCTTCCTTACCATTTCCTCAATTTTTATTTTAGAACTAAATGTGTGTATCCATCTACATTTTTCCCCAAGAGAATATACGGTAGAAAGATGTGTTATATAAGTTCTGTGCTGGAATTTCAGACATTGCTAAGTTATGTATGAATTATGACTTCCAGAGTCTCCTCCAAATTGTCCTCTTTCAGTGAAGGGTGAACAAAAAGTGTGCATGAGTTTTCCTTTGGAATCAGACTTTTTTGTATTTTAGCCGTGAAACAAAAAAGACTTTCTCTTTCTCAAGGGCTCCCTATGTCAAAGAGGACCAAAAAAAGGCAAACAGAAACTAGAGGGTTAACTTCGTACAGTTCTGTGTAAGATGAACCACAGCTTCTGGCCACACGTGCACATGATCTATGTGTTTCATCATGCAACTGCTAAGTCACATGAGGGTTTTTTTGGATAAAGGTATTAGGTACTTGGAGGCATTATTATTCCTATTACAGCAAATTCGTCTCATTGGGGAAAATATACCCTTGGGGTGAGGTGTATATTGAATTATGTTAGAGGAATGAATAACATAAATTTGGATGATGCTACATAAAAGCTGCATTTTTTTTCCTCATCAAGGAAAGTTTCTTGTGTCAACAGAAGTGATGAGGGCAAAGCTATGCAGTCTGTACAATCCTATCACCCAGCTGTCCAAAAAACTTCAAACAAATATATTTATAAACCCCCCACACCATTGAAGACATATTTCTCATTATGTAACTAAGCCTTAATAAACCAGATCACCTAGGAAAACAAGTGTGGGTGAAATTTGAAGGAGCACATAGCGTCTTGGGAACGTTTTCTAATGACCTGCACATCTCTAAACAGAGGAGAATATAAGCAAAAGAAGTGTGTGCATGATGTGCTGTCTTTTTACATTTTTTTGACGTGAAAACTACTTAAAAATCCACTTGGGTAATTCCCATGCCTTTCCCAGAATATGGTATAAGAGAGAGCTGAGAAAGGTGAATCCAAATGGATGCTTCCTTGGTAACCAAGCCTCCCTGGTAAATATGCTTAAACAGAGCTGAGTGGAGATCATTTGTGTGAATGTGATGATAGTGAACATCACTATAGAAAGTCTAAATGACCTTTTCTTGGGTGAAGAATAGTTATTTTGAGAAGGAAGATAGAGTAAGAGTGAAATATTTTTATAGCTGATTAAAATAGATACTTTTCTCCTTTATATCACCCTTTTAAGGTATCTAGGAAAAGCAAAATGAATAATGGGATTAATACAATAGCAGAGAGATACAAACATTATTGATTAAAGTCATTGCTATTGTTGTTGCTACAACACATATTGATAATACATTTGTGTATGTGTGTGTATCTCAACAAATAAATTTAATGAGCTCAATTATAAGAACAATTTGCCAACTTATCTCCGAATAAGTTGTCTCTTATAACCGCATGAGCTTTTTGAAAATGTCCTAACCTCAAAGATCTGAATTTAGATCTCTTATTTGCTTCTAAAGTCCAATAAAGACATTGCGTTTAGCCTATCGGCCGCTTTGTAGATCCACGGCCCATTTTCTCCTATCCTTCCTGGAACTCAGTGCTAAAGTGGGGAAACAGAATCTTTGTTTTGGTGCGTGGCATCACTGTGCCTGGGAGTATGAAATGGTAACTCAAATTACTGGAACTCGTACTCACCAACTAAGGAAAGCTATGGACACCAGGAGAGTTTGCCCTTTAATTAGTAGTGTATCCTGTACTTCTCTTTCCCTGAGCTCAATCTCCCTTTCTCTGATATACTACTTTTCTCTCTCTCAAACACACACACACACACACACACACACACACACACCCCGATACACTCTCTAGAAGAAAGCAGCATTTTACATAAGATTTTGATTTTTAAAATGTTCTTTTCTAGTTAAAATTCCATGAAATCCCTGAAATATTTTAAGGCACACCAGGAAACTAAGCATAACATTACCAAGATGAGTTTCAGTGAGGTCATAAAGCAGTTAGCGTTTTACATATTAGATTCCTAAACCACCATAAATGCATGTATGCCTGGATCTATCTTGAAGCTTATATTTTAAACAATCCGTGAAAAGTATATCCAGACTTTTACATGTTTGGGGAAAATTAGCACACAGCTAACACAAGGCCAACCTTTGCCATCTGTACTTGCTCACAAATCTCTTCGCCCTAAAAGCTGGTAGATTGACCTTAGTTATCCAGCATTAGGAGAATATGGGCTTCCGTCAATCCAAAGTGGAGTTTGGGCAGATGAGAAGCTATTCAGAATTATCAGTTTTGTGGCTGGTTCTTTCTCTGATCAGTGGTTATAAGTTCACATATACAGTTGTACCAGAAACAATGATGACAGAGCTCGGGCTAGTTATCTCCAGGAGCTTTCTTGCAACACCAGTCTGGGTTCTTTTCTGCAGCACAATTCTCAGTGCTGATCTCAATTAAGGCAGCTTCGTTTTTTTAAGCTCATGATTTTGTGGTGGAGGATTAATTATTCATCTGGCCTCTCAATAACTCTAAATACAAATTGATTATTTCACACAATGCACTCCTCAGGTCACATGCCAAATAAAGTGTGGTTCTTTGCTGCTTCTCTTCCCTCCCCCGCCCCACCCCCCCATCCTCCTCTTCCCTCCTCTTCTTCAGCTACTCCTCCTTGTGTCTCTAGAATGCTATTTGTAAAACAGCAACAGCAGCCTGATCTGTGCCCTCAGTGTGAAACTATCTGGGGGAAGACACAAATTGTTTTTTTTAATTGAATTTTAACTAACTTACAATGTTATATTAGTTTTAGGTATACAACATAGTGATTCAATATTTTGTACATTACCAGTTCATCACCATGATAAGTAAAGTTACCTTCTGTCACCATAGAAAGTTATTACAATTTTATTGACTGTGTTCCCCATGCTGTACATTACATCCCTGTGACATTGATTTTATGACTGGAATTTTGCACATCTTAATCTCCTTCACCAGTTTTGCCTATCCCCCCCACCCCCCGGCCGGCCACCCTCTGGCAACCACCAATTTGTTTCTGTATCAAAGAGTCTGTTTCTGTGTTTTGTTTGTTCATTTGGGTTTTTTTTTTTTTTTTGGTTCCACATATGAGTCAAAGCATACAGTATTTGTCTTTCTCTGTCTGACTTAGCATAATACCCTCTAGGTCTGTCCATGTTGTTGCAAATGGCAAGATTTCCTTCTTTTTTATGGCTGAGTAATATGCCATTATATATATACATATATATAATGGAATATTTTAGATAAACAAGATGAGAGATATGTATATCTCACATCTTGTTTAATCTATCAATGGACATTTATGTTGCTTCCATATGGCTGTTGGCTGTTGTGAGTAATGCTGCAATGAACACAGTGGCCCATATATCTTTTCAAATAGTGTTTTTGGGTTTTTTGGGGAAAAATAGCCAGACATAGAATAGCTGGAAGGTATGGTAGTTCTATTTTTAATTTTTTCGAGGACCTCCATATTGTTTTCCATAAGGGCTGCCCTTCTTAGGCTTCTTGTGCATAGGTTAGGGAGCAAATACACTTTAACAACTGTTAAAGGTATCTCACAAGATCTTCCAAAGAGGAACAATACTCCATTCTAACTTGAACCTGGATATGTGCTAAAAATGGATGATTGAACAAAAACATTGCTATTATCATCTTTTCTACAATAATATTTACAGGAAAGAACAGAATGTGAATTTCACTGCTCTATTTGCACGGATGAAGGTCAGAGAGTGTCAAACTGGAGATCTTGGGTCCTCAGTAATGCGCCACTGTATCTTGCCTCAACTTCTTTTCCCCACATATAGGAAGGAACAAAATAAAATGTTTTGTGGCAGTTTATATTGAAATGAGGTCAGGTAAACTAATGACTGCTTGGTATTTTATGACAAGTTTTATAACCTTGGAGTTGCCATAACTTTCAAACGATCATCAATAAAGTTTTATTGTGAAAGGGTCTCCATGTGTCTGAATGCTTTTGCACACCGTAAAGGCCGGCTGCCCCATTGGCTCAGCTCCCCAGCCCCTTTTCACCCCAGATGTAATGTCCTCCTTTTATCAAAGGTTGAAAAGTCCTCAAGTCTGTTCTCCCCCATCAGTTGGCAATTCAAGGACTACATGGAAATTATTTATTCATGATTAAATGATGTATGGGACTAAACTTGCAAGAATATATAATAAGACTTCTAAAAATTAGATTTTAAACTAGACTTGATAAAATAAATGACAGTGGTGTGTGTGTGGGGGGGTGTCTGACAATAGTTTACTCCAGAAACATGTCTTTGAATGCTAGGCTATGGATATCTGCATACCCCAGAGAGCAGACATTAAATAGGTGATTAGGGATGGATAATCGTTCTCAAAGACAAAGTAACCAGTGACTTAAGACTCCTCTAGCAGACCAGAGAATCTTAACGATTTAGGAGACCTCACATTTCATCCTACCGTGAACTGTGCCAAAGGAGGGAAAGGATTGAACCGGGACTCTTGCTTGCGGGACGGTCCCCAAACACATTCCCAGAAACGCTCCTGAGGGTCGAACCAAGAACTCCAAATGTCTAATTAACAGCGTCACCTCTCAGGTTCAGGTTCAAGTTCACCTACACCAGTGCTTCCTTGTCTGCTGTCAACTATTATGTGGAAATGAAGCCGAGAATAATGGCCTGCGATTTGGATGAAGAGAGCTGTAACGAAAAGTTGAGAAAAACGAAGCCTCTGCTGTAATGCGCTCTTCAGACAGCTATACTCCTTTAGACGAGGGTGAGGGTTGTGACCCTGGGAGAGAGTGGCAGGAGTTTTGTCAGAATGGTGACAGGAGAAGGAGAGGCAATACGAAACCTGGAAAAA
Source organism: Phocoena phocoena (assembly GCF_963924675.1). Taxonomy (NCBI): domain Eukaryota; kingdom Metazoa; phylum Chordata; class Mammalia; order Artiodactyla; family Phocoenidae; genus Phocoena; species Phocoena phocoena. The sequence continues at coordinate 61,856,339 of NC_089220.1, forward strand.
AGTGGCCGCACGCACTTGTCGCATTCCCGGACCTGTGTCTAGCAGGCCCCCGGGTGGGAAGGCCCTCGGCCCCTGACTTTCGTTACCGACACGTGCAGATCCTCCACCCCGAGCCATCCCCATTTTGCACGGTTGATCTGGGGGGAAGGGATTGGTGAATATCGCCCTCTCCCGGCTCTCCGGAAACTCTCTCCAGCGCGCTGAATCCGCTCCTCTTTAGGCTCGGCGTCCCGCAGGCGCAGCGGCGGGGGACCTCCAGCCCAATGCGACCGCGCGGGCTGCGAGTCCTCTACGGATCCCGGACCCGGGCCCTGAGCCAGATTTGCGAGGCTAAGAGGGCTCGAGCTCCTGCTGGAACCCATAGCTTGGCCGCGGAGAGATCGCGGCCACACGCGACTTTCCTTCCTGTGCAACGCGCCGCGAACCCTACTCTGCTTTTCGAGCACCGCTGTCGCGGCCGGGCCAGACGGCTGAGTGCGCCGCAAGCGGGAAACTTCGTAGACATTTTAGGACTTAAGAACTGCCCAATCCGAATCTCCAAAGAAAAGGTTTTCTTTATGTTGTTCGGTGGCCACCGCGAGCGGACTTGGGGCTCCCCACGGCAGAGGGATGTCGTGGGGGAATTGATTCCTCGTCACCAGCCGAGGTCCTCCCCTGGGCGCTCCCACTAAGGCACCAAGAGCAGCCGTGGCCTAACAAATGGCTCCTGGGTCATCACGGCGGAGCTGGCCCAAGTCGAGGGCTCCCAGGTCCCGCGCCCCTGCGCGCCCTCTGTGCCTTGGAGAGCCGCGGGGTGGGGTTCCGATCGCCACGCACCAAAGCTCAGAGAGCCAGAGAAGCCGCGCTGCTGGGGTCCGACCGCGGCTCAGGCTGGGGCCACCGACTCGCTCCAGCTGGTGTTTGCGCTGCCAAGAGTTCCGCTGGGGAAAGGCTTGCTGCTGCGGCGCAGCGACGGGCTGTGGCGCCACCTCCCGAGGAAACGTCGCAGGAAGTGCGGCTCCCCTGGTGGCCCGCGCCGCTGCTGCTGGCGGTAGCGCGAGTGTCCCCGGCTCCCAGTCCGCGAGATTTCCCCCAATAACGGCCCGAAATGCCTCCAGAAACGCCTGCGGAAACAATTACTAAGCCGTCGGTGGATGTCCTCCGCAAGCGGTGAAAGGAAGGTCCTAGCTCCCGGGCATGATCTGAACACTCCCACGCAGGCGCCCCGGCTCCTATGCCCCTGCCTGGGGAAGGCACAGAAGCCTGCAGCCCTCCCGGGATGCGACGGCCTTGTATCAGCTACTACGGGATACAGGACCCTCCTCACGTGCATGAGAGCCAGGTCCTCAAGACTCCAGCGAGAAGAAGTAGGAGGAGATGACTGGAGGTTGGGGGTGTTTGTGGCCCCGCAAGGCAGGCTCCAGGTTGCAGTGGGGTCCAGCCATCTGGAAGGGATCCAGCTCTGCTCAGCGGACTTGAGCAGAGCCAGCCTGTCTGCGGTCACTTCCACACCCTCCCCGGAGACGTACCCAGCCTCTCCTGCACCACCACGGGAAGAAAGCCTTTCCCTTCCCTTTCTACAAACTCGGTTAGAAATTTTTGAAAGTAACGTTTTAAAAAAGAGATTAAGTCAGAAGTTGGGAACAGAACGTTGAGAAATACAGAAAGAACATTTTTCAGAGTTACGTTTCTGACGTCAATTACAGTCCCCCCTCCCTACACCCCGCCCCGCCCCTCCCCGCCTCGCCTCGCCACGCCTCGCCTTTCAGGGGCACACTACTCCTGAGTTCCTTTCTCTGGCTGCGTCCTTGCCTCATTTTAAAAACGTGGGCTTCTCTGTTCGTGAGCGCTGGTCACTTGAGCAGAAATACAGCAGAGCAGTGGTCATTTCTCTTTACACATTAGCAATTAGCTACTGTAAGCTCACCTTATTAAAATTAACCAAGGATGGCTGTGAAGGGAGAATCTCAAGGCGGAATCCAGGAGCTGAATCCTCCTGTCCGAGTTCTCTCTGGTGAACTGCTCTGGGTCATGTTCTTGCTGTAATGATCTTGCCATCTTAACATTGGCCTGAGGAGGTGTTGCTGCCCTTTTAAAGCTCTGGCCAAGGGGCCACAGGTACCTATTCTCATTAATGTAGAATGGCACACATATATTCAACACATATTTATTGAACAGCTGCTATATGCCAGGCACTGTGCTAGGTGCCAGGGGTACAATGACAAAGAAGAAAGACAAGGCCTCATAGCTGGACCATTTGGCTGATAAAGTACTGCTCTCAGTTTGGGATTTTCCATAGGGCTGGCTCTTTTCTCCTGGCAAACGCAATTTCTTTTTTCCATCTTCAAGTGTCCTCAAATACAATTTTCCTCTTTGTAAGTCAAGGAGAGGGAGGCCACAAGACAAGTGGATTCTCCAGCCAAGCTGAAGCCTAGCTTCCAAATTCCAGAACCCAGGTGGCTGAGGACCTACCCCTTATTTGGATGATTCACCCAACACGATGTGGTCTTTTTTATAGCTTAGGTAAGACAATAATATCAAAGGCAGTGAAATGCCCAGACAGAAAAAGAGATACCCCAAAACAGTGGCACACAGCTGTTTCCTCACGATATCCTGTTGTAACAGAGAAAAACCTGCACGTGCTAGTATCCACTCAGCAAAGCAGGAGCACATCCCTGCTCATCTCCCAGCTTTTCTCCCTTCCTTCCTTGCTAGGGCAAAGGGCCATTCCCCCATTCACATGGTGTAAACTTTGATAGCTTACTAAAGATTTTTCACAGGCCCACGCAAAGATCTGCAGGAGACCTTCTCTGGACCCTTCAACATGGAATCTGGACAACCCCTAAGACCTGCCAAGAGGGAAGGCTTTGGACAAGAGGCATCAGCTTTCTCTCAGAGCCCTCCTCCACAGGGAACCAGAGGGCTGTGGTGAATTTGACTCCAGGCTTCATCCTTTGAACCTTTCCCTGCCAGTCTTTTAAGAGGCCTCACTTCCTGCCCCTAAATGGAAGCCACAAGCCCTTGCAAGGTCAATAAACATAATTTCCTTTTTTGATAAGGCTGCTAGAATGAGGGAATGCTTACATCTGACATTTGCACATTTTGCAGTTTTGTAAAGCACTTTTACACATAATATTTTACACATAATATTTATTAATCTTGATAAGCTTTGATAATCTACACATGGGGAATCTGAGGCTCAGAGAAACACAGTGACTTTTATCCAAAATGGAAGGTAGCAGAATTGGTATGGCTATAGATTTGTATTTCCATAAGGCACTTGACAAAATTCTTTATGGCAGCCCTGGGGCTAAGTTAGAGAAATGTGACCTTGGTGATATAATTGGTTGAATGTATCATTCACTCATTCATCCTTCAAAACCAAGAGTTTTTCTTTTAAGCATATTCTATATGTCAGGAGCTGGATCTATATGTCAGGAGCTGGACTCAGTACTGGAAATACAGAGAAGACACTGTCCCTTGGGAGCTCACAGTTAAGTGAGGAAAGAGACATGTCAAAATATAATGGGCAATAATATAATGTTGTAGTGGAGTTAGACATAAAATGCTATGGGAATGCAAGAAGGCACCAAAGCTGATCTTCAGGCCTGTTGGCCTGCTGTCATATTTGTGGAAAATCATGACACTTATAAAGGATAAGAAATTTGAAAGGAGACACAATCAGTATACAAAAATACCTTATGTAGATAGGAATAATTGACCATAACTAAGACTAATAAATGTAAGGTAAGTATAAAATTCTAGGTTCAGATATAAAATAACTGCATGAATGTATGAAGGGATGGTCATGGATGGCAGCATAGTTAAACTCAAGGCCTATATTAATTGTTAGTTGCAAGCTTGACATGAGCCTAGAATGTTAATGTTCTTGGTTTGTGCTAAAGAAGTAGAGTATCCAGCATAAGGGTGATCATTCAGCTCCAGTGAGGTTGGAACATATCTCAGTTCTGGGCTCCACACATTTAAGAGGGAGGTTGACGATGGGAGTGTATGTGTAGGGGATGCCACTGGAATGGAGAAAGACCGTAAGCCAAGTCTACCAATGGCTTGTGGAACTGGGATTGTTGATAGAGACCAGAAGACTCAGGAAGGACGGCATAGCTGTCCTCAAATACCAGAAAGACCCTCATACAGAAAAGATGTTGAACTTATTCTGTCAAAGGAATGCAGTCAGGGTTTTCTCAGTTGGTAATCCAGAAATTGATGGAGCGAGCCATCCTCTATGAGCTTGACAGACCTTTCCTGGTAGATACTCCATGAATAGGGACCATGCCTGTCTTGTTCACTTGATAACTCCAATCCCTTGCTCTAGAGGGCAGCCAAAGAAATTTTGTTGTAGGAACAAATAAATGAATTATTCCATGTGGCTCCAAAGGACACACCTGAGACTCAAGGGCCAAAGTGTAAAGTTGGGTGACAAATGAAGTCAACTAATTTGGCTGTTAATTAGGATCATCAATGTAAGTACAGATGCATGATTCAGATTTTTAATTTCAACCAGCACTCACTTGTTTGGAAAGGAAGTTCAGTTTGGGTGGAATGAACTTCTAGCTCTTATCAAACCCCAAATGCTGATTTTTTTACTCATCAGCTATATGTTGCTGCTTTCTCTCTACTGGTCTTTATTCAGAGTTTTAGCAAATAGCATCTCCCTTAAACTAGATATGTTGCAGTTGATCAGCATATCTTGGAGGCTTGCTAGTACTTAACGCTCATGAAGTCAGAGGAGAGGTGATGAGGAATGTTCCTCATTTGTCAAGGGATGCCAAATCCCAGACTTTAGAATGCTCACTTAATTTCTCCATCCTACCAGGGTCAAGAAATGTGTCAGACATCAGCTCCTCCACTGTCTGCCCCCTAAAGCAGTAACATTTGCTTTTTATGGAGCAACTTAAAATGTTTGAGGATTAACATTAGAATTGAGGGAGAGCAGGAAAAGACATCATTAGCTCACTTTGCCGAGAGTGAAATATTTTGTTGTTCTCTCCTTCCTGTCTCCCCCAATGCACAGAATTAGTTATCAGAACAATTGCTTAAATGCCGTGTAACTATCTCAGTGAGAAGACACAGGTGATAATTGTAATAAAAGCGAATATGATTAGGGTGTCCTCTGTGCCAGGCATTGTACTAAGCACATAACACTTATTATTAAATCCTCAAAACAAAGCCATGAGGGACAGGCTATTATGACCCTCATTCTACAGGTGAGGAAACTCAGATGCAGGAAAGCTAAGTAACTTGTTTGAGGTCACATAGGTGTTATGTGGTGAACTAATAATTCAACCAAAGGAGTGCAATTTGGTTTTTAGCCATTATTTTATTTTTATTTAAAAATGTATTGTTGTTAAAAGATACTTTTGCACAGTAGAGTTCATATTTTATTTCAGTTGGTTCCAGTTACTCAGACTTCTTGGTGATCCAGCTCCCTTGAGAAGATACAATTCCGTAATATGTAATTCTGGCCAGAAAGTGTTAGATGTGGTGAAGTAATATCCAGGCTCATCACATTTTGTCTCTGTTTTTCTGTCTGGGCCATCATCACAGAGTGTCAGTGGTCTTAAGACAGCTGAACTGCCCTTAGTCTTCTGAATCCTAAAAGCTGTACCTTTGGCTTATTACTGATAAGAATAATAGCAGTAATAGATAGCACTTATGCAGTGCTTACCTTATGCCAGGCACAATTCTGAGCACCTTATGTATTTAATCCTCACAAAACCCCTACAAAGTAGGTATTATTAGTCCCATTTTACAAGTGAAGAAACAGAGGCAAGAAAGATCAAATAGTTTATCCAAGTTCACACACGACAGATTTTGGCTTTGGGCGTAGACCTAATTATGTGCTAATTGTGTGCTATAGGCTTAGGAGAGACAGTTATTACATTTTTAGGAATCTAATGAGGCAGTTGTTAAACTCAGCCATTATTTAGCACCAAATTATATAAATTTAAAATTAAGTAAATTGTTTTAAAACAAGGTAATAAATATTTAAAATTCATTACTTCCTAATCATATTTCTACATTTTACTGTTATTACTGTTTGGGCAGTTATCTGTGTCTCCTATGCGCATATGGTAGAAATACCATAAAAATAACTTATATTAATGTAATGGCGTGCTACTATTTATCTCTCTCCAATTCTGTGTTCAGTGACATCACATTGGTAGCTTTAAATTTGTTATAGTGGAATATTGACACCGCAGAAACCAGCAGTTGCTCTAAACAGGGCCTTTCCGCCACAGACAGCCAGTTGTTAACATTGACCAGCACACCACTGCGTAGACTCCTAGGCCCAATGCTATAAGCACAGAACCTGAGGAACCTAAGGAAAGATGAAGTGGTAACAGACAACCTGATTGGGATCATGGCTTGATTACTTATTGGCTATAAAAAAAAGCTAATGTGTTACCTCATCATTTTGAACTCCTACTCTTTGCTAGAAGCCAGGCAGAGTAAAAGTTAAATTCAGGTGGTTTAAAAAACATTTTACAAGGCTTCCCTGGTGGCGCAGTGGTTGAGTGTCCGCCTACCGATGTAGGGAACACGGGATCGTGCCCCAGTCCCGGAAGATCCCACATGCCGTGGAGCGGCTGGGCCCGCGAGCCATGGCCGCTGGGCTTGCACGTCCGGAGCCTGTGCTCTGCAACAGGAGAGGCCACAACAGTGAGAGGCCCGCATACCGCAAAAAAAAAAAAAAAAACAAAACATTTTACAATCCACAAGATAGGAAAGACTTGCAGTTGACAAGTAATTACATCCTCTATTTTTTAATGCCAGGAGTAGCAAGATCTCTACTAAATCTCACCTATTTTAGAAGTATTTAGTGGCAAAAACTTAAGGTTCTAAATTAGAGTTGTGTATAACATAATGTCTTGATGACTACAATAGATTGTCTTCTTGAAAGGGAAAGAAGAGCCACCCAAAAGATGTGACTGTGCCAGTTTACTCATTGATCTAATTCGTACACTCTTTCTCCTATGTGCAGGGTGTAGGAGGGCAAAGAGATGAATTTGAGAGATGCCTGTTATTTGAGGTCTTACAACACATGGAAAGAATAGTCATGCAAACAACTAATTAGAAATAATGCAATGGTGAGTGCAAACCTTTAGGATAATACAGAATGCAGTGATTATCTTGAAGAGACAAGCAATATGCTAAATGTTTATGTGGGAGGGTATAAGACATGATTAATTCTGACAGGCTAAAATAAAAGGAATCTGTACGTAAATCTAAGGATATTCTCAGGTTTAAGTATTTGTTGGTTACAGACAATTGTGGCAGAGTCTTAGGGCTGTTCTTAAGGGAAGGGTTTGGGGGGGAGGTTCTTGGGATTTTTTTGTTCATTTTTGTTTTGCTTTGCATTGCTTTACTGAAAAGAGGACTAAATTAAGCACAGTGTAACACGTCCTATCTGTAAGTGATCATGAAGTGTGCGGGGTTCATTGTAAATAGCTCTGGACTTGGGATTTAAGAGATCTGGATACAGGTCTGGGTTTTGTTACCAGTTACTTTGGGAAGCCATTTTCCCTCTCTGGATCATCTATAAAATCTGAGGCTTAAATAAATGATCCATAAGCATCCTCTAAGCTCCAATGCTGTGAGATTATCTTGAGAGAAAGATGTGGGAAAAGGAAGGTTTAAATTGAGAGACATTTTTATCCTGTAAGTTCCCTAGATTTAACTACTCATGTTGAGAATGGAGGAAAATTTGGAGATGTTGGAGATCATGCTCTCCATGCTATTGCTTAGCTGTTCTATCAAAAATCTTTTTTGGTTCTAGCTGCAATACCCTGAATCAGGATATACCTGAATCATGGTAAGACAAGGGATGCTATAAAAGAATCCCGTGGTTACCTGTATTTCAACTCGGTCTTAATTCTTTGGAATTGTACATTACCTTTGCAGAGGAGGGCTATGCGGTAGGAGTTCTTTAAATGTGAGGATTCGGAAAACCTGTCTATTAAGTGTTTTTCTCTTACTATTATTTTTCTCATATGGAATGCCTATTTTCACTTAGACCTAAATTTTCTTAAAATTCTTTCATCATTTTTACCCTTTCTGTCCCTCCCAGCCTCCCCACCATACAGCACACATCTTCCAGGATTTATTATGTGTTGCTGCTTTCAGCTATGGGAGTTCATTTACACATATTCCCAGAGGACCAAACATTTGTGTGCATAATGTAAAAGGTTTCTGATTAATTCTGTGACTTCCCCCCTTTTTATCCCCATGTGGAACTCTCATTGGTTTCAAAGCGTTATAAATACACCATTGTTCTTTCTGTCTTTCGTGAATACCTGGGAAAGAGCTGTTTCAGAAAAGCATACCCTTAAGATCCCCGGTGTTGGAAATGCTTCGGGGTCAGAGTCGAGTGTGGGTGCATACATGCAGCTCACACTGTGAGATGAGAAGGACCTCTTGCTAAGTCTCACATGCCATTCAGAACTAGTGTTACTTTCTCCTAAAGAGGAAGCCTTAAGGTTTCGATCAGCTGTTTGTCAGCAATACCACAGAGATGTTAAAGTCCATCTTAACTTGGGTGCATTGTTATAATCCGAGGGATGAATGTGCTGTGTCTTGACCCTCAGATATTTGTTCATCTCCCATGGTGAGGTTGACAAATTAAAAACACAAGGTGTGCACATCTGAGTCTACCCAGACCGGGGTGAATTTCGGGACTCCCAGTGGTGTGACTCACCAGCCTTAATTACCCAGGTTACTTATCTATACCGCTTCTGTATTTCCAAGAGTAAATTGTTAGTGGAGAGAAGGGAAAATATCGATGGAGGGGAGGAGCCATTCTGTTGTTCAAGGGTTAGATGTTGATAGAAAAGGAAGGGATCCAAGATCTAGGCAAAGGAAATAGAGACTAGAGTTTCTAAAATCAAGTCTCATTATTACAATACAAAAGCGGTACATATGGTAGCAAATTAGAAAATGAAAACAAACATACATTTAAAAAATTAAAATACTATACCCCAAATAGGTAAGCAACAACGATTTACTGTATAGCACAGGGAACTATATTCGATATCTAATAATAACCTATAATGAAAATAATCTGAAATATATATATATATAACTGAATCACTTTGCACTTGAAAGTAATCACTGTACACTTGAAAGTAACACAATATTGTAAATCAACTATATTTCACTTAACAAATACTAAAACATATTCCTACCAACCAGAGACAACCACTGTTAATTTTCAGTGTATATTCTTCAAGATCTCTTTCTGTATATGTATGTGAGTGTGTGTATGTGTGTGTGTTTGTTAAATGAGATCACAGTGTACTTGCTGTTTTAGTCAATAATCTCTGCTTTTCCATGTTAGGGTGTTTTCAGTTTTCCTCTCATAAAATAACTAGATCTAATTCAAATTTCCCAGTGACTCCAAATGTTCTTTTTCTTTTCTTTTTTTTTTTTTTTTCTTTTTTTTGCGCGGTACGCGGGCCTCTCACTGTTGTGGCCTGTCCCGTTGCGGAGCACAGGCTCTGGACGCGCAGGCTCAGCGGCCATGGCTCACGGGCCCAGCCGCTCCGCGGCACGCGGGATCCTCCCAGACTGGGGCACGAACCCGTGTCCCCTGCATCGGCAGGCGGACTCTCAACCACTGCGCCACCAGGGAAGCCCTGCAAACGTTCTTTACAGGAGGTATCCCCAGTACCCCTCTAGCATCTGGCTGTGTCCCTTAAGCCTCAATCTGAATGCAGCAGAGCTACAATACAGACTGATTACAGAGACTAAGCCAGTGGTCCTGCAAACTGTTGGACTTACTGGTTGTGTTTGGCTGTTTCCTCATGAAGTTGTTTAGCCTGTTCCTCTACCTCTATGTCTCCTCTAAGTTGGAAGTTTGATTTTGATTTGAAGGTTTGGAATGGGAGACAACAAATACCTGAGATTTTGTGAAGATCAGGAAAACACTGTCATTAAGAATATGTCCAGGATATATCAAGTGCCAAGAACAGGAGAGAAAGCACACAATAAAGGGATTGTGATGAATGGAGCTGAAAGATTTTACTCTGGTCATGTGAGAGGTATCCTTTTGGAAGTTCCCAGAAATAATAGGGAGATACTAAGTAGGAGCTAACTTCCCAAACGGGCAAATGGAGACTTAGGACCATTACAATTTGAGCATAAATATAAATGTGATCTCAGTTATATCCACAGACTGGTAACATTTGGGTTACACCTGGAAAGATTTCAAGATATATAACCATAAAGGTAATGCATGCACATGGTTTTTTATTTATTTTTATTTTAAAAAACATTTATTTAATTTTTGGCTGCATTGGGTCTTTGCTGTTGCACGCGGGTTTTCTCTAGTTGCTGAGAGCAGGGGCTACTCTGTTGCAGTGCGCGGGCTTCTCATTGTGTTGGCTTGTCTTGTTGGGGAGCACGGGCTCTAGGCGCGAGGGCTTCAGTAGCTGTGGCTCACGGGCCCTAGAGCACAGGCTCAGTAGTTGTGGCGCACGGGCTTAATTGTTCCGTGGCATGTGGGATCTTCCCAGACCAGGGCTCGAACCCGTGGCTCCTGCATTGGCAGGTAGATTCTTAACCACTGTGCCACCAGGGAAGTCCCCAGGTTCCTCTTTTAATGTTAGACATCCTCCCTGGCTGACCTCCTTCCCACCTGTGGCTTTAGGCAGATTCTTAACCACTGTGCCACCAGGGAAGCCCCACATGGTTTTTAAAAATATGACACTGTATAGGCATATTTAAAATAAAAAGTAAAATCTCCCTTTCCTTAATCCCCGGTGTCCTTCCATCCTGCTAACAATGTCTGTTTCTGCTTCTAACAGTTATCACTGTAATTTTAAAATATATAATTATTCTTATATTTCTTATTTTTATCAAATTCAGGCATTATACACTGGCCTCTAGGTACAAAGTGTGAGGAATTTGGAACTTGAATGTCTTCTCATCTCTCCTTCTGTTTAACTCCTATTTTAAAATTGCATTAGTATTTATAGTGATTACAAGATTCTTAAACCATAACTTAGTCTTCTATCCTTTGTCTAAAGGTTGATTATAATAATTAAAAACCAATGTGAAAAAATAAACTCAGAATGCATTAAAGACCTACGTGTAAGGCCAGACACTATAAAACTCTTAGAGGAAAACATAGGCGGAACACTCTATGACATAAACCACAGCAAGATCCTTTTTGACCCACCTCCTAGAGTAATGGAAATAAAAACAAAAATAAACAAATGGAACCTCATGAAACTTAAAAGCTTTTGCATAGCAAAGGAAATCATAAACAAGATGAAAAGACAACCCTCAGAATGGAAGAAAGTATTGTCAAACAAAACAACTGACAAAGGATTAATCTCCAAAATATACAAGCAGCTCATGCAGCTCAATATCAGAAAAACAATCAACCGAATCCAAAAATGAGCAGAAGACCTACATAGACATTTCTCCAAAGAAGATACACAGATTGCCAACAAACACATGAAAGGATGCTCAACATCACTAATCATTAGAGAAATGCAAATCAAAACTACAATGAGGTATCACCTCACACCGGTCAGAATGGCCATCATCAAAAACTCTAGAAACAATAAATGCTGGAGAGGGTGTGGAGAAAAGGGAACCCTCTTGCACTGTTGGTGGGAATGTAAATTGATACAGCCACTATGGAGAACAGTATGGAGGTTCCTTAAAAAACTAAAAATAGTACTACCATACGACACAGCAATCCCATTACTGGACATATACCCTGAGAAAACCATAATTCAAAAAGAGTCATGTACCACAATGTTCACTGCAGCACTATTTACAATAGCGAGGACATGGAAGCAACCTAAGTGTCCATCAACAGATGAATGGATAAAGATGTGGCACATATATACAATGGAATATTACTCAGCCATAAAAAGGAACGAAACTGAGTTATTTGTAGTGAGGTGGATGGACCTAGAGTCTGCCATACGGAGTGAAGTAAGAAAGAGAAAAAGAAATACCATATGCTAATGCATATATTTGGAATCTAAAAAAATGGTACTGATGAACCTAGTTGCAGGGCAGGAATAAAGACACAGACATAGAGAATGGACTTGAGGACACAGAGCAGGAAGGGGAAGCCGGGATGAAGTGAGAGAGTAGCACTGACATATATACACCACCAAATGTAAAATGGATGGCTAGTGGGAAGCTGCTGCATAGCACAGGGAGATCAGCTGGATGCTTTATGATGATCTTATCACAAAGGGGTGGGATAGGGAGGGTGGGAGGGAGGCTCAAGAGGGAAGGGATATGGGGATATATGTATACATATAGCTGATACACTTTGTTGTACAGCAGAAACTAACACAACATTGTAAAGCAATTATATTCCAATAAAGATATAAAAACACCAATGTGAAACATTTGTAAAATGAGTACACGAATACAAATCTCTCTAGAGAATAAAATGTAATCCTCAGTTTCGAACATTTTTGTCACTCAAACAGGAATCTTCTACACACCCTTGTCTAAAGGATTGCCTTTAATTTTCTTTTTCACATCTATAAATCATCTTGGATCATATCAGGTAGCTGTGGCTTCTTATATCTCATGTTTTCTTCTTTCTTGGCTTATTTTTAGATTTTGCTGAGTTGCTTCAGAAGTAACTTTTTTCCTCCTGGCTGTGTGATTACTAAATGTACTGAATTCTTACATACCTGCAAGTGCCTCTCTTTAGCCTTCACACTTGAAATTTGGCTGAGTGTAGAAAAGTAGGTTCAAAATAGTTTCCCCTGAGAACTTTGGAGACACTGCTCCATAGCTGTCTAGAGCTCCATGAGGCGAGTGCGAGTCTGCTATTGGGCTGCGGTTCCTTGACAATTGCCAAAGGGCAGGTGGGCTTTTCTCCAGGGTGAAGGTCTTCAGCGTTATCTACTCCTTGGTGGCTCTGCCTCTTTTACTGAGCTGTTATGCGGGTACAGATTTATCTCCAACATCGTGTTGGTTTTAGCCCCCAAGTCGTTCACCAGTAGCCCTTCCAGACATATTCCCTAGTCCTCTGGAAGGCAAAAGCAGTCTCATTAGCCGTTCTATTTAGAGAGGGAGAGAGAGCAAGCCCCATGCATCCCAGCTGTCCCAAATGCAGTTCTTTAACATCCCAGACTAACCTGTCAATTTGGAGATAGAATCACCTGAGGGACTGCCCTGCAAAAGTCAGCTTTTGTCCCTGGAGTCTGGGCTTTTATTGCCTCTACTGTAACTCCTCCACTTACCATTTGCCTTTTCTTTTCTATTGATTAGAATCCTTCAAACTTTCTGGCTAATTGAAGACTCTTGGTCTTGTTTTCTTGTTTTTCATTGCTGTAATGGCTTAAATTTTTAAAATAACCTTTTCACCATTTCAATGGGTTCTTCAGGGATAGAGTGGGTAGATGTGCGCAGAAATGCAAGACACATTGTAGACCAAAAAGTACAGAAGAGTGTGTACATATATGCACACACATACAGAGAACTATTGGAACAATAGTGTGGTTAAAACTTAACGGTGTTTATTTGGTCGTAGGAAAATGCTTATTTATTTTTATTAAGTTTTGTAACAGTGAGCATGATTTATTTTTGTAATGATAAAGAAAACAAGGTGTGTGTGTGTGTGTGTGTGTGAGTGAAGAAGGAAATGATGGCTTTGTCACATACAGATAGAGTGCAAGGGTATAAACCTACACAGGAGTGGAGGTTTTCAGCTGGTGTGTAAGTGTCCTTCTCCCCTACAATGTGGTCCGAGCTATTTACACGCACACTAACTTTATGTCAGCCCCTCAGCAAAATCAAATCAAGAATATGAGCTATTTACCACGCACTTTGTCCAATGCTGGGCAAATGCAGCCTAACGGGGCTGCTTCAGGTGAGGGTGGGCCTCAGAAGACAGTAGCAAAAGGCCGGCTCCAAGTTAGATCCATCCAACAAGGTCCAGTCTGCTTTGTACTAGAGGATCCCCCAAGAGACCGGGTAAATTCTGGGCCTCCTTCCAGGTGTTCTAATTTCTGAAACCATAAATGTCATGTTACCCATTTAATAGGATTCCAAAAGGACTTCTTGGCAGAAGAATATGGGAACTACTGTGGCAGATCAATTACAAAGACAAACCAGTTTATTGGTTCAAGCTTCAGAAGAAACACTAGATGAAACTAAAATTTGCTGTAAGAAAAATGTGATAAATCTAGTATTACTTAAAAGCTTCTAAAGCAATGGCGAATAATGATAATAATAAGTTGCATACCTCTTCCACGTGCACAACTTCTGCCCTGTGACTTCAAAGAAAGCTCTCGGAGTCCAGCGGGAGATGCACAGCTCTGCTGAGGAGATATTTATGGGGCTGTTATGGCGCCTAGGATGTTCCTGTTATACTCACCATTCAAACCTCCAGATTTCCAGGACCACAGAAAACAAAAGGCTTGTGGTATTTTAAAAGGGGGGTGTGCTTTTCCCTATAACAGGAATGATCAGGTTTGCATTGTTGTCAGTCAGTTTTGAACTCTTGGCATTAGGCCTACTTCTAGTATGCTTCACCCATTTTAATATGGAGAGACAGAACTGGAGAAGGCCTTAAGTGGAGTAGGGGGCTGGTAGCTATATGGTTCACTTAACAAATGTCACCAGACAAAGAATAACATGTAGAGCTTGCACAATGGAGCCTAGCAGGGTACGTGAGATCTGATAAGCTGGCGTGGTGCAGGGAGGACCCTCCCTTCAGGGCATCAGGTTTGGGGGATTGTCACAGCTATACCCTTTGGAACGTCAGGGAGGGGCTGTAGGCGGAGGGGAGAAATATACAAAATGCCCAGAGGTGGTGGGTGAAGGAGAAAGTGGCGACAGTGCTGAGGTGGAGGCATCATTGCTGAGCGCATGGCAACAGCAGCCCCTTCTCACTCACAGGCTCTCAGGATGCAATAGTGCAGAAAAAAATCCATAAGGAACACAACTTCAGTCACTGAAAAGGTTGAATAAATCAAGATCAGGATATTTTAAGAACACTTCTGGGGGAAATTCTAAGTTTACAAAGAGATGAGGCTTTGAGAGACTGTGGGTGCTTATGCCTTTAAATTCTCAGAGGAGTCGGTGATTTCAGACATTAAAAAGAAAGAAAGACACCTGGGGTGGAAGTAATGAATGCTGAAGTAGTTTGGTATTCATCGGGCAGGGAGACCACAGACAGCAGCTACATCCATAAATATGGGTGGATGATTTTATGAAACTGCATATACGGTAAACTCTCGCTATGTCACTGTTTCAAAACCAAAAGCTATTTTGAAATGATTCTGTTGAAAGCTGTTTCATTTCTCCTTACTTTCACACAAATAACAATAATGACATGGTTCTTTGTCTTTTTTCTGATAATTTTCTAAGCCTTAGATTCTAAGACAAACTTCTCAAACTTTAATTACCATATAAGTCAACTGGAGATCTTGTTGAAATGTAGATTCTTTTTTTAAAAAATTGAGGTATGGTTGATTTATAACATTATATTAGTTTCAGGTATACAACATAGTGATTCAAAAATTTTAAAGATTTTACTCCATATAAAGTTATAAAATATTGACTATATTCCCTGTGCTGTATACTATATCCTTGTGACTTATTTATTTTATACATAGTTGTTTGTACCTTTTAATCCTCTACCCCTATCTTGCCCCTCCCCACTTCCCTCTCCCCACTGGTAACCACTAGTTTGTTCCCTATATCTGTGAGTCTGCTTCTGTTTTGTTATATTCATTCATTTGTTTTATTTTTTAGATTCCACATATAACTGATAACATACACTATTTGTCTTTCTCTGTCTGACTTATTCCACTAAGCATAGTACCCTGTAGATCCATCCATGTTGCAAATGGCAAAATTTTCATTCCTTTTTATGGCTGAGTAATATTCCATTGTATATGTACCACATCTTCTTTACTCATTCATCTGTTGGTGGACATTTAGGTTGCTTCCATATCTTGGCTACTGTAAATAATGCTGCAGTGAACGTTGGGGTTCATGTATCTTTTCAAATTAGTGTTTTTGCTTTCTTGAGATATATGCCCAGGAGTGGGATTGCTGGATCATATGTCAATTCAATTTTTTTTAAAGTTTTATTTATTTTTTGGCTGTGTTGGGTCTTTGGTGCTGCACGTGGGTTTTCTCTAGTTGAGGAGAGCAGGGGGCTGCTCTTCATTGTGGTGCGTGGGCTTCTCCTTGCAGTGGCTTCTCTTGTTGTGGAGCATAGGCTCTAGGTACATGGGCTTCAGTAGCTGTGACACGCAGGCTCAGTAGTTGTGGCTCACAGGCTTAGTTGCTCCACAGCATGTGGGATCCTCCCAGACCAGGGATCCAAACCAGTGTCTCCTTCATTGGCAGGTAGATTCTCAACCACTGTGCCACCAGTGAAGTCCCCAAGTTTTGGTTTTTTGAGGAACCTCCATACTGTTTTCCACAGTGGCTATACCAATTTACATTCCCACCAACAGCACAGGAGGGTTCCATTTTCTCCACATCCTTGTCAACATTTGTTATTTGTAGTCTTTTGATGATAGTCATTCTGACAGGTGTGAGGTGATATCTCCTTGTGGTTTTGATTTGCATTTCTCTATGATTAGTGATGTTGAGCATCTTTCCATGTGCCTGTTGTCCATCTGTATGTCTTCTTTGGAAAACAGTCTATTCACCTCTTCTGCCCATTTTTTTAATTGAGTTGTTTTTTTGGTATAAAATGTAGATTCTGATTCAATAATTCTGGGGTGGAGTCAGACATACTGCAGTTCTAACAAGCTCCCAGGTGATGCCAATATTGCTGGTGAGAGGACTATACTTTGAGTAGTGAGAGTCTAAGACATTGCAAATTCTCTATTTCAGCAGCCAGTTGGCCCTAGATAAGCCAAGACATACAAACGCCTGGCTTAAATATACAAACTAAAAAAAAATGCCTTACTGATTTAGATCTACTGAGTCAGAAGAACATTTGTGGAAGAATTTGACTACCTTTATCCCTCTCCACACACTTATTCTCCCCTCCCACAGCTTTGCAACCATATCAAAGCCAGGTGCAGTGCTAGAAGCACCCAAGTTTCTCAGTTACTGAGTTCAAGTCTAGCATCCATGAATTTAATGAAATCTTATTGCAAAGAAATAAGTTTGAAAACTTTCCTTCCTATGTTCTTTCCCCAAATTTAACTCAAATAATTAGGAAAATGTTTCCACCTCAGTGAGTTTTATAATATATTTTGTGTATCAGATGAGAGGGGAAAAAATTAGTAATGCTGGCTTTAAGATATGGCTGTAAGATGTGCCTATATACACACATGTTTGTGGAAGACTTCAATTTCTTTTCTTCTGCTATATAATTAACCTTTCGAGTATTTAGTATTTTATAGCAGTCCAGGCATTAAGCCATTTCATTCTTACACATGCCAAAAATCATAGGACATTTCTTATAAACGCATACTGCTGTTGTCATACCTAACAAAAATCACTGATATTTCTGTTGTATCATCCAAAACTCAGGCAATGTTCACATTTTCACAGTTATTTCAAAAATATCTGTTACAGGTGGCTGTTTAAAATTTACACATTAGTTGGTTGTTATATCTCTCAAGTATCTTTTGATACCCTTTCTCTTTTTTCTTCATGCCACTGACTTGGTAAAGAAATTCGATAAATTGTCCAGTAGTCTATCTTGCAATAGTTTTTTAATCTATCAGATTTGGAATAAGGGCACCTACCCACTTAAGAGAATGCCTTTGAAGCACATAGAACCTGTACTAGCCCAATACTATTGATGGAAAAATGGGGGTGCAAAGACTTTGAGTGATGTACCTTTGAAGATCTGAAACCAAATCCTCATCTCCTAATTTCTTGTCTAGTTATTTTTCTACTAAACATTCTTGACTCTGTGTTTTTGTGTTTAAGGGTACGTGTGGTGGAATATTGTAAATATTTGTGGTTTCAAAAAGTGGGCTTAGGGGCTTCCCTGGTGGCGCAGTGGTTGAGAGTCCACCTGCTGATGCAGGGGACACGGGTTCGTGCCCCGGTCCGGGAAGATCCCACATGCCGCGGAATGGCTGGGCCCGTGAGCCATGGCTGCTGAGCCTGCGCGTCTGGAGCCTGTGCTCCGCAACGGGAGAGGCCACAACAGTGAGAGGCCCGCATACGGCAAAAAAAAAAAAAAAAAAAATCTACAAACAATAAATGCTGGAGAGGGTGTGGAGAAAAGGGAACCCTCTTGCACTGTTGGCGGGAATGTAAATTTATACAGCAACTCACTATGGAGGACAGTATGGGGGTTCCTTAAAAAACTAAAAATAGAACTACCATATGATCCAGCAATCCCACTACTGGTCATATACCCTGAGAAAACCATAATTCAAAAAGAGTCATGTACCACAATGTTCACTGCAGCTCTATTTACAATAGCCAGGACATGGAAGCAACCTAAGTGTTCATCGACAGATGAATGGATAAAGAAGATGTGGCACATATATACAATGGAATATTACTCAGCCATAAAAAGAAATGAAATTGAGTTATTTCTAGTGAGATGGATGGATCTAGAGTCTGTCATACAGAGTGAAGTAAGTCAGAAAGAGAAAAACAAATACCGTATGCTAATACATATATATGGAATCTCAAAGAAAAAAAAGGTTATGAAGAATCTAGGGGCAGGACAGGGATAAAGATGCAGACATAGAGAATGGACTTGAGGACACGGGGAAGGGGAAGGGGAAGCTGGGATGAAGTGAGAGAGTTGCATGGACTTATATATACTACCAAATGTAAACTAGATAGCTAGTGGGAAGCAGCCACATAGCACGGGGTTATCAGCTTGGTGCTTTGTGTCCACTTAGAGGGTTGGGGTAGGGAGGGTGGGTGGGAGATGGAAGAGGGAGGAGATACGCGGTTGTATGTTTATGTATAGCTGATTCACTTTGTTATACCGCAGAAACTAACAGACTATGGTAAAGCAATTATACTCCAATAAAGATGTTAAAAAAGAAGAAAGAATGTCTGTTGAATAAATGAATGAATGAATGAGCATGTATTGTGTTTCACCAAAATGCAACAAAGCCTTGAGTTTGAGTAGCGCCTCACCCTCTACAGATCTCCAACGGCTCTCATTTAACCATGCAACCACCACATAAGACAAATATTGCAATCCCCATTAACAGATAAAGCAGTGAGATGGGCAGCATCTTGCTAGGTACATGTTAGGTATAAATAAAAGTAAGACTCAGTTCCAGGGTGTGTTTATTTCATCAGCTGCCTCTTTATACAACGTCACCCACTCTGTAAGGCTGACAGGCAGGATACTTTACAACTCGCAAAGCCTCTTAGCTCCCTTGGTCTCTTCAGCAACCATCCAAAGTAGGAGCAATTATCTCAAGATTATAGATGAGAACACAAAGCCTAAGCCACATGACTACTGAGAGGAAAAGCCTAACGTGAGCCCAGGTTTTCTGACATTAAATATAGTTTGGTTTCTACTTCACGGCGGATTACACCCCTCCTGTCTGTCCACTGCCTTGTTCCACTGTCAGACACAAGTGCTTCATCTTTGTTACCTCCCTGAGTACATTACTATTCATACCTTTCTGAGTGGCCATGGTATGTCATGGCCTTGTTCATATATTATAGCTTCCTCCCGTTTATATCATTCTAACCAGTTTCCTGTCATTGCCTATTACCTCCCTTGATGGAGAAGCAGAGTTTTTTCCTTTATGTACCTAGTTCTATCCTCTTAAGTAGATGAAGCCCAACAGATGATGTCAACCGACTAGACATCTAACTGGTCAGTTTTTGAATGCCCGTTATTTCTAACAAAAATCCAGAAATGAATGAACTAGGGTATTTTGCTATTTGTCTGGCATAAACTATTCTTGAGAGACTGATACAAAGTAATTAATATTTCCAAAACAAAATAAAGGCAAAACTAGCATCAGCAAATGGTTTTCTTTTGTTATATAATTAACCTTTCAGTTGCATAGATGTTAACAAGATGGTGAAAACCTGGCCATTTGGAGAATACATTCATCACTTTGGGCATACACCTATACACACACACACCTTCTTTTTGTGGGGGGCGGGTTTGCGGGCCTCTCACTGTTGTGGCCTCTCCCATTGCGGAGCACAGGCTCCGGACGCACAGGCTCAGTGGCCATGGCTCACGAGCCCAGCTGCTCCGCGGCATGTGGGATCTTCCCGGACCCGGGCACGAACCCGTGTCGCCTGCATCGGCAGGCGGACTCTCAACCACTGCGCCACCAGGGAAGCCCCAGGGTTCATTTTTAAGAGATTCTTTTTAAAGGGGTTGAATACATGTACTTACTCAATTTGATCTTGAACTCAGGTCTCAGTTATATAAGAATATTGGATTTGGGGGGTCCACTTCCACTACACCTTTGGAAAATTACTTTGAAACATTTGGAAATTTTGCATTGGAGGGAGGATGGGGGCGGTGGGAGAAGTTTTATTATGCACGTTCTTTTATATTTTCAATGTGCTATTATCCTAGTTTTATGGAGTTCTTGGACCCTGTTGGTATAAACATCTGGGAATAAGTGGTTGAGTGTGAGCTATATGCTATTTTTCCTGGGAAGAAATACATTTGTGTTACATTTAAAATTTAATGAATTATTCATAAGGGAAGTAATAACTTAAGTATACTAACTACACATAAGCCAAAATAAGAGACTGAAAAAGAAAAACCCTCTTCTACTGGCTGTATACAAATGTTTCATTTGTGTTTTATCTACATGCATATAATCAAATCATACAGATTCTTGTTTGCATAAATGGCCAGGTCTACCTGGAGCATGAGAGTGATTAGGGAATGAAGGTAAGATTCTGCCACTTAAGTCCTTTCAGTGGGTAGACTGAGATGGAACTTGAAATTGGATTCAATGATACTCACTTTTTGAGGGGAGAAAGTCAATACAGTAAGTCCCCTACATACAAACCTTCAAGTTGTGAACTTTCAAAGATGAGAACATGTTACTAATAAAGACCTGATGGAATTGGAGGCCCAGAGAAAGGATGAAGAGAGACAAGAGGTAGAAGAAGTAACTGAAGAACTGAAGAGATTCACGACGCAGGAAGTGGCAAGGGGATTTTCTTTATTTGAGGAGGCACTGTGAGTTTTTGAGGCACAGGACCCGAATGTAGAACGGTAGCCGATTGTGTTAGTTGGGTACCTAGGCGCACTTTGTTGGACTTAGAAACAAGTTGGACTTATGAACATGCTCTCAGAATGAAACTCGTTCACATGTAGGGGACTTACTGTATGTCTATGATGAGTTCGTCTTTTGAAAGTCTTCTTGATTCTATTTTCTCAGACTTCAGTACTTTAATTACATAACTCTAAAAATGTTCTGTTAGTACTAAGTCCTTTTCTTCCTTTAGCCTTGCTTTCTCCCTCTCTCCTTCTCTACCTTCTTTCTTTTCTCTCTGTGGGAAGCTCTCATATATCTCAGTATGTCAGGATCGAAATCACAGTCTCCCAAGTCACTGCTGAATCCTGCGTATTCTACCAGTGTGAGTTCCAGCTCTGTCAGCCAGTCTCATTTCTGTGCCAATTCTGAGTTGCATATGGGCAGTAATCTTTTTTCTGGAGGTAGGATAATCCCTCTGGTACCAACTTTACCAACTGCCCAAGGAACAGTATTCTCCATATTTGCACCCTGCCTGGGATAGGCTTTCTAGAATCCTGCGAGGACGGGGCTGGAGGAAAGAGCCACTCATCTCTCTGGTGGCTGTAGCTCTAACAGGGAGCTATCATCACCTAACAGATCCCAGGGTAACAGCAGTTCAGATGCTCTTGGCAGAATTGAGACTGGGTTATATCTGGCTTTGATTTTGCTCTTCAGATTAAAATTGATCCATGTTGAGGAAAGCAAGGAATAGTAGAGAAGGAGAAAAGAGGGAGCGAGGGGAGGGAAAGAAAAGGAGGAGGAGAACACATGTGCATGTTCAAAACCCTAACAGGATTGGGTGAGAGCCACTGAGTACCTGGTCCATGCAATTGTAAAGTCTGCTTTCACCATCAGGAGTGGGGTTTGGCATCTGGAAGTGATTTCAGGCTGTGATTACCTTTGGACTGCAACGCTTGTTGGTTCTTTACTAACAAGCAAGCACAGACCCAGAGCAAGCCTTTCATGCTAACAAGCAAACAAGCTATCAGGCTGCAGATTTCAAAACCAGAGGCAGGAGGCAGATGTGAAGTGGGTCAAAATTCTGTGGCTTCTCAGAGAAAAAAAAAAGTTGAGAGAGAAAGGGGAAAAAGTGCCTTTGTCTTCCTTAGCCCCTCCCCAAAGTACATGGAAAAGTCAACAGTTATTTCATAGATCACGTGTCTACCCATGTATTTCTAAACTTTTGGAATGCAACTGACATTGCCTCAGGCAAGCAGTAAAAGACAGTCTACTGTGTTCAACTCCAGAATATAACTTAGGTAAGCAGGGTGCCTGTGGGCCATCTTCCTTCTGAAACACTTGGGGCTTTCGACCCCAGCCACAAGATATGAGACCATAGTTCCCTTCTCTGTGGAGGTTCACCCAGAAATCACCCATTCAAAATATGTGAGATCAAAGAGGTGAAATGTGAAGATTCAGCTCCGCTTCTCCCAATCTATAATGTTTGGTTTCCTGCAAACTTCTGCAATAACGTGTTCTAATTTTGAGATGCTTTATTTTGATGCTGACTACCAGCATCAGATATCCAAAGATTGTGATTATAACTTACACATATTGCTGTCATAAAAAACTGTCCACGTGGGGCTTCCCTGGTGGCGTAGTGGTTGAGAGTCCGCCTGCCGATGCAGGGGACGCGGGTTCGTGCCCCGGTCCGGGAAGATCCCACGTGCCGCGGAGCGGCTGGGCTCGTGAGCCATGGCCGCTGAGCCTGCGCATCCGGAGCCTGTGCTCCGCAGTGGGAGAGGCCACAACAGTGAGAGGCCCGCTTACAGCAAAACAAAAAACAAACAAACAAAAAAACTGTCCATGAGTTTTTAGCATTGACTAGTTTTATTAATCCTAAGGGGAGGCAAGCCAGGCTTTAAGAGCAGAAAGTTTGAAACAAAATACATCAGATTAAAGAATAGTAATGGAATAATAATTCCATTACTGCATCATAAGCTTCATGATTTCTTTGGTACCTATAATGTGCCAGGCACAATGCTAGGTCTTTATATATGTAATTGTTTTTATTTAATCCCACCCCAAACCCAGTGGCATGAATTCTATTATTACCCCTCAGTTTAGGGATGAAGAAATGGAGCTTCAGGGAAGTTTCTTGCCCAGAGTCACACAGCTAGTAAAAGGTAGAACCAGAACTCAAACCCAGGGGTCACAGGGGAATGTGGAAAAAGTATGCTGTATTTACGTTTCAGGCTCACTCTCCTCAGCAAACTACAGTATAACAACTCTCCCCAGGCTCTGTATATGGCTTATGTCCATGATGCATGTGCATAACTACATCAGTGCTTGACTTTCTTGGGAAGATTGGTTGATGTAGACAATTATGTGTATTTCCCAGCTTATTCAAAGAGATGAACAGAGTTACGTCTGAGGGATATGACCATTACATCACTGCTTGTACCCATTGTGGACCCTGAATAACAAGGCTGGATTAAAACTTCCAAGGATCCGTACTTTCTGACATTCAAGCCCTGTGGACTCCCTTCCCCTTGAGTGTGGGATGAACTTGGTGATTTTTTTCTAATAAATAGAATAGAGCAAAATTGAGGGGCTGTCACTACTGAGATTAGGTCACAAAAGACTCGTTCTCTCACTGGTTGGCTGTGAAGGAAGCCTGCTGCCATGCTGTGAGCTGCCCTATGGAGAGACCCACTTGGCCAGGAAGTGATGTTTCTGGCCAACAGCCAGGAAGGCCAGCTTGGAAGTGGATCCTCCCCAAGTTGAGCATCGAGACGGCTGCAGCCCCAGCTGACACCTTGACTACAGCCTTGTGAGAGAACTTAAGTCAGAGGTACCCTGCTAAGCTGCTCCTGGATTCCTGACAATTAGAAACTCAGATAATAACTATTTGTAGCTTTAGATCACTAAGCTTTGGAGTAGTTTTTTACACAGCACAGATAACTAATACAACTCCTAAGGGTAAAGGGAGGAGAGTAAAGCCTGCCCTCTGTGAGTAACCTCTGGGAGAGCTGACAGAGAACACTGGTCCAAGGAGTGGGGCACAAAATGTTTTCTTCAGGCCATTTCCTGTCACTGGAACACCAGCCCAGCTGGAGCCAGGAGGCAGCTTCAGGAGCAGTCCACTCTATCTTTGCTAATGGATGAATGGCTCACCTTTCTCCCAGCCTGCTTATTATATCAGGATTTGATCATGCTGATTGGCCCAGGGGAAAGTGAAAGTGAGTTTGAACTAAATTTGTACCTCTTGAAAAAAGAACCAGGTCTAAGGCCTGGAGAGGAGTTCGCTCAGCCAACTGTGAGAAGCTTAACAGACCCTCATCCTGCCCTCAGGTGGCTCACAGTGTGATGGCAGTCACAGCCCCAAATACGCAGGTGTGAGTTATCCTTAGGGAAGGCCTACAGCCACGTGACCCTGCATGACGTAGAGTCAGCTCAGCACGACACAGTCTGCCACCAAAGAATAACCTCAAAGAATTAAAATCTTTATTCAGTCTCTCGAGGTAACATCCAAGTGGGGAGTCCATTCTTTTTTTTTTTTAAGGATTCAAATAATTTTATCATATTTAAAATTCACAACTCCAAGGTATTTAAAGCAGATATTATTAGGAGTCCCATTTTATAGGCAACTTACGGTCATCTAGATGACTAACCCAAGGTTTCAGTTTTATTTTAAATTTACTGAAGTATAGTTGATTTATAGTGTGTCTTAGTTTCTGGCATACAGCAAAGTGATTCCGTTATACATATATATAATAGTTTTCATCTGCTAATCCCAAACTCCCAATCCATCCCTCTCCCTTGACAACCACAAGTCTGTTCTCTATATCCGTAAGTCTGTTTCTGTTTCGTAGATAAGTTCATTTGTGCCATATTTTAAATTCCACATATAAGTGATATCATATGCTATTTGTCTTTCTCTTTCTGGCTTACTTAGTATGATAATCTCTAGGTCCATCCATATTGCAGCAAATGGCATTATTTCATTCTTTTCATGGCTGAGTAATATTCCATCGTATTTATGTACCACATCTTCTTTATCCATCCATCTGTCAATGGACATGACATGGTTGTTTCCATGTCTTAGCTATTGTAAATAGTCCTTCTGTGAACATAGGGGTGCATGTATCTTTTCGAGTTGTAGTTTTTTTCCAAATATATGCCCAGTAGTGGGACTGCTGGATCATGTGTCAATTCAGTTTTTCGTTTTTTTGAGGAACCTCCTTACTGTTTTCCATAGTGGCTGCGGGAGTCCATTCTTAATGCCTAGCAAAACATCTTTGAAATCACCTCTCTCAATTTCAGCCACTCTCAAGTTCCTCCTCACTACTGGCGGCTGCTCCTCCTAATTCCCTCTCAACTCCTGATTTAGGACCCTTTAAAACCAGCTTTTTACCCCACCCCCTGCCCCTCATTCCTGCTCCTTTCTGATGGACATCTTCTTGTCCAGGAGTCACACACTGGCAGGCATGTAGGGCCACACCGCCTATGGGTTGTCTTGTTTGGCTTCTACAACAGTCAAGAAATTTTATACAAAAATCCAAATTTGGTTTGACTTGAGAAAGGGTTAGATCTGACCACAAGGGGGCTCCCTTCTGGCCTGGCAGCAGCTGGCCGGCACCTGGCAGCGCCTCACCTGCTTTTGCTTCACAGGCCCCAATTCTGCTGCTTCTACACCGCCCCTCTCACCCACTGCATCCCTGCCCTGCCAGCGTTTCACTCTGTGTCTCCTGTTCTAGCTTCACGCCCAGCTCCCTGCACTGATCCCAGGATGGAAGAGAAAGGAGTATGCCAAGTGGACAAGGCCATGATTTTCTTTAGGAGGCAGAGTGGAGGGAGAGAAAGAGGCAGAGAATACACACAGGACAAAAATGTTTGTCAGCGTTATATGTAAAATTACAAACTTTGATAAATGCCGTGAAGGAAAAGTGTGGGTTCTTTTGCTCAGTTCCTGCCAACACCATGACAGTGATCGCAAAGCCCGTGTCCCTCACCACCAGGCAGCACGGCCTTCGTGGAAGGTGTCCTGCGGGTCTGGGCTGAGGCCAGGGGCTGAAGGACACTTGGGGTCGGCTGCACCCATGTCAACACTGTGAAGGAGCCCTGGAATCTGCTCCGGTGACACGGGGAGCCTGGAGAGAGCAGTCCAAGAGCATTTGCTCTGTGGAGTGTCATGGCTCTGCTCTGTTTTAAGAAGGAAACCAGGAATGAGCTTATGGGTTTGCTCTGGCAGCAAGATGCAGAGCTTGCTTAGGAAAGGAAGACCAAGGTTTATTATGATTGGGTAAAGCCCTTAATTGCCACTTTGGATGAAGTGTAGTTTTAAAATTCATATTCTGTAGCCAAAGGGCCTCTCCTCATACAGAAGTACTGTGGCTAATTAGTGGCTGGGCATCTTGTAAGAAACGGCTATTTACTTTATTTTTAGTAAAAGCTTCTTGGAATTTTCCTGACTTCTGCCTCCTTTCAGTGCCCCTGACTGCCAGAGGATAACAGGAATGAGTAGCGTTGAACTTTGCTCACAGCCAGTTAGCCTTTTCCGGGGGCCTGATTCTTCTCTTTGGGGGAGAATGGGCATGGCTCTCACCCCTCCCAGTCTGCCCCACCTGGTGGCCCAGTGGCAAGAGCCAGATCCCAGTGCTAGGCCCCTGGTTCCACTCCAAAGACGGTGAAGCTTTTCCTCCCAGGGCTGAGACGTCAAGTAGGGCGTGGAGAAGTACATCGGCCCCGTGATAAGGGGCTGAGAATACAGGAAAGGCCCTGAGGTACACAGATACTCCCTGGATGTCTCCGTGTCCATGTGGATTCACTCTTTACCCTCCTCCTCCCTGCTCTGGACCCGACGAGGCTCATCTGTGTGGACCACAGCAACCTGCTCCCTGGCTATCTGCTTTCCCTTGGGGTTTGGCTGGTGTGGAACAGCAGTAGGAGACTGAGGTGAGGGTATCATTCCCTGGCCTGCATCCCCTGGGGTTGCAGCTCTTTTCAGGAGACCCTCTTCATACAGCTTGCTCCATTCAGTTTCTGGCAACCGGGTCCTCCTCTCTTCCCTTCAGACATGGAGCAATAACGGAGCCCTGCCATTACTAGTCCATTACTGCCCACACCTTTGCAAAGAGTGTGCTTATTAAACTCTCAATTATCCTCATTTGAGGGTGCCAGCTGTTTCCCGCAAGAACCTTGACTGATACAGCTATCCTTCCCTAACCGGAGCTCCAAGAACAGGGCTGCCTTTCCTGGGGAGCAGTGAGGAAATCGGCCAGGATTGGGACCTAGACTGCTGTGTGCAGAGGGGAGCCACACTCACCATGCCAGAGGGAACGGATGGGCCCAGACCCTCCAGGAGTCCCCTCTCCACCAGGCGAGAAAGGCTGGAAGATGAAAGAGGGTAAAATCACAGGCTTGCACGAGGCCCTTTCTTCTTCCGTCCTCTTCAAGGGCTTTCTGTCACTTGTCAACCTTCTGGCAGATTATGAGACATTAGCAAAAACATATGGATTCTCAAAGAACTGGCCTGTGTGTTTAACCCATGTTCAAATGTAGGTTTGTTCTAGGCCTGAAGGGTTTGGGCTCACTGGAAGGTTTTGGATTTCAAGGCAGAAGGCTCTAGAGGGTAATATGAGTGGAGGAAACCACACTTAGAGAGAAGGTTTTTACTTTGGCATTGTTCACCCTCGCTTGCTTGAAGGAGTGGAGTTTGATACAATGTCCTTCCCCTCTGATTAGTAGCCATTGTCCATGTGAGGCTGTGACACATGGGCCTTATGTTAGTTTCCTCGAGGTTTAAAACACTCTTCCCTATTTTTCTCTCATGTTGTACAATAATTCTTGGGAAGAAGCATAGGAACACATACACACTTGGCCTTTTCAGGGACTTTGAACCTCTCCTGTGTGTAGAAAATCCTTGTCTTCTTCGTTCAATAAAGACAGCTTTAAAGTACTTCAAATAATCATGTACAAAGACCCTGAGGTGAGGATAGAGGGTCAGGGGTAAAATGAATAGAAACAGACGAGTTTAAATGCAGGTTTCCGGCTTCCCTGGTGGCGCAGCGGTTGAGTCCGCCTGCCGATGCAGGGGACACGGGTTCATGTCTCGGTCTGGGAAGATCCCACATGCCGCGGAGCGGCTGGGCCCGTGAGCCATGGCCGCTGAGCCTGCGCGTCTGGAGCCTGTGCTCCGCAACGGGAGAGGCCACAGCAGTGAGAGGCCCGCGTACGGCAAAAAAAAAAAAAAAAAAATGCAGGTTTCACAAACTCCTCCAGAAAAAAGAGGAACAAACACTTTCCAACCCATTTTATTAAGCCAGTATTACCCTGATTCCTAAACTAGACAAGAACATTACAAGAAAACTACTGAACAATAATCCTCATAAATGTATATGTAAAATCCTTAACAAAATACTGGTAAATCAAATTCAGTCATATATAAAAATAATAATCAGGACCATCGATAAAGGGAGATTTATCACAGAAGTACAAGATTGCTTCAACATTTGAGAATCATTCAATGTAATTCACCATATCAATAAGCTCAAAAGAAAAATCATATTATCACCTGAAACAATGCAGGGGAAAAAAGCATTTTATAAAGTCCAAAATCCATTCATAATAGAAACTTTATATAAACTAGCAATAGAAGGAAAGATCCAAACCTGAAAAAGGGAATCAACAAAAGCCTGCAGTTAACATCATACTTAATGGTGAAAGACTGATTGCTTTACCCTGAAGGCTGGGAACACAGTGGGGGATGTCTACTCTCACCACTTCTAGTCAATGTCATCCTGGTGGTCCTAGCCAGTAATAAGGCAAGAAAAGTAAATAAGTCATATATCTTGGAAAGGAAAAAGTAAAACTATCTTTATTAGCAATAATATGATTATCTACATAAAAAAATCTCAAGGAATCATAACAATTACTGAACTGCTATGTGAGTTTAGTGAGTTGAGATGACACAAAGTCAATATAAAAGACGAATATTTCTCTGTATTATCAATGAGTTATTGGAAGCTGAAGTAAAAAATATAATTTATGATAGCATGAAAATGAAGTGTTCAGAGATAAATTTTAAAACTATGTACAATACCTGTGCCTTGCTGAGAAAAATCAGAGAAGATCTATATAAATAGACCTATACACTGTGCTTTTGGATTGGAATTCTCAATATTGTTGAGATATCAGTTCTTCCCCAAATTGATCAACAGATTGAACAAATCCCAGTGAATATCCCAGGAAGCTGCTCTTTTTTAGAAATTGAAAAGCAGATTCTAAAATTTGTACGGAAATGCAAAAGATCTAGAATAGTCAGAATAATTTTGAAAAAGAGGAACAAAGATGCGGGGTTCATAATATTTGAGTTCAAGACTTAATATAAAGTTATGGTAATAAAAACAGGATGGTATTTGTGTAAGAAGGGATACACATCAATAGAGAGTTAGAAATAGATCCACACATATGTAGTGAGTTGAATTTTGACAAAGGTGCTAAGGTAATTGAATGCAAAAAGGACTGACATTTTAGAAAATGATGCTGGACAACTGGAACAATTGGGCATCCACATGCAAAAAACACAAACGAATCTCAACCCTTACCTTGTAGCATATACAAAAACCAACTTGAAATGGATGATAGCCCTAAATTTAAGTGCAAAAATTATGACTTCATTAAAATTAGAAACCCCCTTTTAAAAGACGCCACTAAAGAAAAGGAAAACTACAAACTAGGAGGAAGTATTTTCAAAAACTTATCTTTTGAAGGACTTGTATCCCAAAAATATAGAGCACTTACAAGTCAATAATTAAAAGATGAACTACCCATAAAAATGCAAAAGATTTTAACACACACTTTACCAAAGGAAGAGATATGAATAGCAAATAAGTACACGAAGAGGTGCTCAACATCACTAGTGTTTAGGGAAACAAATTAAAATCACAATAAGATACTACTTCATACCCACTAGAATGCCTAAAATTTAAAAGATTGACAGTAGCAAGTGTACACAGAATGTGGTACAATTAAAAATCTCATCCATTGCTGGTGTAAATGCAAAATGGTATAACCACTTTGAAAAACAGTTTGGTAGTTTCTTATACAGTCAAACTTCTACTTACCATACAATCCAATAATCCCATTCCTGGGTATTTTCCCACAAACACTTGCAGGCAAATGTTCATAGCAGCTTTATTCATAAAAGCCACAAACCAAATGTTCATAAACTGGTGAGTGGGTAAATGAGTTTTGGTACCTCACCCACTTACGTGACTTCCATTCACAATGGAATACTACTCAACAAAAAGAAGGAATGAGCTATTGATACATGCAACAACATAGATGAATTCCAAAAGCATTGTGCTAAGTAAAAGAAGATGATACAAAAGGCTACATACTGAAAAATTCCATTTATATGATATTCCAGAAAAGGCAATACTATGTAGTTGCCAGCAGTTAAGGAGTCATAAGGAAGAGGCTGACTGCAAAGGAGCAGGAGGAAAATTTTGGGGGGTGATGGAAATATTCTGCATCTTGATCATGATGGTGGCTGCATGACTGTACACATTTATCAAAACTCATCCAACTATACACTTAAAAGCATACATTTTATTGTATATAAACTATCCCTCAATAAACCTAACTTTATAAAAATAATAAAATACAGGTTTCTGCTTGTTACTCAACTAAAATCTAGCCAAATTGGCTAGTCTAACAAGCTAATGAAAACACAACCCCCAGTTCCTTTCTCCTTCTTTAGTCCATGTTGGAAATCCAGTAAAACATTTCTCTTTAGCTCTTGTCTCTTCCTTCTTCCACTTCCATCTCCACCTCTGGTCTAAGCTCTAGCCTCCACTTCCTTCAAAGGGTAGAGAAAATGATGGTGGAGCTCTGCTCACTGACTTAGCTAGGCAGGACAATAATGTTAAATGGCTAAGAGAACACACCCACCCTCACTTTCCCATCCCCATTGGAGAAATGAACCATTGATTTTTTTTGTTTGTTTGTTTTTTGGTACCTGTCATTGTATCAGCTCAAACCCAAAGAATGATGACTCATGAAAAGTAAAGCATCATCCCACAGAGTGGGCAGACTAGCACAGAGAAAAGAATAGCGGCTTCGGAGTATTCCAGTCCTGGATCTGTCACTTACTGATCTTAGCTTTGAGCAAATACTTTAAACCTTCTGAGTCTTGGTTTCCTTTTCTGTAAAATAGGGACATAAAACTCTCCTTGGGAGGTGACTGTAAACATTAAATGAGACCCTTATTAACATGTCAAGAATCTAGCATATAGAATTTCTCAACCAACAGTTGTTATCATCATTATTAAATATTTAATTAGGCTTGATAAAGAGTGCTGTAAAAAAATCAAATGAAATATGTGGTTGGGCAAGGAAGAGGTCAAACTGAAGTTGAGATGGCTATTTCATTTTATTTATAACCAAGCCTTGTTCTATGAAGGACTTAAGGCAAATTATATACAAATAAAAGGATAAAAATAAATAATTGAAGGAGCCTATGACAAGGAAATGTCAGAAAAATAGTACTATCAATACCAAGAAATGCATATCTGAAGATCTTGATAGTTGCTATGGGTGAGTCACACAATTTGGCTTTGAAATTTTATGATAATTCAATGTAAAGGGGAAGATATGCTGAGTTTCAAGATTCATACTTTACACCAGCTACAAACAAGCTAGGTTGTGAGGAAAATGCATATTCTAAGGTGCTGGTAGTTGCTAGGGATGAGCCACAAATTCAGCTTTGAAATTTTTGATAATTCAATGTAAAAAGGAAGATATGCTTAGCTTCAAGATTCAGACTTTCCACTAGCTACCAACGAGCTAGGTCATGAGGAGAAATACATATTTTTCTTACACCCAAGAGACCTCATACAGAGGAAGCACAGTCATGAAGTGCGTGGTTTCTCAACCACAGCCCCCATAAATTCAGAAGTGAGTTTCTTATAAAATCCCTCAGTGTAGGCCAAAGCACAGATCTACACCTCTACAAAAAGCATGAGACTCACATAGTTTGTTATCATCCTAAGGTAAAAATTTTAACTATCTAAAGGAATGTTTGCGTGTCTTTTCAAGCCAGGCCCCATAAATAGTTCTTGAAATTTTTGGTAAGTATTGGAGAGCAGAGAGTTCAAAATTGTAATTTCTGGCAAGAATTTGAAGGGTGAATATTTTGAATTGTTAATTAAAGGAAAAAACAGTCACTGGCTAAGAGTAGAGTTAAGATCCTTTGAAAATTAAAGAGTCTAACCGAAATCCACCTCTGCATGGCAGTGGGATGAGGGACAAACTATGGGCAGGGCGAAAAATACTCCTAAGAAACAGTCCCGGAGCCTGTTCTGACGCAATGAGAACAGGCAATCGAGATCCAAAGTTCTAAGCTATAGTGTAAGGCCATAATGATTTTAGTCTGGAAAAATTTCAAAGCAGATGTTAGCAATCACCCACCACGGGCACTGAAAAAAATCTCAATAAAATACACGTAGCATTTCTAATTTTAAGCAGTGTAGGTTCTGGTCAAACACTTCAAGATGAATTAGTTGCAAATCATATTCTTAGATAGTGAAATGATTTGACCAGTTGTAGGGAACTGTTGGATACAAGCCACACGAAACACAGAGCACATCTGCCAAGGATAATGAATTTGGTTTGGAAAAGTTGATCTTTCCTTCTGGTAACATTTAGATAGCAAGATCAAAAAAATTTTTTTGAGACCACTTCTAGAATATGCTAGGAAAGTCTCTGCAAGGGAGCTGGACTGGGTCACTTGAGAGGGGCTCAGCCCAAGAAGGCTACCTGGAGGGCTGAGGAGACCCCAACAGAGACACGCACCTGAAACTGGGAGCTGAAAGGAAAGTTGTCAGGCAACTTTAGCTGGAGGAAGTATCACCCAAGTGGAAATTCCCAGTGATGATCAAGAATCAAGAAGCCCAAGGCAAGGGCTTCCCTGGTGGCGCAGTGGTTGAGAGTCCGCCTGCCAGTGCAGGGGACACGGGTTCGTGCCCCGGTCCGGGAAGATCCCACATGCCACGGAGCGGCTGGGCCCGTGAGCCATGGCCGCTGAGCCTGCGCGTCTGGAGCCTGGGCTCCGCAATGGGAGAGGCCACAACAGTGAGAGGCCTGCGTACAGCAAAAAAAAAAAAAAAAAAAAAAAAAAAAAGAAGCCCCAGGCAAGAGAAACAAATAGCATTTGGAATCTCCCACACCCAGATGGTGCTAATGTCCTATTGCAACTGTAACAATTGTTGTGGATGTGGGGTGCGCTCTCAGATCCCTCTTTCAGGACCAAGGCACTCATTCCCCAGCTCACATTTGAGTCCTTCCCCCGAAATTGCTCTTGGCAGAAGATTTTGTCCTCTCCCTGGAAGCAGCCTGGGCCCAACTTCCTTTATAAGCACTCCTGGACCCTGTGGTATACCTGAAGACCATCCCAGCTTCACAACTCCCAGTGGGACTGGCTGAGACCTCTGTGGCAACTGCATTGCCGTTCACCTTCTCCCTTCACACGTGGACACCAAATTTCATATAGAGTTTTTTTTTTTTTTTTTTTGTGGTACGCGGGCCTCTCACTGTTGTGGCCTCTCCCGTTGCGGAGCACAGTTTCCGGACGCGCAGGCTCAGCGGCCATGGCGGCATGTGGGATCTTCCCGGACCGGGGCACAAACCCGCGTCCCCTGCATCGGCAGGCGGACTCTCAACCACTGCGCCACCAGGGAAGCCCCCATATAGAGTTTTGAGGCGTCCTTTGACCCCCTGAAGGTGAACTAAAGGTTAAGAACCGCTGTCCTACAAGGTAGAAGGATGACTGAGATAAAATGACCCTAACTAATTCTACCAGCAAGTGGGAATCACCAGCAGGGCAGAAGTTAGAGAAACCTTGGCATAAGACCATGCTTTGAAATATATGTATACACATATACATATATGTATGTAATTGAGACATATAAGGTAAAATTCATGTAACATAAAATTAACCATAAGCCATTTCAAAGTGTACAATTGAGTGGCAATTAATACGCTCATGGTATTGTATAACCATCACCTCTATCTAGTTACAAGAAATTTTTATTACCCCAGAAGTAAACCCTGTATCCATAAAGCAGTCACTCCCTAGTCCTTCCTCAGCCCCTGGCAACCACTGGACTGCTTTGTGTCTTTATAGATATAGCTATTCTGGATATTTCCTATAAATGGAATCATACGTGACCTTTTGTGTCTGGCTTATTTCATATAACATGATGTTTCCAAGATTCATATATATCGTATCATGTATCAGTACTTCATTCCTTTCTGTGTCTGAATAATATGCCACTGTATGGATATACCACATTTGTTTATCCATTCATCAGTTGATGGGCATTTGCATTGTTTATGGCTTTTGTGAATATTATGTGAATAGTACTACTATGAATATTTGTGTACAAGTATTTGTTTGAATACATGTTTTCTTTTGGATATATATCTAGGAGTAGAATTATTGGATCACTTGGTAACTCTATGTTTAACTTGTTGAGGGACTGCTGAACTGTTTTCCACCATGGCTGCATATTTTAAATGCCTACCAGCAATGAACGAGGGTTCCAATTTCTCCATATCTTTGCCAAAGCTTGTTATTTTCTGTTTTTCATTATGGCTAACCTGTGGGTGTGAAGTGGTATTTCACTGGGTTTTGATTTGAATTTTCCTAATGACTAATGATATTGAGCATCTTTTCATGTGCTTGTGGGCTACTTGTATATTTGGGGGGAAATGTCTGATAAAGTCCTCTGACCATTTTTAAATTGGGTTGTTTGACTTTTTGTTGCTGAGTAGTAGGAACTCTTTATATATTCTGGATACCAGACCCTTATCAGATATATGGTTTGCAAATATTCTCTCTCATTCTGTGGGTTGTCTTTTCACTATCTTGATAGTGTCCTTTAATGCACAAAATTTTGACAAAGTCCAACTTATCTTTTTTTTTTTTTTTTTTGCTTGTGCTTTTGGTGTCATATCTAACAAACCATTTCTAAATCTAAGGTCACGAAGATTTACCATTACATTTTCTTCAGAGAGTTTTATAGTTTTAGCTCTTAATTTTAGGTCTTTGATCCATTTTGAGTTAATGTTTGTGAGGTAATGGTCCAGCACCATTCTTTTTCATGTGAATATCCAGTTATCTCAGCACCATTTGTTGAAGAAAATGGACCATGTCTTTTCGAGGCTGTAACAAGGTGTTGAGTATGGTTGTGTGTGTTCCTAGGCCAGAGGTTCCCACATTTTCTCAGTTCATGATGCCCTCGATGTCTCAGTAATTTTTTCATGGTGCTCTTAGGCCAAAAGAAATATGTAACAGTTTAATGTATTAGAAATGGTTAGGGCCAAAACCTTCAGAAGTATTTCTGTTCTAACAACTTAGTGGCCGTTTGCAAACATATTACACATTAATTGAAAGAAAAGACAATATTTTTATTTCATTCTTAAATAACCGACAATTACTAAATGCGTATACCTGTTTGGCACTGCACAACTTTTCAAACTCTGGAATCAGATAGGACACTGCCACCTTCCTTTCCTGTTCTATATTGATTATTTTTTTTTCATGGTACTTGCTTTTTAGTACAGTATCCACTGAAAATCCAACTTTGCAAAAATATGATGTCCACAAAGGAATGTGATGCGATATAATGGTGAAATTATAAACAATTGAGCTAGTAGTTCATACGATGTCTGATAGATGTTGGGTATCCTTGTGTTTTCCTCAGAAGTTGAAAATGTTTTGCAGCAAGCCTGTAAGTTTGCTGTAGTGTCCAGGGCACCCCAGCACACAGTTGGGGAACCATGGTCTTAGACTTGTGGAAACCTGATTTTAAAGCACAAGGCAAAAGAGACACAGTTCCATCACAAGAAGCTCTAGAGGGGAAGGCCACTTAAGACTGCTGAGAACTCTCAAAAATGCAGTTTTACATGATCCTGGTGTGGAAGGATAAAGGGAAGTTCACAAAGAAACCCAACTAAGTCCAGACTGAAAAACAACATGCACCAATGATGGAAAGTATGTGTGTGGGCGGGGTAAGGGGGGAGACATAATATTAAGTCCAAACAACTTAGGAGAGTGGCACAGATGTGCAATGACAGGGCTAGAAAAGTTGATGTCCCAAGTGAGGCAAGTCTTGCAAAAAGTATTAAAGGTAGCTAAAAGGGAAATTAATGTTTAGAGTAAGGAAATTAGTTTTAGAGCAAGAAAGAGTAAGGCGGGGTAGGCCAAATATATAGCTTGTTGTTGTCATGTTTATGGGGATCAGAGAGAAGTATGAACTGCTGATTGCGTCTGTCTCCCTCATGAAGGAGAATGACGTGCAGACTGAGAAGACTGAATTTGCAGTAGCACAGAGGCATGTACCAGCAGGAGAGCCTGGGTATGCCGCAGTAACAAACAATGCCAAAAAAATCAGTGGCTGAAACAACAAAGGTTTAATTCTCACTCACGTGAAGTCCTTTGTAGATTCAGTCAATTCCCTAGGCAGCTGCTCTCTGTATGTTGGTTCAACATGCCAGGTGACTTTGGTCTTGTGGCATTGTGACACTGACATGTGCTTCCATGCAGGGGATGGGAGGCATGGGGATTTTCACATGACTCAAATGTTTCCACATGGAAGTGATACTAGTCTTCACTTCCTCTCACATTTCACTGGCCAAAGCAAGTCACAGGGTCCCTTACTTTGAGGGAGTCAGAAGGGGCAGTCCTCCTGAGCATGCAGAAGAAGAGGGGCTTAGAAAAATGAGTGAGCAGCATTAATGCCCATCATAAGGCATCTCTACCTCCTTTCTCAATTCTGCTACAAACCTACATTTCCTGACACCTGGGACAAGTTTTTAGGTCATGTACAATGAGAAGATATAGTAAACAGAGGGTTCTCATTTGACCCTTTATTTCTGAGTGTATGGTACCTCTTCTGGAGCCTCTGTGGTTTGATTACTCCTCCACTCGGTCCTCCCCAGTCATCACGGTCTATGTGAGTAGAATGAAGGATGCCCCATGGACCATGCCAGGGCAAAGGGGGCAGGTCTTTGGTGGGGGCGGGGCGGGGCTTCAGGAGCTTAAAAGCAGAACACATGGCCAGCAACAGAGAGCGGGTTCTTTTGAACAGACTAGGTTATTTACTACTCTCCGCTCCCTGGGAATTTAAGAATGCTGCGCCTTGGCTAAACAATGGAAACTGCTATGTTGCTAGGTTGTCCCAGTAGCTGCTTTACGGGTAACTAGAAAAGCCAAATTTATGGGCAGTCCCTTTAGAGTTATAACAAATACTAATAATCCCTTAAGATTAACCACTGGGAATTCCTTTACGACTATGAACAGTGAAGAACATTTGCCTCTGCAAATCTCTCTCCAATGCTTCATCCACTTCCTGATACAGTAGTGCCTAAAAAGCTTTGTGGAGTCCCTACTGTGCCTCACTTCACACCCTGCAGAGGTCTGGACTCTGGAGTGGATTAGACTTGGAACAAGGCTGTAGATCAAGTGAGGAGGGGTCTCGGGTCTCCTCTGCAGCAGTAACCCTGAAAGGGCCATTGAATAACCTCTAGGTTCCTAGAACTGGCTTCATGGAGTATTTGAGTTTATAATAGGTCACTATCAACACTTCAACTTCTGGCATAAATTTTGAAATATATCTTTCCTGTTCTATCAACAGCGGGAGTCCCACTCAGGGTAAAAATCTCAACTGAACTGGAATGTTCTTGCCTTTAATGGAGATTTTGCCGGTGTTAAGATACAGCTGGTAAGAGGCATCGTTTCCACTTTTCTCTAAGCTGTCCTTTATGCACAGCCCACCAACTAGCAGATTGCAAGGATCAAAGATTGGCTGTAGTTCTGGAAAGATTCAGAACTGAATTGTAATTCCAAACAAGACTGAAAATAGGGGTCCTCTGCTGACTTGGCTGCAGACTGTCCACTCAGTAGCCCTGTGTTTCCTTGGCAGTTTGGTAGCAGGATTCTCATGTTGTCAGCTCAGTGGAGGTCTTGGTGCACAGGTTTCTTGGAAGTGACACAAGAAAAGAGCCTGAGATTATTTTTAGAAGCACTGACTCCAGAAATTAGAACAGATAATCCTCCCTGGTGCCACTGTACAACCTACTCAGAGGAGACACACTTAACGGAGCGGAGAATCCTTTCGAAAAATTGGCCCCTTCTTCCAAATAAATAATGTGGGTTTCACTTCCAACAGTCAAAAGCCATAAATAGGAAGAGTTGGAAAAGAATTCTGGAATAAACGGTTGAATGGAACTGAATTGTGTCAGAAGATGTATGAAACGATAATGGAAAGAATGAATAATATGTTGCAAAAAAGAGAAAAAAAAGTACTTGAGACTGTAGGGATCTGCCAGGTTCTAAATCTCAAGCAGGCCCTGCCCCCATTTGGTGGGATTTTTGACTTAAATTCATGGAAATTTCAGGCAGAGCTATAGAGGACAGTAGAGGTATGGTTTCCTTGATGAAGAAGGTCACATTCAAAAACGGAGGGTACTGGGCTTCTCTGGTGGCGCAGTGGTTGAGAGTCCGCCTGCCGATGCAGGGGACACGGGTTCGTGCCCCGGTCCGGGAAGATCCCACATGCCGCGGAGTGGCTGGGCCCGTGAACCATGGCCGCTGAGCCTGCGCGTCTGGAGCCTGTGCTCCGCAACGGGAGAGGCCACAACAGTGAGAGGCCCGCGTACCGCAAAAAAAAGAAAAAATGGAGGGTACCGACATTTTTTGCATATGATGGCCAATTTTTTTAAAACATCTTTATTGGAGTATAATTGCTTTACATTGCTGTGTTAGTTTCTGCTATATAACAAAATGAATCAGCTATACGCATACATATATCCCCATATCCCCTCCCTCTTGCGTCTCCCTCCCACCCTCCCTATCCCACCCCTCTAGGTGGTCACAAAGCACCGAGCTGATCTCCCTGTGCTATGAGGCTGCTTCCCACTAGCTATCTATTTTACATTTGGTAGTGTGTATATGTCAATGCCGCTCTCTCGCTTCTTGCCAGCTTATCCTTCCCTCTCCCCGTGTCCTCAAGTCCATTCTCTATGTGTGTGTCTTTATTCCTGTCCTGCCCCTAGGTTCTTCAGAACCATTTTCTTTTTTTAGATTCCATATATATTTGTTAGCATACAGTATTTGTTTTTCTCTTTCTGACTTACTTCACTCTGTATGACAGGCTCTAGGTTCATCCACCTCACTACAAATAACTCAATTTCATTTCTTTTTATGGCTGAGTAATATTCCATTGTATATATGTGCCACATCTTCTTTATCCATTCATCTGCTGATGGACACTTAAGCTTCCATGTCCCAGCTATTGTAAATAGTGCTGCAGTGAACACTGGGGCACATGACTCTTTGAATTATGGTTTTCTCAGGGTATATGCCCAGTAGTGGGATTGCTGGGTCATATGGTAGTTCTAGTTTTAGTTTTTTAAGGAACCTCCACACTGTTCTCCACAGCAGCTGTATCAATTTACATTCCCACCAACAGTGCAAGAGGGTACCCTTTTCTCCACACCCTCTCCAGCATTTATTGTTTGTAGACCTTTTGATGATGGCCATTCTGACCAGTGTGAGGTGATATCTCACTGTAGTTTTGATTTGCATTTCTCTAATGATTACTGATGTTGAGCATCCTTTCATGTGTATTTTAGCAATCTGTATATCTTCTTTGGGGAAATGTCTGTTTAGGTCTTCTGCCCATTTTTGGATTGAGTTGTTTGTTTTTTGATATTGAACTGCATGAGCTGCTTGTATATTGTGGAGATTAATCCTTGGTCAGTTGCTTTGTTTGCAAATATTTTCTCCCATTCTGCGGGTTGTCTTTTTGTCTTGTTTATGGTTCCCTTTGCTGTGCAAAAGCTTTTAAGTTTCATTAGGTCCCATTTGTTCATTTTTGTTTTTATTTCCATTTCTATAGGTCAAAAAGGATCTTGCTGTGATTTATGTCATAGAGTGTTCTGCCTATGTTTTCCTCTAAGAGTTTTATAGTGTATTGCCTTACATTTAGATCTTTAATCCATTTTGAGTTTATTTTTGTGTATGGTGTTAGGGAGTGTTCTAATTTCATTCTTTTACATGTAGCTGTCCAGTTTTCCCAGCACCACTTATTGAAGAGGCTTTCTTTTCTCCATTATATATTCTTGCCTCTTCTATCAAGGATAAGGTGGCCAGTTGTGCATGGGTTTATCTCTGGGCTTTCTATCCTGTTCCATTGATCTATATTTCTGTTTTTGTGCCAGTACCATACTGTCTTGATCACTGTAGCTTTGCAGTATAGTCTGAAGTCAGGGAGCCTGATTCCTCTGGCTCTCTTTTTCTTTCTCAAAATTGCTTTGGCTATTCGGGGTCTTTTGTGTTTCCATACAAATTGTGAAATTTTTTGTTCTAGTTCTGTGAAAAATGCCACTGGTAGTTTTTTTCTTTTTTTAACTTATTTATTTTTGGCTGTGTTGGGTCTTCATTTCTGTGCGAGGGTTTTCTCTAGTTGCAGCGAGCAGGGGCCACTCTTCATTGCGGTGCATGGGCCTCTCACTGTCGCAGCCTCCCTTGTTGTGGAGCACAGGCTCCAGACGCACAGGCTCAGTAGTTGTGGTTCACGGGCCTAGTTGCTCCGTGGCATGTGGGATCTTCCCAGACCAGGGCTCAAACCCGGGTCCCCTGCATTGGCAGGCAGATTCTCAACCACTGTGCCACCAGGGAAGCCCTCACTGGTAGTTTGATAGGGGTTGCATTGAATCTGTAGATTGCTTTGGGTAGTATAGTCATTTTCACAATGTTGATTCCTCCAATCCAAGAACATGCTATATCTCTCCATCTGTTTGTATCATCTTTAATTTCTTTCAACAGTGTTATAGTTTTCTGCATGCAGGTCTTTTGTCTCCTTAGGTAGGTTTCTTCCTATATATTTTATTCTTTTTCCTTTCAGATTTTTCATCATTATTGTATAGGAATGCAAGAGATTTCTGTGCATTAATTTTGTACTTTAAAAAATTACTTTACCAAATTCATTGATTAGCTCTAGTAGTTTTCTGGCAGCATCTTTAGGATTCTCTATGTATGGTGTCATGTCATCTGCAAACAGTGACAGTTTTACTTCTTCTTTTCTGATTTGGATTCCTTTTATTTCTTTTTCTTCTCTGATTGCTGTAGCTAAAACTACCAATACTATGTGGAATAATAGTGTGAGAGTGGGCAACCTTGTCTTGTTCCTGATCTTAGTGGAAGTGGTTTGTTTTTCACCATTGAGAACGATGTTGGCTGTGGGTTTGTCAATATATAGCCTTTATTATGTTGAGGTAAGTTCCCTCTATGCCTACTTTCTGGAGGTTTTTTTTTTTTTCGCGTTATGTGGGCTTCTCACTGTTGTGGCCTCTCCCGTTGCGGAGCACAGGCTCCGGACGTGCAGGCTCAACAGCCATGGCTCACGGGCCCAGCCGCTCCATGGCATGTGGGCTCTTCCCGGACCGGGGAATGAACCCGTGTTCTCTGCATCGGCAGGCGGACTCTCAACTACTGTGCCGCCAGGGAAGACCTCTGGAGGGTTTTTTATCATAAATCGTTGTTGAATTTATCATAAATCGTTGAATTTTGTTGAAAGCTTTTTCTGCATCTATTGAGATGATCATATGGTTTTTATTCTTCAATTTGTTAATATGGTGTATCACATTTATTGATTTGCAGACATTGATGAATCCTTGCATTCCTGGATAAACCCCACTTGATCATGGTGTATGATCCTTTTAATGTGCTGCTGGATTCTGTTTGCTAGTATTTTGTTGAGGATTTTCACATCTATGTTCATCAGTGATATTGGCCTGTAGTTTTCTTTTTTTGTGACATCTTTGTCTGGTTTTGGTATCAGAGTGATGGTGGCCTTGTAGAATGAGGGAATGTTCCTCCCTCTGCTATATTTTGGAAGAGTTTGAGAAGGATAGGTGTTAGATCTTCTCTAAATGTTTGATAGAATTCACCTGTGAATCCATCTGGTCCTGGGCTTTCGTTTGTTGGAAGATTTTTAAATCATAATCTCAACTTCAGTGCTTGTGATTGGTCTGTTTATATTTTCTATTTCTTCCTGCTTCAGTCTCGGAAGGTTGTACTTTTCTAAGAATGTGTCCATTTCTTCCAGGTTGTCCATTTTATTGGCATATAGTTGCTTGTAGTAATCTCTCATGATCCTTTGCATTTCTGCAGTGTCAGCTGTTATTTCTCCTTTTTCGTTCCTAATTCTACTGATTTGAGTCTTCTCCGTTTTTTTCTTGATGAGCCTGGCTAATGGTTTATCAATTTTG
The DNA here is from genome assembly GCF_963924675.1 of Phocoena phocoena. NCBI lineage: Eukaryota > Metazoa > Chordata > Mammalia > Artiodactyla > Phocoenidae > Phocoena > Phocoena phocoena. Next base: position 61,898,788 of record NC_089220.1, read on the forward strand.
ATTATCTTCTCAAAGAACCAGCTTGTAGTTTTACTTATCTTTGCTATCGTTTCCTTCATTTCTTTTTCATTTATTTCTGATCTGATATTTATGATTTCTTTCCTTCTGCTAACTTTGGGGTTTTTGTTCTTCTTTCTTTAATTGCTTTAGGTGTAATGTTAGGTTGCTTATCTGAGATGTTTCTTATTTCTTGAGGTAGGATTGTATTGCTATAAACTTCCCTCTTAGAACTGCTTTTGCTCCATCCCATAGGTTTTGGGTTGTCGTGTTTTCATTATCATTTGTTTCTAGGTGTTTTTTGATTTCCTCTTTGATTTCTTCAGTGATCTCTTGGTTATAAAGTAGTGTATTGTTTGGCCTAAATATGTTTGTGTTTTTTACAGATTTTTTCCTGTAATTGATATCTAGTCTCATAGCATTGTGGTCAGAAAAGATACTTGATACAATTTCATTTTCTAAAATTACCAAGGCTTAATTTATGACCCAAGATATGATCTATCCTGGAGAATGTTCCATGAGCACTTGAGAAGAAAGTGTATTCTGTTGTTTTTGGATGGAATGTCTTATATATATCAATTAAGTCCATCTTGTTAATGTATCATTTAAAGCTTGTGTTTCCTTATTTATTTTCATTTTGGATGATCTGTCCATTGGTGAAAGTGGAGTGTTAAAGTCCCCTACTATGATTGTGTTACTGTCGATTTCCCCTTTTATGGCTGTTAGCATTTGCCTTACATATTGAGGTGTTCCTATGTTGGGTGTATAAATATTTACAATTGTTATATATTCTTCTTGGATTGATACCTTGATCATTACGTAGTGTCCTTCTTTCTCTCTTGTAATAGTCTTTATTTTAAAGTCTATTTTGTCGGATATGAGAATTGCTACTCCAGCTTTCTTTTGATTTCCATTTGTATGGAATATCTTTTTCCATCCCCTCACTTTCAGTCTGTATGTGTCCCTAGGTCTTAAGTGGGTCTCTTGTAGACAGCATACGTATGGGTCTTGTTTTTGTATCCATTCAGCCACTCTGTGTCTTTTGGTTGGAGCATTTAATCCATTTACATTTAAAGTAATTATCGATATGTATGTTCCTATTACCATTTTCTTAATCGTTTTGTGTTTGCTATTGTAGGTCTTTTCCTTCTCTTGTGTTTCCTGCGTAGAAAAGTTACTTTAGCATTTGTTGTAATGCTGGTTTGATGGTGCTGAATTTTCTTAGCTTTTGCTTGTCTGTAAAGGTTTTAATTTCTCCGTTGAATCTGAATGAGATCCTTGCTGGGTAGAGTAATCTTGGTTGTAGGTTTTTTCCTTTCATCACTTTAAACACATCCTGCCACTCCCTTCTGGTTTGCAGAGTTTCTGGTGAAAGATCAGCTGTTAACCTTATGGGGATTCCCTTGTATGTTATTTGTTGCTTTTCCCTTGCTGCTTTTAATGTTTTTCCTTTGTATTTAATTTTTGATAGTTTGATTAATATGTGTCTTGGCATGTTTCTCCTTGGATTTATCCTGTATGGGACTCTCTGTGTTTCCTGGACTTGATTAACTATTTCCTTTCCCATATTAGGGAAGTTTTCAACTATAATCTCTTCAAATATTTTCTCAGTCCCTTTCTTTTTCTCTTCTTCTTGTGGGACCCCTATAATTCGAATGTTGGTGCATTTAATGCTGTCCCAGAGGTCTCTGAGACTGTCCTCAATTCTTTTCATTCTTTTTTCTTTATTCTGCTCTGTGGTAATTATTTCCACTATTTTATCTTCCAGGTCACTTATCCATTCTTCTGCCTTCATTATTCTGCTATTGATTCCTTCTAGAGAATTTTTAATTTCATTTATTGTGTTGTTCATCATTGTTTGTTTGCTCTTTAGTTCTTCTAGGTCCTTGTTAAACGTTTCTTGTATTTTCTCCATTCTTTTTCCAAGATTTTGGATCATCTTTACTATCATTACTCTGAATTCTTTTTCAGGTAGACTGACTGTTTCCTCTTCATTTGTTTGGTCTGGTGGGTTTTTACCTTGCTCCTTCATCTGCTGCTATTTCTCTGTCTTCTCATTTTACTTAACTTTACTGTGTTTGAGGTCTCCTTTTCACAGGTTGCAAGTTCATAGTTTCCGTTGTTTCTGGTGTCTGCCCCTATTGGGTAAAGTTGGTTCAGTTGGTTTTGTATGCTTCCTGGTGGAGGGGACTGGTGCCTGTGTTCTAGTGGATGAGGTTGTATCTTGTCTTTCTGGTGGGCAGGACCGTGTCCAGTGGTGTGTTTTGGGGTGTCTGTGAGCTTAGTATGATTTTAGGCAGCCTCTCTGCTAATGGGTGGGGTTGAGGTCCTTTCTTGCTAGTTGTTTGGCATGGGGTGTCCAGCACTGAAACTTGCTGGTTGTTGAGTGGAGCTTGGTCATAGCGTTGAGATGGAGATCTCTGGGAGAGCTCTCGCCGACTGATATTATGTGGAGCCGGTAGGTCTCTGGTGGTCCAGTGTCCTGAACTCAGCTCTGCCACCTCCGAGGCTCAGGCCTGACACCCGGCCGGAGCACCAAGACCGTTCCAGCCCCACGGCTCTTTATCCACAACACAACAACCCAGCTCAGGGATGGCTGGCTGGATGAAGTCTAGGATGGGTAGAAGGGTGGACTCATCCTGAGAGAATGAGTCTGGCAGGTAGAACAATGGACCCCTCCAATGCAGCACACTAAGAGACACCTCCAAGCTCTCTTTGATCTCTAGAGCAGAATGCTGGCTAAATCCAGCAGATCAACATGAGTAAAGCTCTGCCTGTCCCCAGACAGATGCCTGGAGTCTTTGTCTCTGAAGCATTCGGAAGTGCTACTAAAGGAGATGGGGGTGGCAGGATGTAATTTTTGGTTTGACTGAAGTCTGGGTTTAAATAGAGTCTAGAGAATTTTTTTTTTTTTTTTTTTTTTGGGCTGTGTTGGGTCTTCGTTTCTGTGCGAGGGCTTTCTCTAGTTGTGGCAAGCGGGGGCCACTCTTCATCGCGGTGCGTGGGCCTCTCACTATTGGGGGCCTCTCTTTTTGTGGAGCACAGGCTCCAGACGGGCAGGCTCAGTAGTTGTGGCTCACGGGCCCAGTTGCTCCGCGGTATGTGGGATCTTCCCAGACCAGGGCTCGAACCCGTGTCCCCTGCATTAGCAGGCAGATTCTCAACCACTGCGCCACCAGGGAAGCCCGAGTCTAGAGTTTTAAAGAAATATGGAAATTCAGGCCTTAAAAGGCTTGCAGTATTGTGAAGTGTGTTCAGTCCTCTTATTTTACCTAAGAGGAACTTGGCCCCGAGGGGTAAAGTGATTTGCCCCAGGCCATCTAGTTAGACCGTGGCAGTTAAGCCTGTTCCCCCACCCTCGCACACTCACAGGCATGCTCTCTCTAACATTTAATTAAGGTTCTAGAAATCCATTCTGAAATTTTTTGGTCATTTGGAGGCTTGAGTTCAAACACATATTCAAGTCCTGTTAAAAAAAAGGACTGATGGGCATTCCTAAGTCTGAAGCTGGTGGTAATTAAACATGGACAGAGAGATTTCTTGGACGAACCAGATCAATTCAAATTTCCTCAGCCCATACTTCTAGGCTTTGGACTCTAGGTGGCAACATAGGACTTTTGTTTTGCTTTCCAGGAGCGGCAGGAATCAGGACAAATCTTTGAGGAAGAAACCTTATTATCGTGGCCCTTCTTGACCCTGGTGGACTAATGGCATTTTCTCTTGGCTAAGCTGATGATCGGGGCTCGGATGCTCACTTCTTAGATGCTGTAATTACTTTCGTTATAATCCTCTGACAATGAGTTATTTAACAGGTCATACTCTATTATGTCATCTGTTTGGCAGGGTCATATCTAGAGATTAGAGCATTTTATTGATTTGTAAACTTCATAGCATTCATGTGCCTGCTGCCCTTCCTCTTCACTAAGCAACCACTGCCCCCTCCCCATTCTCCTCAGCCCAGCCACACCTGCCCCCTCCCTTCACCCTGGTGCCCTACCCAATATTTTAACTCAGTGGAATCAGCTTTAAATGGACATAAGGGACTGTTCTGAAAGAAAAAAGGATTCAGAGGATGGTCTAAGTTGGGAATGGAGAGAGTGGCACTTCATGCATTTGTTTTCTGGATCTATAACATCTCTAGAGTAGGGTTTCTCAAGAAATGGTCTAAGAACCACGTTCGATACTTGGGAAAATGCAGAATTCCTGGGCCACACTCGGGACCTGCTAGGTCACAATTTCTGGGGATGGATCCTGGAACTTGTCTGTTAGCTCCTAAGTAGACTGTGCTGTGAACCACAGCTGCAAGGAATCTGTAGTTTGTTTGGTTTTTGTGGGGTTTGTTGATCAGCTGGTGGCGCCATTTCCATCTCTTTTGCTGCCTCTGGTTTACTGGCCTGGTGCCTGATTTTCACTGCTGAACTTGGAGCCTTAAAGTTCAAGAATAAAGGTAGCCCCCCATTTCCCAGTGCCTGCTCATCCCTTCTTTTCCCCTAACAGTAACCTGACTCAGTAGCACCTAAGGACACATAACTGGAAAGGTGATGTGGAATGAAAAGAACATGAACTTTGGAGTCACAGAGAACCAAGATTGAATCTTGGATCAGTTGTTGAGTGATTTATCCTGCAAGGGCTTCAGTTTCATCAGTTAGCTACAATCACACCATTTAGAGATAGCCAACTATTAATATTTAAGGAATATTTTCTTCTAGTACTTTTTCTCATTTTCTTCCCCCACTTTAAATTTCAAAAATATGATTTTAAATTTCATAATAAATAAATATACTCTTGTTACAGATATTCAAATGATACGGATGAGATTAAAGTCCCCTTTAACCTTCCTAATTCAAAATCCCTCCCAAGTAGGATTGTGCTCTACATTGTTTTGAAATGTGCTTTCATCATGTGATGTCAGATTTTAGGAATCTTTCCATATTAGTAAATTTAGATCCATTTTGTCCTTTTGAACTGTTGCAGGGCATAGTCTTTTCTCTAGGACTAGGGATTCTCAAAAAATTGTACATACAATTTTGCATACTGCTTTTTCCATCTCACATAGGTGGTAAATATTTTTCCGTCTCATTATACGTTCTTCAGAAAACATGATTTTAATCATTTCATAGCCTTGCAGCATTAAATATACTAAAATTAATAGTTCTCCAATTGTTGGCTATTTAGGTTGTTTTCGATTTTTGATAATTGTTCCTTTTTAATGATCATCTCAATGGCTGCTTACACTTATTCCCACTGCTCCCTTCCTTAGGGATTTTTGTTCTTGTTGTTGTCAAAACCAAATAATTGAGGTCCTTGAAAAGTGCCTGATGGGATCAAGGTCATTTTGTAGTTTCTGCACTCACCTTAGGCACAAATTGCTCGGTGAGTGAGGATGGGTGTTGAATTTTAACTTCTTAAATTTCTGTTGAAACTCCACTCTCCTCAGCCCACTAACTGAAGCAAAATGAAGGTATCTTTCCAGAACTGTTTACTTGGAGCAGGTGAGCATTTTCACAATTAGAAGGGAAGTTTGCAATCAGTTTCTTTAATGGAAAAGGTGCTCTTGTAGAATTAATCCATGCAGGGCTCAGAGGAAGTAAGGCTCTCTGAAAGTGATTGGATTAGAGGGCTCCTTAAAATCAGAAACGCTGGGGCACTCATCTCCTCTGCTGGGTGACTGACAGACGTCTTCCTTCATGGGAAGTACTTGGCACAGCATCAATGTGATTTCAGAGCTTCTGGATTAGAAGCTTTATGTATCAATCAAATACATAAATAGAAATGAGCTGCCATTATTAATCCTAAAATGATACACCAACACCTTCACGTGGCCCACTCCTGGGTCATGCAGGAGTGACAGACAGGCTTGCTGCACTGGAAGGGGCACAGCTAAATGCAGGTGCTGGGAGTAACGGTCATGGGAAGGGAAGCGCTGGGTTTCATGTGAAACATGAACTTGAATATCTGTTTTGCCGTTCTAAAAACACAAGGGGAGCAGAAGACATAGCCTCTACCCTTGAGGCCGTGTTAATCAAATATGACTGCGGTACAACAACGTTTAAAGCACTAAACTAGAAGGCTTTATAGGCAAAACAAAATGCAACAGTGACTAATAGCAGTTGCCGATAAAAAGAGCATTAGAAGGAAATAAATAGCATTACTATTTGCCACACGTACAAGTCACGTGAATATTCCAAGTATTCAGTGTTTCTCCTAGAATTTCAATGCTCTTTGACTCGGAAGAACTTAGATAATTTGGGGCACAATTTAGGTTGTAGGATTTCCATTATATAACATCTGCTGTTTTTTAAGCAGCAATTAGAGGAATGCTCCCTTAGGCTGAGAGGAGACTGATCCTCTCTTCTCTGTCTGTCTCTGTCTCTTCCCCTGTACTCCCTGACAGATTCACTTGGTCCAAGGAGAAAGAAAAACAGGACTTTGGACACTGTATTTACACAGCACCATCACTCTTGGCATCTGTGATTCTCCTAACATCCTCCATGATGCTGGGAACAGGGCTTGCCGGCTCCATTTTCTGAGAGAAAGTGAGGCAGGAAAGGGTGAATGGCTCACTGGCCACCCAGCAAGACCAGAGCAAAGCCAGGATTAGGACACAGGCCTTTTGAATTCCACAGTAGTCCTCCTTTCTCTTTACCCCTCTTTTACATTTTGGGCCAATGCTTGCTTTCTTTCTGGTTAAAAGCATGTCTTTCACTAGTTTTTAACCACAAGTCAAAAACCTACCCTCTGTCCATCTCCTGGGTGGAACTTTGTTTTCAGTCATTCACTTCTAACTCCACAGGGTGATAAGACACTGGGTCTCCCGGGGAATTTGTGCTGGGAAACTGAGGGTGAAAGGTCATCCCCTTCTCCAGCCCCTGTTCTTCCTTTGGTGAGTTGTCAGGCAGCCTCTCAACCATTGATCAATCAACCCAGACGGCAGACTGCCTACCATGCAGCCCTCGCTGACTCTGTCAAAACAGGAATCTTCCTCCTCAACCCATCTGGCCTCTCCCAGCACCTCCATGCCTTTCCCACCATTCTTTCTCTATCGTGTTTTCCTCCTTTTTACTCCCTGGTCCTTACGACCACACTGACTCTAATCTCAGGAATTAGTCACCAACTTTCTGCTGACAAGGGGAGGTTTCCATGGATTTGCACTCAGCACCTCATCTAGTGCAGTCAAATCACCCATAAATGTGGATTTTTGTACATATGAGATAAACAGTGGATCATTCAATGGATAAAGGTCATAGGCTTTTTAGAGCCAGGAGGGAACGTGGAAATCATCTGATTCAAACAATTCATTTTTACAAATGAAGAAACTTAAGAGGTTAAATGACTCTCCTGGGTTATGCAATTTCTGACACAAATACTATTAACCAGATCTTCTGACATCCAAAGTGCTTTTTCTCCCCATGAAACCATTCAGCTTCTACTTATTACAACTCCATTTTAATGATATTTGTCTAGTTCCAAACATTTTTTAAATTTTAGAGATAAAGGCATATTTGTCATTTAATTAAGAAATTACATATTATCTCCCAACTTTATTTATAAAACATGTTATATCTCACACAGTGTTTTTTAAAAAAACTAATTTTCCCCCCTAAATATTAAAGTAATACATGCTAAAGTGTAAAACTTGGGAAGTAAAGGAACCTATAAAGAAAAAAAAATTACCCAATTTCACCAATTGGAGATAAATCATTGCTAATGTTTTAGTATATTTCCTTCTAGTTTTCATATACTTCTTACATTGTTGAAATCACGCTGTTTACAGAGTTTTGTATTCTAAGATTTCTTGTTTAACATATCATAAGCCTTTACCTTGTCATTACAAATTCTTTGTACACGATATGAGCAGCTCCTTGTGGCCCACCTTTGATGGTAACACGGTGCTCTTAACCATGCCCCTAACCCTGGGCATCTAGGTTCCATCCCAACTTTCCACTTTTTAAGGCAATGTTGCCATAATACCTACGCGTACATATTTCTATATATATTTCTGATCTTTCCTTGAAAAAAATTGCTAGAAGTGGATCAAAACCTATTTACATTTTTTTTTAAACATCTTTATTGGGGTATAATTGCTTTACAATGGTGTGTTAGTTTCTGCTTTATAACAAAGTGAATCAGCTATACATATACATATGTTCCCATGTCTTCCCTCTTGCGTCTCCCTCCCTCCCACTCTCCCCATCCCACCCCTCCAGGCTGTCACAAAGCACCGAGCTAATATCCCTGTGCCTTGCGGCTGCTTCCCCCTAGCTATCTACCTTACTACAAACCTATTTACATTTTTAAGGCCCTTGATACATTTTATCCAATTGCTTTTCAGGTAGGTTATGCTAACTGACACACCTACCAACAGGCTTCACAGTACTTTTTAGAGTATTTTTCTAAAAATGTATCTCATTTTTTTCATCAATTCAGTCTCGACTAGTCCATGGTCTAAAGTAGCTGCTGCCGAACACCAGTTCTAAATTAAAATTGCAAACTGGACTGGCAGCCCCCTCTGTGACTATGTTTCTTTAGATTGTTGGTGCTCCATATGGGTCAGTCACATGCCTACCCGGGCACTGCAAAGGGAAGTCAGCCGCTTCCTGCCTATGTATATTTTACTGTGTTAAATGTATTTGAAAGTCTACTAAGTGACAGACAGGGGGCCATGTGCTCGAGAGCAGAGGTAAAAGACCAAGTTTCTAGCCTCAATCTGTTCTCCGTGTAGAGGGGGAGACAGTCACGGAAGCCAGCAGGGGGGACAGAGTGATGGATGCTGCTGCAGTAGATGTCTGCACAGGCTGTGTACAGCCCATCCCAGGCACATGGAACTCAGCCTCTGCAGACACAGGCAGCTTTTAAGAAGACATGGCACTTAAACTGTATCTTCAAGGGCGAAGAGGGTGCCAGACGGAGGACCTGAGATGTCAACAGTCTACACAGAGGAAAGATCCTGAAGCGAACTGCATACGGTAGAGTCACCTTTGGAGACTTGTGACCTTGGGACAGTTACTTAACTTCTCTGTACCTCAGATTCCTCATCTATAAAAATACTGCTAATAGAAACTGCTTCAAAGGGCTGCGAAGAACAACTGAGATAACACAGGTGAAGTGCTAAGAAAACTGCTCAGTGCATTGTTAGAGCTCCAGAGATGTCAGATATCATCACCACCATCATCATCACAGCAGAGGCACCGAGTCCAGATGAGGGAGTGGTGGGAAATGTTGGACTGGCAGAAGGGTCAGTGCATGAAAGCCCTTTATAACGTTCTGAATAGGACATACTTTACCCTGACAGCCATAATTCCCTTGGAGGTGTTCGGAGTTAACTGTCCGGAAGCTGGAGGCTGAATGGATAATCTCCTCGGGTTCCTTCCAGCTCTGAGACATGATTCCTACCTGAGAACCAACAAATTCAGTCTCAATCCTAGGCACACAGTCTCAAATAACACAACCCCTTCCACCTAGCTTCGTGTCAGTAACCAAAGGAAGGTATCTTTCCTGCCTTTTGGGACTTTTAATGATTAGCATCCACCCAGTGGGAACAATTCTTTTAATAACATCGAACTATTTAGTTAGAGAATAAATTCCTGGGAGTGGGAGTGTATTAAAAAAAAAAAACCCAGACAAAATTTTTTTTTTCTGGAAAAGATCTTGTGAATTTTCACCCACTATGTGGCTTGGCTTTACCGTAAGGGAATGTGAAACAAGATGGACTAATTTTGTCCAGAGAATAGAGACTCTCTGCTCACTTTCCCTCTTTTCTCTTGCAGCTTAAAATAAAGCAGCAATGAGATAGCCATGGTCCAGCTGCCTGCCCCATCAGCAGCCCTGCTTCCCAAGTTGGGTTCATCTCTGACTACCTGGTTGGAACATGAAGTCAGCCTAGATACTGTTCCCTGCCCACCTCACTCCTGTCTGTCCCTCCTTCACACTCCTCGGCTATGCCAGCTTCTGTAAGGGCAAATATGTCTCCAGAGAGGCACTGTTTTCTCCTTGGACAGACAGGCTGGGAGAAAGGGAATACCATCGCTCCCAGTTTGCACTGGTTGTCCTGGCATTATTATCACAGTGCCTCTTTTTCCTCTCAAACGTGTCCTGTTTGGATGATAAATTATATGCAAATTCTATGGTCACATGTATATTAAACATTTAGCCTCTCAAAGCCAGGGACTGGGTCATTTTCTGTTATTAAATCTCCAGCACAGTGCCCAGGAGAAGCATCTGATAGTCTTCTGTACTCTCCACAGTTTTACCTCGGATGATTGTCCTGCCCTTGTAAAGGCCCTAGAATCTGAACCTCAGTTTTTTAATGATCTGTAGAGTGGAGATAACACTACTTAACTTCTAGAACTGCAAACGAATAAAAGGAAATAGTGATTTTACATTCTGGAAATTGTAAAACATTATGCAAGTGTAATTTTCTAGAAATGAACACAGCTTTTGTCACATAGTCAGCATTTCTAAGTGCTTGTTAGTTGAAGGAACAGAATGAATAAACCTGTGGTAATACGTTAGCAAACCTCAAACCTCAGTGGGGAAAGGATCGATTCTCCTTAAATTGGAATGCTACACCAACTAGAGGGGTGGGATAGGGAGGGTGAGATAGGGAGGGTGGGACAGGGAGGGTGGGAGGGAGACACAAGAGGGAGGAGATATGGGGATATATGTATATGTATAGCTGATTCACTTTGTTATAAAGCAGAAACTAACACACCATTGTAAAGCAATTATACTCCAATAAAGATGTTAAAAAAAAATTGGAGTGCTACACTTAGCAATCAAAACTGATTTACAATCCTACCTTGAAGGTGATCTATAGATAAGATAGCAAAACGAACGTCTCCCACAGGCTTGGTATGAGAACTAGCAAGGAAATAAATAATTGAAACATATTAGGGTGAGTGGTAAATGAGACTGAAGTGTGGCTGAAGGTGACACAAGGAAGCAGGTCCGTATAAGCTGGCCCTTTCTGTAACTTCAGGACTGACCGGTGATTAGAGAGAGGCAGGACCTACTATATCTGGTTTTCTGGTAAAGGTCATAACTTTTACACAGTACTGAGCTAGGCTGGTGATTCAAACTGAATTTCTTGATTCTTGTTTAACTTCGGAGCAGTTTAGGACCCAAGGAAGTTGATTGTTTATGCCAGTGTGGAAATTTCTCTGCCTGGGTGCCCTTTTACGACCTAACTTTTTCACCAGTAATAGGCACCATGAAATGTGAATTGATCATTTTTTCTGACTGGAAATAGAAAGTACAATTAGAAAACAAAGCATTGAAGTGAATTTGTTTTCAGCCTGTGTATGTATATATGACTTTGGAAGCAGAGAGGTCCGACTTCCGTCATCAGGTTTGATTTTCAGTAACCGGAACTAAAAAGAAAAAAAAAAGTAGATTCTGAGAAAAAGGCAGGAATCTCAAATAAATAGCACTAAATAATGATTCTGCATATTTCTCCTAACACTGGAATTGGTCCTGAACAAGTCACCTAGCATTTTGTGGCAGCTGAGCCACCACATAAATTTTAAAGGCTACGGGATCTTTCATTGAGTGATGGGATATTCGGCGTGAGCAAAAGCATGCCTTTCCTTTTAGAAGCAAAATTTTTAACTTGGAAGAATTAAAACTCAGCCAGCTTGTCAATGACTGGATTTCCCATTTATTTATGTTTACCAGACATGTTCCTCTCTGAACGTCAAGAACTGGAGATTGGATGAGGTTACTGTTGGTAACACAAGGATGGCAAGAGAGGAAGGCTCTTTCCTCAGATAGCTTGCTGTCTAATTGGGCTGACAGGACACAGATGTAAGAAGAGACGTAGTGACATAAGGTGGAGATGACAACCATTCCATTGCTCTTACCCAAACAAGCGAGAGAAGATGTAATGCTTTGGGGACATGACAGTTGCAAATTTAAGCATGAGATATTTTCAGTAGTCCTTTCCTACCGGATGAGTATCATTAGACACCCCCTGGGCTGGGACAGGCCCCTTGCCTGCCACTTCATCTCAGCTCTGATTATCTCATTCAAATTTTTGGTCTTGTTCAAGTAAGTCTATAACCAACTTCTGTGCCTGTGCTTGGATTCTAGGGCTTGTTTTCTCACACCTGAACTGCTGTGGTGCCCTGATTTCTCTTGCTTTGATTTTCTCAGGGGGCCCATTGATAAGGGTCTTTTAAGAGATGATCTATTCTTCACTCTCCTGATCAATGTAAGTTTCCAAGTTCTTTTTTAAAAAAAATAAGAAACCTTATTGTCCACTTTATTTATTTATCTATTTTTGGCTGCGTTGGGTCTTCGTTGCTGCGCACGGGCTTTCTCTAATTGCAGCGAGCGGGGGCTGCTCTTCGTTGCATTGCACGGGCTTCTCATTGCGGTGGCTTCTCTTGTTGCAGAGCATGGGCTCTAGCGTGCGCGGGCTTCAGTAGTTGTGGTGCGCGGGCTCAGTAGTTGTGGCTCGTGGGCTCTAGAGTGCAGGCTCAGTAGTTGTGGCTTGTGGGCTGTAGAGTGCAGGCTTGGTAGTTGTGGCGCACAGGCTTAGTTGCCTCATGGCATGTGGGATCTTCCCGGACCAGGGATCGAACCCGTGTCCCCTGCATTGGCAGGCAGATTCTTAACGACTGCGCCACCAGGGAAGTCCCCAGTTTCCAAGTTCTTAACCCAGCCACTTGGGCAATGCATACTCCTAGGAACGAGAAGTCACTTTGTAGAGTTGTAGAAACACGGCAACACCAGCAGAGCTGAAGCAGCACAAAAAGCATTCCTGGACAGGTCTGGGAGTATGAGAGAGCCAAGCAAGTGACAGCGTGCAGCCAGGCACACTGTGACATCCTCCAAAGATCTACGGCAAAGGTACAAGCATTAGAGACAGTAACGTTCAGATTTGCATCCTGGTTCTGTCACTTAACGGCTGTTTGATCTTGGACCCCATCAGAGTATCAGTATTGATATCTGTAATATGGGAATGTCATGAAACATAACTCCCAGGAATATGAGACCTGAATGAGCTGCCTTTTATAAAACGGTTAGCACTGTGCTTGGTACACTTCCTTCCTGGAAGCATGAAAAGAATTGCATAAAGGAGGCAGGGATTGACCCCTCAACTTGAAGGAGAGTTGCAGAGAGAGACTTAATCCATCTGGGGAGGTTTGTCCACAATTAGTGGTACAATAATAGCAATAAGGTCCTTGAAAAGAAGCTTAACATCAAGAAAAGATCATGAGCTTTTCCTTGTCAAAAATAGTGGAAGAATGTGGTGTTCTGGTTAACTGGGTAATCCGGTTAAGAGAGTTCTCACCACATAGTTCTTCACATAATGGAAACTCAATAAATATTCCTTGAATATACTATATAATAATATAGTATATGTCACATATGATTTCCCAGTTTTTCAAATAATATACTGTCTATAATGTCAAAACCATGCAACATACAAATCACTCTTAAAGGAAGGATAATTCAGATAATATTAGGATCTTTAGTGCTGAGAGGCATTACTTTGCATATTAGTTTTCTCTGAGTGTAGTGGGGAGACAAAAAATTTTGTTGTTATAAACCGCTGAGTTTGTGGTAATTGGTTATGGCAGCCCCAGAAAACTAATATATCAGGCAATACCCGAGCAGAAGTTTTGATGTCCACATTTTATTACTTGTACTCATAAAAGTAGAAGTTCTATTTTAAGGAGAAATGAACTTTAGTCCACTTGGAAGCATACTCATTAAATAATCCTACACTTAAAAAAATAATGATATATTCCTGAAAAATTATGTGTATATCAAATTGTAGTACATAAAATAATATGCTAAATACCATGAAAGAATTCACCATTAAACATTCATGTTCAGTGAAAACAGCTGTAAGGCAATTCATCATCCCTACATAGTACATTTTCAGGAGTAAAAATAGCAGAGTACTGTGACTTCTCTCATTATTTCTCAGCCACTCACCTTTACTTTAAAACTCTTGCTCTTTTCTTATTAAATTAGCTATTATCTGGACCTGCTAGAACTAACAAACTTAAGTACCATTTTTTGAACAAAATGCTTTTGTCTCCTGTAGGGTAAAAACTTAGCATAAAACTCTAAGCATGAGAAAGTTCAGGTTGCCTTTTATTTACAGTCTTTATGGAGCAAATAATATTCATATTTTGAATTATGCAAATAAGCATTTACATGATAAATCGTAATTGCTCTCAGACAGCTGTTTATAACTGGGTAAATGAGACACACTTTTAAATTGTCTAAATACATACTTACCCATGTTTACATATTTATACACTAGAGTAGAACTGTTTTGAATCAGCTGTTATCTATTGTGTCTTATACAGACCAAGGAAAGAGAACTTTTCATACAAACAGTAAAATCCCTTTTAATCTGTTCTGAGATCAGAAGCATTACCAGTTCTCTCAAATAAGGGTGACCTCTCTCGACATACCCCTGGCCTGTGGCATTCCACAATACCTCAGGCAGGAAATGATTTTATATCGCTTTGGTTGGGTGGGAAGTTAATCCTGACTCAGATTATTATCTGATTAGATACACCTTTGGCAAAGAAGAAACACGTTCCTTCTAATGAAATGTTTTTAAACCTAAAAAGTCCAGTTGTCTCATAGTTAGCAATGTATTCTTACGTCGATCAAAAAAATCAAGTATTTCTTTAGAAAATACAGAAGAAAATACAGTGCCTGTCCTGAAGAGGCTGACCATCAAATTAAGAAGATGAAATGAGCACATCTGAAATGTTCAGAAAGCAATTAAGAGGAAAAGCAGATGGTGTTGACTGTAAGAGCTAAAGGAGCTTAGAAAAGAAGGCAGGAGGACATACAGCTTGGGGTGGGGTGGCCTGGGTTTTGAGGACTTTGGGGGCTAGCTCACTCCTCTCTGCAGAGTGAGGATTGTCCCACCTCTGTAAGGCCGCCAGAGATGAGGAAGGCAGGACCTGCCGAGTCCAACACACAACTTTGTCTTCCCACCATGTTCGTTCGCAGGCCCACAGGGAAATCCAAGGGCCTGATGTGAGAGACGTAGCCTTGTTGTGAAGCACCATTCTCTCCTCTGTTTTTCCCAGTAGGAGAAGAATTCTACGCCCACTCCCTTTTTAAAAATCTTAATGCACTTCCCTTTGCTTTCTTAAAGCAGTCAACATTTGCCCTGTTTCTGGTCCTCTCCCGGCAAATGCATTTGTTTCTGATTCTCTTACATGGTGTTTCGCATGTGCTGAAGAGAGTGAATTTTTACTACAAGATGCTCTGGCTGAATTGAGAGGACTCAAATGCTACTTCAGGGATTCACACACTGGGAAGAATGAAGCAAAGAGACTGGGGGAAAAACACCTGAGGCAGCTATAGAATGCCTCAGCATTGACAACCCAGGAATGACAACATTAGGACTTTGGGAAGCTGAGCCTCTATCTTTCCATTAAGTGCAATGAGAGCCTTTGCAGCTCCAGCGGAGATGTGAAAGCCATAGCAGCAAGTAGGCCTGAGGCCAAAAATCTGAAACTGGAGGGTCTGGGTAGTGCTGCGGAGCTTAAGGAAATCTCTTCTATAGGTAGTTTTTTCCTGTTAGGAAGAAAAGCTACTTCAGGGACTAGTAATGCAGGATGCGCTGAAGCAGAAAGAACCCTAGATGAGGAAAATCTGGGCTCCAAGCCAGACTCTGTGAGACACTGGGCAAGTCACTCAGTCTCTCTCTGTGCCTCAGTTTCTTCTTCTGTGAACTAGATAAAGTCCACTTCAGTTCTGTGACTGATGATCCTAAACTAATAGGACTGCTCCCATTGGCTATATGAGGTTAAAACCCAGCCTCTCCACGTGTATCTCACCTCCCCAAGATGTATTATCATCACAGCAACGACTGCCACTATTAACTGAGCACCTACTAACTGTGGGTAAGCACTGTGCCGGGCGCTTCACACAAAGTATCTGTCATCACAACACACAAAGAAATTGTCACTTCCATTTTACTGATGAGGAAACGGAAGCTCCAAGAAATTTTACTTGATCTGGGTCACTCAGGTCTTACTGGGAGAGCCAGACTTCAAACCCAGGTCTGGTCCCGTCTCTCTAACCCCCAAATCTGGTGCATGTTGGAAAGAAAAATCAGGTTGCTTCTCCTACACTAGGCCTTCTGCTTGCCCAGATCAGCCTCAGCACTAGCTCAGTGCCTGGTGCTCATGACATAGACCACTGTATATTTGTGGATTACAACTTTCACAATATTTCTGCCTCCTGGGGGCCTTGCATGATAATAAAGCTGACTGTGTGGGCAGCCTTTCAGTAGGGAACAGGAGGGGTTATATATTTGTGTGATTCAACTGACTCTAGTTAGTGCTCACTTGAATTAACGGCCTCTAGACCACCAGGAGCGTGGCTGCTGACCACAGCTGCCGGAGTGCCTACCTCCTGCCTTTGGGTTATATTTGGAGGAAGAAAACTGGCTGTGGGTAAACGTGGGGCATGGAACAGGAATAAGACAATTCCGGACACCTCAGCTCCCTCCTGAGCAGGACTCTGGGTGGCTGGCGTGGCCTCTGGCTCCAGGTCTCTGTCTGTCAACGGAAGTGACTCGGATCCCCTTGGGTGGTCGCTCCCATGGCCATTATGCACGTGCGGCTTTCTCCCTGTTGACATTAGGGGATATGTCCCCACCTTCCCTTTGTTCCATCCTCGATTTAAGACCCATGTGTTCTCACTGGCTTTTAACTGGTTTTCAATCTATGTTCTTTGCTAGGGTGAGTTATCTTTTTCAAAAAATGCAACTTGCAAAGAGTGTCCGTGCCCCCAGTTACCATGGTTAAGCGGTTTGGAAACAAATTACAACTTAGACAAGATGAAATCACACTCCGCTAGTCACTGAGATGCTGCTAAAAAACAAATCACAGAGGATTCCTAGAAATTAGTCTCTGTTCCCTACAAGGACTTTTGAAATGCTGCAGGCCTTTGGGTCCCTTAATTGGCATCTGAACAAAACCACCCTTTCTCCTCTATAGGTCCCCGTGTGCTGCTCCAGAGGTGATAAAAACCCACTCCCTCCCACTGGCCTGCCCTTTACCAACCTCCAGCTGGTAGAAGCCAGGGCTGGTTGGAGATGGATGATCACCAAGCTGACACAGGCACTCACTCTCACTTTCTCCTCCCTTTGCCCAGCTGCTTCCACCTCCATTCACAGCAAGCATGTCGATTCACTTTTAGACGCTAGCAGTTTCTCCTCTATGCTGCCTGCCCTTTGGGAATGTTCTTGTGACCAATCAGCTGATGGGGGAATCAGGAACCTACTAGGACTGGAATAATAGAAAATCTCTAGGATTTGGCTTCTCTAGGATTTGCATAATAGAAAATGTCAATGAAAATGAGTGTATGTGATAAAAAGAGATATTCATGTACTTTTCCTAGTGGTTCTATAAAAGAAATGATTAAGATGATAATTCCTGAAACCTGGGTGGCTTTTATTTTATTTTTACTATAGAAGAAACCAGAGGACTAAATTCAGAAGACGTGACCTGCCAATTGTATTGTATAACCCCCTGGCTTCTGGCATCTGAGGTTTCACAAAGTTCATCACTTTTAATAGTCATTTTAATAATATGTAAGAAATAGAATGTCTAACTTTAGGCATACATATTATTTCTTTGATTTCCCCCCTCTAAATTTGTTTTACAGCCCAATCCTTTTGCTTAAGGAAAAAAGGTTTGTTTTTTTGTTCCTTCTTTCTTTTTTTAAAAGTAGCCAAAGCCAAAGAAGTAACTAAAATCCAATTGGATTTTCATTTCCATCCATTTCTTTTTTTTCTTTTTTTTTCTTTTTTTTCCCTCCGGTGGTCCTATCCAGTCTTTTTTTTCTCGAAGTTAACTTTATTTTTTTTAACTTTTAATTTTATATTGGAGTATAGTTGATTAACAGTGTTGTGTTAGTTTCAGTTGTACAACAAAGTGATTCCGTTATTTCAGTTATACATATACACGTATCTATTCTTTTTCAAATTCTTTTCCCAATTTGGTTGTTACAGAGTATTGAGCAGAGTTCCCTGTGCTCTACATCCATTTCTTTCTCACACCACAAACCACCCAAACACACGCCTGCTCCATTGCCTAAGGCAAGAACTGAATTCCAATTACATATCCAAAGAAATGTGCAGCTCCTGATGCCATAGCCATCCAGGAATATATATCAAGCTAGTTTTTGTGAACTGCCTTGATTTAATGTGAAAAGCTGGTAACGAAAACAAGCAATGGAAACACACCGTCAGCCACAGATGGTCTTTACAATTGGTTCACATGGACCATGGACTGAGGGAAGCTGGAAACAGACTTGATGGAAACTCTAAGGGAATGACCTGGGATTGGTTCTAAATTAAATGAGAACTTGACAAGCAGATGGAATTTTTAAAAATACAATACAATTTTTGTGAAGCACTGTTTTAAAAAATTTCTTCAGGTCCACGTTACAAAGCAAAATGTTATATTTTCGGGATCAATCAACCACAATTCAGGATAGATCTTGTTAAACAACCAAACAAAAAACTTGTTCAGTAGAAGAAATTTTTTCCTTTCAGTTAATTATAGCTCATAAGCAATTAAAAAATATAAACATATATTAAAGATGAAGTTCCTATCTTGGGGATACTCAAGCTGTCATTAAATAATCATCTAAAAAAGTGCAGCTTCACTAAACATAGTTATGTTAAATATACAGCATACATATTTTAGTATCAGAATCCCTTAGATAAAGTCATTTCTTCGTTGTTTCCTAACTTGAATAAGTCCAATTTATGGGTTTTAAGATTCAGAGAAAGACAAATAGAACAATAAATTTCTCAAGAAATTCTAAGCACCCTTCTTCATATCCTGTTGTTGAGATAAAGCCAAACCTAAAATGCCCCGCGTTGAGCTTTGTCATTTGTATATTTGTCTGATGGCTCCAGAGGTAGTTTCCATGGTAAGCTCCCTGTGTACAAGAAGCAGGGTGAGTGGAATGTCTCCTTCCAGTGAAGAACTTTTCACTGACAGTGATAAAGGCCAGGAACCTCCTTCACACAAATGATTGAAAAACAGAACACGAAGGACATTTTTATTTTGCTTTGTTTCCTTTGTGTGGTATGTGACTTCAGTGCAAATACCCATTTAATCAAGAATACAAAGACAGCCACCTTTGCTAGCTAAGGGATTTCCAGAGGATGCAGTAAACATATATAGCTCTTTTCCTTTTCTCATGAGGAAATTCCTGTGAGGTTGCCATTTCATTCTCCTGTTGTGCACGTTTGCCTCCTCTTGGAAGAGGAAAAAGATGTTTTCCAAAGGAACATTTCAGAGTGAACTAAATCGAATCTGGAAAAACTTGAAATGCTTTAAAAGCTGACATTTATCTATTGTCATTTAAAAATATATGTAATTGACATATAACATTGTATTAGTTTTAGGTGTATAACATAATGATTTGATATATGTATATATTGCAAAATGCCTACCAGAATAAGTTTAGTTAACAACCATCACCACACTTACAGATTTTTTTTCTTGAGGTAAGAACTTTTAAGAGCTATTCTCTTAGCAACTCTCAAATATACAAAACAGTACCGTTAACTGTAGTCTCCACATTGTACATTACATTCTCAGGATTCATTCATCTTAAACTGGAAGCTATTGTCATTAAGTTTTAGAAATATAAAGACCTTTGGGAAGAATATATAAGCCACTATTGATTGGGACTTTCTGGTTCAGGCATTTTTTTCTCTTTGAGCTGATGAGATCAAATTGAACCCGTAGCTCTAAGCTAGCACAGGCTCTTTCTCTTTCACCTTTTAATCATTCTTTTCTAACACCTTCTATTACAATAGACTCTCTTTCTCCTCTTTAGGCCCTCTTCATTCTCCTCTCTAATTTCTTCAATTCTAGGGATATCACAGTGTGTCTGCCTTCAAGTTTCTCCTTAAGCTTTGCTTCTTCTAGGTAATCTGTCCTGACTCAGGATGTGATAACAAGGGTGAGTCCACACTGTAAACATTCTCAAATGTATAAAACATAAAGTGATATTTTATTACTAATGTATCATTATCACTGATAAGAAAATGGAGTATTTGATTCTTTAGCCCTCTGAGAAACTGTGGTCCTTGTTTTCAGCAAATATTAAGATACTCCTCCAGAATAATAATTGGTTTAGTGTTCAAACTGCTGTCACATAAGACAAATAGTATCTCATCTTAATAATGCAACCCTTTTAAAATCCCAAAGCTAATCTCAGACAAAGTAAAGGTATATTAAAAGAGAGACCTCATTATAATGCTTGGATAATGTAAGGAAAAATAATAACAACTGGCTCGAACTGAAGCGCTGCCGGTTATAAGTATGCCCTGCAGGCAGGCCTCTGTGAGGTACTGGGGCAAGTATCAGAAAATATGTTCCTGGGGTTAGTCTACTTTGTCAGTGTCTGGGTGTGACATTGAATGTGACTTAGGGCCTGGACCCTTAAACACAGTAAGGATTCTGTATTATATAAATTTTAACTATATCAGTCAAGCAAAGGAGTATAAGTTGTTACCTTTTTAAAGTTAGTCTACTTTGTCAGTGTCTGGGTGTGACATTGAATGTGACTTAGGGCCTGGACCCTTAAACACAGTAAGGATTCTGTATTATATAAATTTTAACTATATCAGTCAAGCAAAGGAGTATAAGTTGTTACCGTTTTAAAAAGAAAAGACTAGATAAAAATGAGAAGTTCAGCTCTGGACAAATAAGACTTGGCACCCTCCCCAAAGTGTATTATTATTTTTATTCTGACAGTTTACACTCCATGATACTCTTATACCATGGAAAGGCATGGGAAAGACCAGACATATTTAATAACCTAATAAACTAGCTGAAAAATAAAAAAGTTATTTGCTAGCTCTTTAAGAAATGGAGACTATATTTAATTAAATACATTTATTTTTTAATTCATTGAACCATTTTACCCCCTACATTTTTTTTATGTATATAACTAAACAACTAGATAAACATTTGGACAGAAAAACTTTTCTCCTAGAGATCAAGCACAACAACAAAAAAGTCCATGTAAAGTCAATATTTTAAGGAATTTAAGGTGGGATCTTTCAAATCTTGTCATTTGACATTAAACAATAAAATCTAAAGCCCATTTCAAAGATGTACTAAATTCCCAGTCTGAAAGTAACTGCTGTTCCCTGTCCCATGTATATATATCATCAGTACAACTAAGAAAGAATTGCAGCCAGGCCTGGACCACCGCCAAGCAATTGATTATTAACCATTAAAAGGGAAATGTTTACTTATTCACGGCAAGTAGTTTTCAGGAGGAAAGGCAAAGAGGTCTGATTTTAAATGCTGCCTTTTCTTTCCATCCTAAGGCCAATGAAGATCATTCACTTCTTCTTGGAAATGTCAAAAGCACATTTTTATTTTCCTTTTGCTATTTTAACCAGAATACTGATAAAAAGGGGAGAGTAGTTGCTGTGAGGCAAAGAAAAATGTCCTGGCAGTTGAGGGCCCTCCATCTATCAAGGGGAATTTGCAATGTTGCCTCTCTTCAAGACTGTATAGATTTGCAGGATTTTGTGAAACACTTAACCAAAATGGAAGGATTTAAAAGCAGAATGCAAGATACAGATGCAATCATTTTTTAAAAATCAAGATACTTTAGTTTTATTTCAGAATTTTCTAGTCTTAAATTCTCAAGCACGCAGCAGTGATGATTATCTTGGATAATACTTTTGAAAGGGTGATTAGTGCAGACTGCTTAAATATATTCACTATGGCACAGATGCCTTAAGATTAAAAACTCTTACTGGGATTGAGATGCACTACATCCAATTACAGGGAAACAAATACTTATCTAATTAAATAATAATATTCACAAGCTATGTTTCAAAATAAGTTCAAGTGTCCAGAGCACCAAACAATATTTTAAAACCTGGAAAGAATATCCAGGCAGATGTTTACCTGTGATTTGGAGGCAATTCATAGGCATATTTCTAATGTGTATAAAACTTAACATCTTGACTACCTTTTCTCTATTAACTCAATATCAAAATAATTTTCTCCTCCTACGTCTTTGAGCTTATTCAATGTGAAGAAGCAATTTTTAAAAAAGCACCTTTATCTAATAATTCTGGCTCTCCCCCCTTCTTTCCTGCATTTCTTCAGAAGGCATGGTTTAAATGGAACTAGCTCCTGGAGTCCCCAGGCTCTGGCTCTTGGAGATAATTTAGGTATAGTCCCAGAGCAGAGTTGAGAGGAAGACTGGATGAGTGTAGAGTCCACGATGAAGCAGGGAAGTTGCAGTGCTTTCCAGAACCAGAAGGTACAGAGTTTCCCTGGGACATTCAAAACACAGACTGGGGCCCAGGAACACTGTTCCCAGATTGGGGAAGGTGAGGCCAGAAGTAATATTTGGAGCTAATCCCAGACACAGGTCCTTCCTAGAGCACAACTGCAAGATGGGGGATGTATCTCCTCTTTGGTAGCCAAATACTAAGAGTAAAAGCAAATATTTGATGCTGAAGAGCTCTGCAAATATTTGATGCTGAAGAACTGAAGAGTGCCATTTACTTATTTCTACACATCAGTGTGGGCTTAGGATCTTAAATAGATTAAAAGGCTAAGAGAGGTCAGTCATTCCAGGAAAGACACTTCTTTTGCTTCTCCTGACTTGGTTCTCTTTCCAAAATTATCTACCCCCCACCAATCTTGTGGAGGGTCCTTCGGAAACTCAAAAGATGTCAGTCACATCCTCTTCTAGAACATTCTGGAGAGTGTGGAGCCAGAGTCCTGGGGATGAGAGGTCTAGAAGGGGAGGGAAGAGGGAGACCAAACTCTGCTGGTTAATACAATGAAGATGGTTTTAGAAAAATACCAGAGAGATGTAATCATAAAACTGGTAGGGTCCTTAGAAGTTAGAAAATCTATTCTCTTCTGTTTCAGATGAAAAAAAGAGCCCCAGAGTGATGAGGTGATTAGAGCTAGTTAGGGACCGAGCGGGGATGCCAAGTGACTCCCAGGCCAGAGCTCCTTCTAACCTGAGCCAGCCTCGAAGTTCAGTCCCGAATTTGGGAGTCTGTCCTAATACTCGCCTAGGACAGTCTCTGTCGGTGCCTTCCTTCCACCTCTCTCAGGAGACGGGCTGGCAGAGGTTGCCAGGCATCGGGCACCATCCAGAGAGAAGTCCACGAGGCCCTGCGCCGGTCTGTGACCTGCCCAACCTCTAGGACGCTGGAGCTTGGGTGCTGGGCACTGTGGGCACCGGGCTTCTGGCTTCTGCCGTCCCCCATCTACCCCCTGCTCCCTCCTCCGCCCCATATCAGAGAGGACAACCAAGTCATTTCAATTTAATCTTCTTTAAAAAGACATAACTAATAAATTTATTCCCGAGACCGCGGAGAGACGGCCAGCAGAGTCGATCGTGCTCCCAATCCCATTGAACCCCATTGAAAACCATGACAACACAGGACAAGCTCCGATTTATTCCGGAGCGCTAAAGCGCATTGTGAGCAGGCGTCAATCACGCATTATTTCGCACTGAACAAATGCAAAATCTTGACTGGAACAAATGCTTCCAACAGGTCCGGGACGTCGAGCTCCATTTCCCCTTTGTCCGCGGCCTAGCAGTTGGCCCGCATTGGGGTTGCCTCCGCCCGACCACCCAGCGCGCAGCACAGCCCCGGGCGCCTCGGGCACGCTTGACAGGGAGGCTGCTGGGGAGGTGCGCCGGGTCGGGCGGGGCAGCAGCAACTGCACGGGAGCCAGGTCCGAGTTCAGCTCAGGTGGAGCCAGGATTGCAGGGGCGGCCACCCAAGTGACGCGGCCCTCACCGAAATTCAACAACCTACTACCCGAACCACTGGCTGCAGGAGGAGAGGCCTCTGGAAGCGCGCTCTCTCAGCCCTCGTCTGAGGCGTGGCCACCACGAAGCCACGGGCCAACAAAACGTATCCATGCCCTGACAGGCTCCTGGCACTTTCTACCCGGATCATTTCTTCGGGTGGGGAACTAGAAGATGTCAGGAAACCCCGGGCAGGCAGTCTTTTCTGCCCGGCGGGCGCAGTCCTAATTCCCACAATCGGTCCCTTACCAGACCAGGCCGGGCAGCTTTGGCGGAGCAGAGAGCCCAAGTCACCCGAGGCCTGCATCTCCAGCCCCCAGCCTAACGCTGAGGCTACGGAACCCAGGCGTACAAGGGGCACCAGGGGACCTGGCGACGCCAAGGAGGCAGCGACGCCCTCGTAGGCCGCCCTTGGAAACGCCGCCGCCCATGGGGCCTAGAGGGGGGCCTGGCCCCGCAAAAGCCAGCCACCTGGCGGGAGGAGGAAAACGAGGCTAGTACTTGGGGAGAGAACAGTCTGGCCTAATTCCGCCTCCATTTTGCTGGTCTGGAGCAACCGGCGCCGAGCTGGGGCCCCCCGGATGCTGCCAGCCCTTCCCCAGCACCCCTGAAGTTGTAGGAGACGTCTGGGGTGTGGGAGGTTCCTAGCGGCCTTCAAAACCCTCGGCACAGACGCCGGCGGGGCCAAGCCACTCCTCTGTGCCCGCCTGAAACTTCTCGCCTCTGAATCCTCAGACGGGCCCAACCAAAAAGAAAAAGTGAGCCCGCCAGAGTTTAACGCCGTCTTGTAAATCACTTTCAGGATAATTGCGGGAAACGAACGCTCCAGCAAACAAGCTCGAGGAATAAAGCAAACAGGGAATAAATTCCTGGGTACTCATAAGCCCACCCATGCCGCCCCCACCCTTCCCAGCGCCCCCGCAGGGCCAGGCCCGATGTCAGCCCTGGAGGAGGAGGAAGCTGGGACCGGCGGTCGGTGGCCACTGCTCGCCACCCAAGATGTTATTCTTTGGCAACAATCCCCATTATCTGTCCCCACTTTGGGCTAATCAGACAGAATCGCTAATGCGGAGGGCTGCTTCCTGCCGCCTCTGGGAGGTAACGGGGCGCCCGAGGGGCGGGGGACGGGGCGGGGCGGGGGGCGGAGGTGGCACCTTCCGGGCTCGCCGGGTCTTTGGTCCCGTACGCATTCAGGTACTTGACACTCGGGAGTCCCGGACCTCGCCCGGGTGGGAAGAGCTGTTTATATAAACAGGGATTCCACGGTAGATGCCCTAATATCTCGGCAGCCAGTGCATGGCGTGCGCCTCTCACGCCCACCCATAGGAGCGGCGTCCCCGGCCGCCCCTCGGTTCCCAGCCTGCCCTGCCCCCGCCTCCTTCCCCTCCTCGGCCATGGCTACCTCTGGACGCCTCGGCTTCACCGTGCGCAGTCTCCTGGACTTACCGGAGCAGGACGCGCAGCACCTACGGAGGCGGGAGCCCGAGCTACGCGCCCCCGGCCCCTACGCCACCTGGCTGGAATCGGAGCGCGGCCACTACCCTTGTGAGTGAGCGGTGGATGGCGGCAGGGGTGGAGGCGAGGGAAGTGGGGAGCGCAGAGCCAAGCCCCCGGCCCTCGCGGGGCTGGGAAGCGGAAACCCCAGCCCACGGTCTGGGTTTCCTCAGTGTCGGTCGGTCCCAGAGGCTCTGTCCTCTTCAAACCCCTATGCCAGTTGGCACATCTTGAGATCGGATCCCTGCGCCCGGGATTTGGGTTTCTGTTTCTAGGGGTCAGAATATTTAAATATTTAAGACACCGCCCTTAAGTGCCTGAAACAGTGGCCACGTTCTCCCGGCCTCGGTTTGGGATGGGCAGTACTGGCGAGCCTGGATTCAGGGCTTTGTAAACCTCGGCAAACCGCAGTGCAGTCGACCTGGAAGTGGCCCGTTTTGGTGAGGCAGCTTGCAGTGAATTCGTCTGCCAGCGCAGCGACCAGGGCCGACTTGTTTTAACGCGGGGTGGGTTTCTTTGGGGGCGCGATCCCAGGTTGTGGTGTAAAAGGTTATCGTATTCGGAGAGGTGGGTGTTCAGATATGGGCCCAGGGAAGGAAACGGCCTCATCCCAAAAGCCGCGGGCGAGTCGGTCGGCGCCCGCACGCGAGAGGCGGCCGGCCCGCAGAGGGGCCGGCGTCTCACCAGGCCGTGTCTCCTTTGCGTCCCTAGCCTCGGACGAGAGCAGCCCAGAGGCCAGCCCGCGGGACTCGTCGCAGCGGCCGTCCGCTCGGCCTGCGTCTCCGGGCTCGGACGCCGAGAAGAGGAAGAAGCGGCGGGTGCTGTTCTCCAAGGCGCAGACGCTGGAGTTGGAGCGGCGCTTCCGGCAGCAGCGCTACCTGTCAGCGCCAGAGCGCGAGCAGCTGGCGCGCCTGCTGCGCCTCACGCCCACGCAGGTCAAAATCTGGTTCCAGAACCATCGCTACAAGCTGAAGCGCGCGCGCGCGCCGGGAGCCGCGGAGGCGTCCGACTTGGCAGCGGCAGCCGAGGTTCGCGCCGCGCCCGGCCTGCTGCGCCGCGTGGTGGTGCCCGTGCTGGTGCGCGACGGGCAACCGTGCGGCGCTAGTGGCGAGGTGGGCACGGCCGCCGCCCGGGACAAGAGCGGCGCGACCCCGGCAGCCGCCTGCCCTCTGCCAGGCTACACGGCCTTCGGTCCCGGCTCGGCGTTCGGCCTCTTCCCCGCCTACCAGCACTTAGCGCCCCCCGCTCTGGTCTCCTGGAACTGGTGAGGCAGCCGCGGGGCGCGGGCACCTGGGGCTACGCCGGACTTGGGGTGCGCTCTGCGGCCGAAGCAGGGATAGAGCCGGAGACCTGGAGCGCGTCCCGGGCCCCTCCTCCTTCGACGCGGGGGTCCCCTGCCCCGCCCTCATCAGCCAGCGCACCCGGAACTCTCGCCAAGATACCCCCTCTCCTCTTCCCTCGACCGCCAGACTCAGAGCTAGATTTTATTGCTTGAACCTTACTTGTACATTTTAAAATAGCTATTTGTATGGGGAGCGACGTATTTTAAAAGAAATAGAGTATTTTTCCTCTTTGTGGTGCGAGAATAAAATGTGTAGGGGTGGGTCCCCCTGTGTGCCTGCCGGGAACGTAGGTGGGAGCTGTGCTCTCCCGACCAGAGTTCGGAGCGCCGGCCCACTCCTTGACCGGCCAAGTTAAGGCCCACCCCGAGCTGGGCCGAAGGGCAGATCGCAGTCCCCACACGGCTTTAGGAAGATACTGGGGGAAGGGGGGAAGGGAAAGCAGAGGCACCCCTGGGGTACCTATTAGCGGGAGGTGGCTGTGCCCCCGAAGCGAGACGGAGGCCCCTCTGGGCTCCCGGAGCTGCTGGAGCTTCTAACACCAAAGGTCAACCGAGTCGGCCACGACAGGGCATAACGACGAGAGGGCGTAATGAGCTTCTCCCCTAGGATTCTCCGGAGAAGTGCCAGCGGGGCCCGGGCTGAGCGTGCTGCGCCGGGGAGCAGCCCAGGCCTGACTGCTAGCCACTCGTTTCCGGAGCGTGGCAGTGAGGTCTCAGGGATCCGAGGAGTATGCGGGGATCTTGTAACCCCCAGTTGAGCCTGCGCGTGCCTCCCTTGGCTGGCAGCTGTGATTTTCTGCCTCTTCTTGGTGTAACACCCGGCCAGGGTGGGATGGGGAGTGGATGACGTGTTGAAGAAATTAAAAGGTGGCGGGGAATGACCCAGTTCAGGGGCTGCCAGCGGAGGGAGGACAGCCCTGGGGGCCTGACATAGGTGTGAGATCCGCTGGTCGGACTCATTTCACCCAGGGTCCCAGTGTACCCCCGGGTGGGGGACCTAGTGTTCTACTCTTCGGGCTTGTAACTGCTCTTCGCTTG
Organism: Phocoena phocoena; assembly: GCF_963924675.1. NCBI lineage: Eukaryota > Metazoa > Chordata > Mammalia > Artiodactyla > Phocoenidae > Phocoena > Phocoena phocoena. The sequence goes on from NC_089220.1 coordinate 61,926,485, forward strand.
GGTATCCCCTCGGTATCAGTAGCCGCAGGGCCTCCCATGCAGTGCAGTGGTCACTCTCTCAGAGAAGTGAGGACCTTCCTCTCTGCCAGCCACTGAAGGGAGAGTCGAGTGAAAAGAGCAGTCTTGGGTATCAGATCCAGGGGAGGGAGTAAGGGCTCGATGAGGTCTATGAGGAGTAGGCATTGGGTCTTTTTTTGGGCTTTAGCTTTCTGGTCCCAGGAGGAAATGGAGGAGGAGGTAGGGGTTGGGTAGCTGAGGCAGTGTTATCACCTGGGATTTTGGGGGGGTGGAGAGAGAAAGGAGGGCAGAGGGGGAAGGGAGAGGGGTGTTTGGCTCTCAGCTGCTGGCCACCTTGCCTTCCATATGGATGCGGTTATCTTAGAAGAATCTCGATCCTTAAACCTCCTTTTGTCTTGGGAACTGAAAAGGGCATTGTCAGGCCTGAAAAGGACCTAGACAAAATCCGCACTGTTCCGATTCAGGACTCTGTTTAATCAGTCCCTGGTGACAATGTAGTGGGTGTTAGGGTGGACAATAGTATCTTTTTAAACCTTGTGGCCTTCAGGAAGACAAAGGGCTTGAATTTCATGGGCTTACAACTTCAATTAGAACAGTGCCAGTGTGCCTGGGAGATTATCAAATTTGTATCATAAAACCTCTTTCTAATAAATGATTGCTGGTGTGGGAGCCTGGAGGTTGTAAGACATATATTGGAAACTGCCCTGGGGACTTCCCAGTTAGCCCTGGCAGAACAGATGGGAAAGAAAAGGAGGGAAAGATTTCTGAAGAAGGCCAGGCTCAGAATGTGTCCCTGCTGTTAGCTGGCTGGGTGCTTGCCTCTTCCTTGCTCTCCCTCCTGAAGGGGTGTTCCTCCAAGAATGAAGGTAAAGATTTGTAGCTCGTTCTCTGCTATTGGTGGTGACAAAGACCTGAATATTATTGGAGAGAAAGTGCAAAATCACCACCTGTTCAGTTTCTGGCCTTTTCTTTCCTGGAGCTCCAGAGAAAGTAGGACTTGGGGTATGCAAAGCAGGGAGAGTCTATTAAATATGAGGTCCATAGGACTAAGGGATCTGGACTATGGAGAGACTCTTCCCAGGAGGCTCTTTGGGAGAGCATGTCCTCAACCAAATTCACCCAGAGGTCTAACCAATATGAAAGACCATTTTTTTGCTTTCCAGAGAGGTGGTCACAGCCATAGCAATCCAGCCTGTGTCCTGGGCAGGAGAAGGGCAGACATTTCTTACGGCATTAGCATCAGGATCCCTCATGTCTACACTGTTACCCACTTCCTTTTGCTCCTTTTCCTTTAAGCCCCTTCCTTTAGAGAGGAAAAGCCATAGGGGAGAGTTATTAATGTACTGCCATCACCACCCACCCGTTTTTGAGACTCAGGCTGTCATTTATCTTCTGTTCACACCTGTGATAAGCTGGAAATAATAAATGTCAATTTCCTTTCTGATGTCAAAGATCAGTTCCTCCAGGGCTCTGATGAGAGAAGCTAAACCCAAGGCCTCTCCCAGCAGCTGTGAGAACTGTTAGAATCTCCCTCCCCAGATGAGACTATGTCACACCTGTCACCCATCACCAATATCACAAGGCAGATTCACACTCAGCAAACTTTTATTGAAACATACTGTGTTCCAGGCATTGTCCTAGGCACTTTCACAGCTGATCTCGCAGAAACCTTATGCATGGCATATATAACACACCCATTTTGCAGATAAGAAACTGAGGCTCAATGTGTAGGAGTGACTTGTGCAAAGCAGTTGTAAACCTCACAGAATGTTATCGTTGTCCTCGGCTGCCCACATTTAAGTCACCCTGTAAACTGCCATTAAAGCAGGCAATTGGAATCTTGATGTGGCAACAGCATGTATACTACCCAGCCATCATAAACTTGTCTTATGGATGGTCTGGAAGGATGGGAAAGCATGCTAAAAGTACTGTACATGGCTTAAGGCCACTCACAGAAACGGGATATCACAGTAGTTGCTAACATTATTGATGTTCCTGTGTATGAGGCGATATTCTAAATTTTTAAATTATATTAACTCATTCGATCTTCACAACAACCCCATAAGATGGTACTACTGTTACCACTTTACAGATGAGGAAACTGAAGGCCAGAGAGGTTATAAGTAGCTTGTCCAGGATCACACAGCTAGTAAGTGACAGAGAAGATCTGAACCCAAGCAGTCTAGCTCTAGATCTCATGCCTTTAACCACATGGTGGGAATTATTTCCCATTTTTTGTTTTATTTCTCCCAGTTGACAGTCTTGGTTACCTTACAGACACTTCTGTAAGAGACATGTTTGTTGTTTTGTTTTTGAGCAGTGTTATTAAAGGATTATATAAATTTAGATTTTTAAAAATATCTTCTGGGGATGTCCCTGGCGGTCCAGTGGTTAAAACTTCACCTTCCAATGCAGGGGGTGCAGGTTCAATCCCTGGTTGGGGAGCTAAGATCCCACATGCCTTGGGGCCAAAAAACCAAAACAGAAAACAGAAGCAATATTGTAACAAATTCAATAAAAACTTTAAAAATGGTCCACATCAAACAAACATCTTAAAAAAAATCTTCTGGATAAATTGACCCTTTATTCTTATGAAATATTACCCTTTATTTCTAGGAATCCTTCCTAACTTTATGTTCATAGTGGTATAGATAGATACTCCAGCTTTCTTTTTTTTATATATATCTTTACTGGAGTATAATTGCTTTACAATGTTGTGTTAGTTTCTGCTGTACAACAAAGTGAATCAGCTATATGTATACATATATCCCCATATCTCCTCCCTCTTGAGCCACCCTCCCTATCCCACCCCTCTGTCACAAAGCATCGAGCTGATCTCCTTGTGCTATGCAACAGCTTTCCACTATCCATCCATTTTACATTTGGTAGTGTATATATGTCAATGGTACTCTCTCACTTGGTCCCAGCTTCCCCTTCCCCCGCTGTGTCCTCAAGTCCGTTGTCTACGTCTATGTCTTTATTCCTGCCCTGCCACTAGGTTCATCAGTATTGTTTTTTTAGATTCCATATATGTGTGTTAGCATACGGTATTTGTTTTTCTTTTTCTGACTTAACTTCACTCTGTATGGCAGAGTCTAGGTCCATCCACCTCATTACAAATAACCCAATTTCGTTCCTTTTTATGGCTAATATTCCATTGTATATATGTGCCACATCTTTATCCATTCACTTGTCGATGGACAGGTTGCTTTAGGTTGCTTTCATGTCCTGGCTATTGTAAATAGAGCTGCAATGAACATTGTGGTACATGGCTCTTTTTGAATTATGGTTTTCTCAGGGTATATGCCCAGTAGTGGGATTGTTGGGTCATACGGTAGTTCTCTTCTTAGTTTTTTAAGGAACCTCCATACTGTTCTCCATAGTGGCTGTATCAATTTACATTCCCACCAGCAGTGCAAGAGTGTTCCCTTTTCTCCACACCCTCTCCAGCATTTATCATTTGTAGATATTTTGATGATGGCCATTCTGACCGGTGTGAGATGATATCTCATTGTAGTTTTGATTTGCGTTTCTCTAATGATTAGTGATGTTGAGCATCTTTTCACGTGTTTGTTGGCAGAGAGACATGTTTTTAGCATCTTTGTGTCTCTCGGTCTGTCTCTGCCCTTCTCTCCTCCCTCCCTCCTTCTCCATCTACCTACCATACCTCCAGCTTTGGGACACAGCCTCTGTGTTTCCCCTGTGTCTGTTTGTGTGCATTCTTGTTCAGCTCTCAATGAAACACACCTCTGCAGGTCACAATATTTTCCTGTGACTATCATTCCACCATTCTTCTTCCAGAAAAGCATCTGCTGCCACTTCGTTGACACCAATTGTCCACTGAGCGTTTGGTTGCTGCTGACTCTGATAAGCTCCTCTAAGCTTTCCCAGCCCCCAGGCCCAGATCCCTGGGGAACTTTATGACTTTGGCTTCCGTAGCCCTTTCCCCGGTCATCTTTTTCCTTCCTATGTCTCTAGTGTTATCTTTATTATTAAATATCATCCTCTTCATATTTTCTCTCTCTTCTTCTCTTGTAAACATTTTTACTTCATCTCACTTAAGTCTCTTGTGGTTGGAGATAGCAATTTTCACTTCAATTTTCTTTCCTCGTTGTTCAGAGGATCTTACATCTTAGCACATCTCTTATCTGACCAATTTAGCACTTCAGAATCTTAGATAATGTGCTGCTGATGGGTTGGAAGTTATTTGAGCTCAGCTGAACCTCTACCTTCCCTTCTAACAATGGTGTTTAGTTGTTTATTATTCTCTTGCATTAACACAATTAACTGTTGCCTCTTCAACCCACATGCACTTCACTACCTTTAAAACATTTTAGACTTAGGAATAGAATGCCCAGGCAGGATAACTATGGACTCGGCATGGTTAAATTGTTTGTTAACCATGTTTACCCGTTCTGGGAGTTTCAGTTAACCAGTCTAGGCAGGTTATCTGTTCAATGAATAACAGACAGTCAGAAGAGCTTTTGGAAGGCGAAGGAAGTACTGTCCTTACCACAGGGCATGATCATTTCTATGGATATGATTGTATCACTTAGTATTCAAAATTTGCATGAGAAATTGTATCCCTCCAGGTCACTCATCATGATTTCTGGGAGTGGATTTATTTTCAGAAGTCCAATTCTGCCCCTAACTCCCCTCCAGTGCCCGTGCCCAGACTAACCAAAGGTATGTGACATTCCCCTTTCTCCTGTATTCCCACCATTTGTGTTACTCCGTCTATAAGCTCACTGAAGATGTGAACAGTATTCCCTTCAATGCTGATCCATAGAGCGGTGTTTTAACCAGGAAGAATCAGTTAGGCTATTAAACAGTCACACATCCTCCCCCAAATTTTAAACATAGGGGTTCTCAGTTTTCCCAAGTATGTCCAGCAGAGAGTTCCCGTTGTTTATCCAGAAAAGTAACATCAGATTTTAGAGGCAGAAGATCATATTCTCTTCAATACCCTGCCCTATGGACCAATAAAAATCCCTAGGTCTTTATTTTGGTCATGTAATTTCAAAAGCTGCCATAGTTTCAGTATAGTTTCTGTGAGTAGGGTGTTATGGAAAGAACATGTTAAGGGGACCTTGGTCATGCTTCATTTCCCCTTGCATTCTGACTGGGTGGTCCTTTATGAGTCAGCAGGTTTTCAAATGCATTTCCCCAGCTACAAGCTCTGAATTGAACTGTCCCTTTTCTCTTCTTGCAGTACCATCTACCCCCTCCTTCTCCTTTCCTAGGGGCTGGACAGGACACTTGGCAGAATTCACTAGGAAGAGGAGTGGAAGCTGCTTGCAAATTAAACCAGAGACGAAAGTGTCCAACAATCCATTAAAAGGGCCCTTGAATCTCTCACCTGAGATGTCTGTTATACCCTTCTTCTCCAGCTTTGCTCAAGGCTAGTGTTTTAAGCAGTGCTTCCTCCTGAAGAAGTTATCTGTTTAGGTTTAAATTACCTCTTGGGGGGTAAATTTCAACCAGAGGCAACCCTGAGTCATTGTAACATATCAGGGTCTGACAGTCAAACAAGTATCAGTGAAGTGACAGGAAACATTGTTTTTTTTAACAACAAAACTGAAATTCAGAGCAAGAGACACAAAACACCAGGAAAAGACAAAATAAACCTGGTTTAGTTTCTGCTTTTCTGAGAAAGTGACTGCTTTTCTGAGAAACTGTTTTTCCTGCCTAATCACACTGATGGATTCAGTTATCTGTCTGGCCAAGTGTTCAACGGCGCTCCTAATTCACTGTGCGGAACGTTTTGTATTTAACTCAAGTCAAAACGTAGAGATAGAGTAGGATTTTCTTATTTTCCATATTTGGGGATGAAATATTATCTTAGATAAGGTTAATCATTTTATCAGTTTGGCGGTGTGTGGGAGCAGAGGCAACCAATAGAATGAAATGGAGCTCCCAGAATTTTGTTTTCCAGAAAGCATTACAAGAATCTTCTTCACCTGACTTGTCACTGATTGAGAGGAAAGTGAACACGTGCTCAGATTTCTTCAGGTGTGCCTAACAGTTTGAGCAACCTGATTTCACAACAGTCCCTTTAACTTTAAATACGTAAATATTCTATACATGCATATAATACACATATAAGTGGGATAGAAGCAGATTTTGGAAATGTTCAGTTCTTTTAATGAGAAAGAAAACCTCTAATTTATAGTCTTACTTGTCAGACCCAGGTAGGATGGATAGTTCGTTATTCTCAATCTAAAAATATTTTCTTTGTAAAATAATATGGAAAATACAGGAATGTATAAATAAGCTATGGTCTTAAGGATACTTATTTTCATATGACATTTGGTTTCTCATGATTATGGTAGTGATATGATGAATAGGAGATTGAGGTGAGCTATTGAAAGTGCAGGGATACATCTCATTTGTATCACTGTAAATCACAACCACAAAGAGAACCCAGATCATATTGGCTTGGGAAGAACAATTGTCCTCTATCCTTTAGTTTCCTCTTCTTTGCAGCCTCAGATTGTTTCCTGTACCAAGAGTCATGCACTGGGAATCATACCATTTCCGCCTTTAACAAGGTAAAAACCAGACTGTGAAGTGGTTCAAAAGGACATGGACAGGAGGAGCTGGCTGTTTCTTACTTGATATGAGTTCAAACAGGGCAATATGGTTTCCAGGGGAGATGTAATTCACCAGCTTCTGGTAAATCATGGACTTCTGAAAACTCCACTACCCAAAACCCATGTCTATGAAGGCTTAGAAGGTAGAGGAATTATCAATTGATTTTAGAATTTTTAGTTGCCTCCAATCCCTCTGAAAAGGCACTTTTGCAGTTTAACATTAACTTTCTTCCTTCATTGCCACTATATGATGCCTCAGCCAGCTAATTTTCAGACAACAGAGGGAGGCTGCGAAACTTGTCTAATCTTAGGCATCTAGGTGTAGGGATTCCCAGGATGGTGAGAACTCTAACTTCTTAACAACTAAGGACTCCATGGGGACTCTGGGGCCCAATTCTGCACAGATGTGATAACAGCACATCATTGCATATAAAGAAGACAAAAGCCAAAATATCTACCAAAAATCCAAATTAATTCTCTTTAAATTGACCCTTACCCCCATGGACATAGCTATCTATGGCTGCTTTAACAAGGCTCTTCTTTCCCATAACCTCATGACTTATTGAAGACTTTCCTTCATCCTCTTTCTAGGAGGTCTTCACCAAGACCTCCTTGCTTCCCACGTCTCTTTGCACACTAAGGCTTTGCGCCCTCTTATTGTCTCAGGGAAGTCCACTGTGCTTCATCATCCAGCCGTCGTCCTCCTGCCTTAGAACTGTTTTTAGACTAATGTTTTGCTCAGAAATGCCCTAGTCTAAAAGTCACTACCTCTTTTTCTTTCTGCACATGGTTACAGTTGCAGAACTCCTTCCTTGTCTGTAAAGCTTTCCCTAACTGATTGGAATATAAGTCACCTGGGTCCATCCTAGGTACAGCTGCAACAAACTCAGGACTCCTTCATTCTGAGTGCAGTAGGATAGAGTGGAAAGAACATGGACTTGAGAATTGAGCAATCCTTGATATGGAAAGAGAGAACTGAATGTTGGTTGTCACATTAATTGTGTAAAATTATTTTTCACCTCAGTCCCTTAGACCATCATCTAGAGCTAATACCACCTACCACTCTTGATTAATATGAGTGTTAAATGCATGAATAACATCTGCTAGTTGGCAGTGCATAAACGTAGTCCCTACTCCATTCTACAGACATGCATCCAATGTTATGTTCAATTTGTTTTAGTTAATCATAGCAGTCAGCTAGGACAAGTTTTGTTTACAAAACACACAAGCCCAACATCTCAGTGTCTAAGCTACAAAGGTTTGTTTCTTATTTATGTGCCATGTCCCTGCAGCCTGCACCATTTCATTTTCATCCTGAGTCCTAGGCAGAAGGAACAATCCCCTATATAGGACATTTCAGAGGAGAAAGAGAACATACCATGGCTGTTAAAGCTTCTGATTGAAAAGGATCTATATCACTTCTTGCATTTAATTGGCTAAAGCAAAGTCACGTAATCAAGCTTAATACCAACTGGGCAGGAGGGAAGGTGGATATTTTGAATAATAATACAATCTACTACATTTGTGTCCTTCTTAAATGTTTAATTTATGACCACATATTATACATGCTTACAATGTTAATTATTCCTTTAAACTTTCAGAAGAAGTATCACAATGTGATTTGATACCATAAAGTATATTTTATACCATAGTCTTCAGAAGAGTAGGAACTATGCCTGTTCCCATTACTTTGAACAGTACCTGTGCCACATGCTTTTGGTGACATTTGGGAGAATGGTCAACATCCAGATTTACAGCAAGGTAGGAGGGCATCTGAAGACACCATAAGCAGTGATCATCAGGGCACAGTGTTTAGCTGCTCAGTGTGAGGTTATTCCTATGGAGACTCTTCCACTGTGACTCATCTGTAGGTGATAGAAAACCTCTGCAAGGACCAATTGCATTTTCATTTACTTTATGACTGATTATTCCAGGAAGTCCACTTATTTGGATATCAGAATAATGGAAGGACAAACACCAGTTATTGGAAGTGTCAGATTATAAGTTTCTCAGTCCAACTTCCAGATAAATCCACAGCATAGCCTCACATATTACCTGACAGGTAAACACACCATCACACAAAACCTGTTTTTAACTTAGGACCATAATTTATTTAACCAATTCTCAATATTTATATAATTGTATTATACATAGCATAATTTTTACTGTTATGTAAAATACCGAAATGAACATTCTTTCAGGCATTGTGCATCTACCTCAGTATTTCTCAAGGGTAAATTCCTAGTACGGATCATTTACCGAAGTGGTATGCACATCTTTAAGGCTTTTTATTCCAAGCCATTGGTCCTACCACCCTTCACTATCGCCCGGTTCCTTGATGTCCTCACTTCCCTCCTTACCCTACCGTGAACAATCATTATAATCATTCCTTTGAACATACCCTCAAACCCTTGACCTTCTCTCATTTCATTGTACACAAGGCAAAACTATAACTCTTGTTAAATCTAACTCTCCTTCTGGTCTGCACTGTACCCAGGCAGCACAGTATGGCTGTAGAAAAACACACAACCACGTTGACTGGTCTGACTTTAAATTTATGACGGTTAACCTCAAATGAGCCCTTAATGTTGCCAGGCCATCATGCTCGATGTGTCTAGACCATTCATCCTCCCATTATCCTCCTTGACTGTTTCATACCATTTTGTTTCTCTTCAACTTCCCACCTCCTCCCTCGTCATTACGCTCAGGTTCCTGCTTCACTGTGAAAACTGAAGTAACCAGAAGAGAGATCATCCATAGACGTCTGCCACCACATCATTGCCTTGAAAGCAAGTGCTCTCTTATGCTTTGTCTTCCCTACTGTTACCATAGATGAGCGGCCCCTGCTTTGATCTTCTCAAGAATATCACGCCAGTGATTTTGCTCTCTTGCTTCTACGTTATCAATTTTTTTCTCTCTCCTGCATCATTCCCATCAGCATACAAACATGCTGCTATCTCCCAGACGTTAACAATGAAAGTATTTTCTCTTGACCCTCCTTCCCTTGCCAACTATTATCCGTTTTAGCAAAACTCTTAGGATACTTGCCTAGACTCACAATCTTCAGTTTCTCTCCTTCCATTCTCTCTTGTTATAATCATCATTGAGATAGAATTTGCATACAATAACATTTATCTATTTGACATCAAGTTTTGACAGATGTAAACAGTCATGTAACAACCACCACAATTAAGATAGAGAACATTTCCATCACTCCAAAAGTGTTCTCACTGCCTCTTTGTAGTCAGTTCCCCACCCTCACCTCCAGCCTCTGGGAACCACTGATCAGCTTTCTGTAACGATTATTTTGCTTTTCTATAATTTTATATAAATGTAATCCTAAAGTATGCAGCCTTTTTTAAGACTTCATTCAATTAGCATAATACTCTGTGATTGATCTATGTATTTTTTTTCTTTTAATTGATATATCACACTATTTGTTTACCAATTTGCCAGTTGATGGGCATACGATTCGCCACCAATTTTTTACTATTACAAATAAAACTGTTATGACCATTCATGAACAAGTCCTTTTAAGGCTCCATCTATTTTAAAAATGGCTTTTAAAAAATATATTTTATTGAAGTATAGTTGATTTACAATGTTATGTTAATTCTGCTGTACAGCGAAGTGATTCAGTTATACAGATATGTATTCTCTTTCATATTCTTTTCCATTATGGTTTATCACAGGATATTGAATATAGTTTCCTGTGCTACACAGTAGGACCTTGTTGTTCAGTAACAAGTCTTTGATTTTACATTTACAAGTCTTCATTTCCCTTGGGAAAATACTTACAAATTCAGTTGTTGAGTCATATAAAAGTATATATTGAACCATAAAAGAAACTGCCAAACTATTTTCCAAACGGGCTGTAGCACTTTGCATTCTCAGTAACAACTAGAATGAGGGTTCTAATTGCTCCACATGTTCAATAGCACCGGGTTTGTCAGTCTTTTTACATTTTAGTCATTCTCGTGTGTTGTGGAGGTATCTCATGATGCTTTTATTTGCATTCACTTAATGACTCGTGGTGTTGAATAATGACTCATGTGCTTATTTGCCATCATAAATATCTTCTTTGGTGAAGTGCCTCTTCAGATCCTTTGCCCACTTAAAAAAATAAACCAGGTTGTTTGTCTTCTTGTTGTGTTATAAGAGTTCTTTATGTATTCTGGACGGAGGTCTGTATTCTATCAGATGTGGGTTTTGCTAATGTTTTCTTTTGGTCAGTGACTTGAACTTTTATTTTTTAATGATATTTTTTGAAGAATGAAAGTTTAGACTTGATGAAGTCCAATCTATTGATTCTTTTTTTTGATTCAAGCTTATTTGCTCTAAGAAATCTTTATTAACCCAAGGTCATGAAGATTTTTTTTCTAGAAGCTTTTCTTCTAGAAGCTTCATACTTTTAGCTCTTAAGTTTAAGTCTGTGATTCATTTAAAGTTAATTTTTGTTGAGAGGTAAGGGTTGAGGTTAATTTTTTTTCATCTAGATGTTTAGTTGCTTTATCAGTATAAGTGTTTCCTTATACTCTGTATTCCCAACTGTTACCATAGATGAATGGTCCCAGCACCATTGTTAAAAACTATCCTTTCCTTCTGAATTACTTTGATACCTTTGTTAAACATCAGTTGATTTATATCTATATTAGATCAATACCACACTCTTTTGATTACTGTAGTTTTATAGTAAGTCATGAAGTCTGGTAGTGTGAATCCTAAAACTTTGCTTTTGTTTTTGTTTGCTCAAAATTGTTTTGGCTATTCTAGGTAATTTGCATTTTCAAGTACATTTTAGAATCACCTTATCAACTTGTATTTTTTTTAAAAAGCCTGCTAGGATTTTGGTTGGGATTACTTTGAACTTATAGATCACCTTTTTGTTTGGAAGATATTTTCACTGGATATAGGGTTCTGGGTTGAAGGTTTTTTTCTTTCAGCACTTTAAAGATGTTGTTATGTTGTCTTCTGGCCTGTGTGGTTTCTGATAATAAGTATGCTGTCATTCTTTATCTTTATTCCTCTTTATGTAATGCCTCTCTCCCTTGGCTGCTTTAAAATTTTTTCTCCTTATCACTGGATTTCAACAATTTGATTATGATGTGCCTACAGTGGTTTAAATATGTTTATTCTTTTGGGGTTTCTTGATCTTTTTTGGTTATATGGGTTTATAATTTTTAACAAATTTGGATTTTTTTGGTTCTTATTTCTTCAATTATATTTTATGTCCCCTTCTCTTCGCTAAGTCTCCTCTCCTGGGACTCCAATTACAGATATATTAGATACTTTGATTAGTCCCACAGCTCATTAAGATTGTGTTTCTCTTTTTCTCAATGTCCTTTTTTTTTTCTCTCTGTGCTTCATGTTGGTTTGTTTCTTTTGCAGGGTCTTCAAATTCACTTATCTTTCCTAGTATTATATTTTTTAATCTCTAGAAGTTTTATTTGGGTCTTTAAAACATATATATATATCTTCCTTCTTTCCTCATCTAGTTTATAATTCTCTTGGAATCCTTGAGCATATTTGTAAGATTTGTAATACTTGTTTTAAGGTTCTTGTTTATGAATTCCATGATCTCTGTCATTTTTGGTTCCATCTCTATTGATTGCTTTTTATTCTGCTTATGGGTCATATTTATTTGCTTCTTTGAAGTCCTGGTAATTTTTAATTGGATTCAGAATTGTGAATTTGTTTTATTTGCTACTGGATTTTGTTATATTCCTTTAAAGATTATTGATTTTTTTTCCTGCCATCCAGTTAAGGTACTTGTGGATCATTTTGATCCTTTTGAGGCTTGATTTTAAGCTTTGTTAGGTTAGCCTTTTTTTGGTGGAGGGAACTAATTTAGTTCCATCACTAAGGCATGATCCTTCTGAGAACTCTAAGCAATGTGTTATGGGATCTCTCCATTTTGGTTCAGGACAAGAACTCCTTCTAGCATTGTGTGATCTCTGGGAATTGTTCTGGCTACTCTTCCCAGCCTTGGGGAATTTTCTTTCATTTATGTGCAAATCAGTACTCAGCCAAAGACTCAAGAGGACTCCTCTAATGATCTTCAGAGCTTTTTCTCTGTGAAGCACTCTTCTTTTCAGTACTTTGCCTTATAAATTCTAGCCATCTTGGTATCCTCAAACTTTGATTTTATTCTCTTCAGTTCAGTAGGAGTGTTAGGTTCTTTGGGCTCCCCTCCCCTGCAGTGTGGCCTGACACTGGCTCTAAACGGTAAGCTAGGAAATCCTAAAGCTCATCTCATTTGTTTCCCTTCTCTCAGTGAACACAGTCCTACGCTGCCTACTGTCCAATGTCTGAAAGCTATTGTTTCATCTATTTTATCAAGTTTATAGTTGTTTACAGTTGAAAGGTAACTCCTATTGCCGCTAATTCTTCATGGCCAAAGGAGAAATCCCCCCGTTTCCTGTAAACTTAATCTAATAAGCTTTTGCTGTACCATTCTGCCGAAACTCTTTGCATTAAGGCCTCCAATGATTTCCAGGTTGCTAAATCTAATATTTACTTGTATTTAAGATTCACAAAAGACTGTTAACTCTCCTCCAGAACTTACGAAACTACCGTAGATGACATAAGTAGGGTGACATGTAAGAACGCTAAGTAAAACTAAGTATAGCACTTTAGGTCTAAAGAAAATTAGTCATAGATTCTTAAGACTTCCTTAGCAAGGGGCTCACCTAGGTGAAATGCAACTTGTTTTAAAATGTACCTGAAATTTTGTTTTTATTCAGGTTTGGTGAGGACAACAGAACAGGAGACAATTGCTATTGAAAATATAGTTTGTTAATTACTGTTTCCAAGGAGGCGGGGCATGCCACACCACACAGGGTCACATGGGGAATCACCAGGGTCAGTCAGGAGGCAGAAGGAGTGAGGGGAAAGCATGAGCAAAGGCCTTTATTTATTATTATTTTTTTTGCGGTACACGGGCCTCTCACTGTTGTGGCCTCTCCCGTTGCGGAGCACAGCCTCCAGGCGCGCAGGCTCAGCGGCCATGGCCCACGGGCCCAGCCGCTCCGCAGCATGTGGGATCTTCCCGGACCGGGGCACGAACCCGTGTACCCTGCATCGGCAGGCGGACTCTCAACCACTGCGCCACCAGGGAAGCCCGCCTTTATTTTTTACTTTTATTTTTTGTGGGAAGAAATGAGCAAGGTAGGGTAGGCAGCTGATCATAGGGCTGCATAGTTTGAATAATTTCAGTGGGCTCTGGGCTATAGGGGTGGTCCCTAGTCATCCAGTACCTGGCTGTGGGGTGATTAGAGCAGAGGAATATTACCTCCTAGAGTGTAAAAGTCAGATAGGGAAGGCGGCTTGGAGTATGGGCACCGGATTGGTTGGTTTGCATATGGAAGGCATGCTCATAGGCAAGTTGCTTGCTATCTCCAGGAATTTGCCAACCCTGGGAGGGACTGTCCTTCCTCTGTCTACAAGGCCCCAAGATATCAAAGCATCATAAAATACAAATCATAAAAGTTGTTATTAATACACAACAATAACAAACCAACCCGCCTCACAGTGATTTTTCTTCATCAGGGAATGCGAAAGGGGAGATATAGTGATTCATGGAGACTCTGGTCCAGTCCTGGGTCCAGGGGCCAGGCAGCAGAGCCACTGGAATGTATGGACCACCATCTTCTCTCACCTGAGTTCCTGCAAGTCTCCTCCTTGCATCTTGCTTGACTTTTTTTTCCTCCACACTGTATTCACAGTGATGCTTATGTGATGCGTGTGTGATCGTGTTTGCCCATCTGTTTAACACCCTGCGGTGGCTACCCACTACTTGTGGAACCAAGCCTGAACTTCTTAACATGGGATATAGCTATTATTAAGTGTCCTTTCTTGCTGTGAACCACTCCTGCCTTCTAATGCCCTGTACTCACTCACCAAATCCTCCCACCTCACCTCACGCCACACACAGTATAGGCAATTATACTTAATTCATCCAGTTCTTTCAAGACATCAAGCTCTTCTTTCTTGTTCTTCACACTTATTCCTTCTTGTTCTGTCATCAGAGGACCCTTCCGACTTTGATTCAAGCGTACCCTCCTCAGAGAGCTTTTTCCTATCTGTCCTCCAATATAGGTCAGCTTCGGGGACCTGCTCCGTCTTCACGTGGCACTCTCTGCTTCCCCATCACAGCCCTAGTCACACTTCTATAACTGCCTATTTACTTCTTCACTTGGCATGAAGACGGGGACCATATAAACTGTGTTCACCTCTGTAGTACCAGCACTTAGTATGGTGCTTGGTATATGATGGTCTTTCAGGAAATCCATATAAATGTGTATGGATGAACGAATCAGCAGCGCTCTAGGACCAGGGCTGGGTGGGGCAAGGAGGAGCTCTAAGTATTGACATCCTCCTCAGTTGAGGCGTCTGAGCTGAGACATTGGTTTGAGAAGTGCCCCAGGCTTCTAACACTTTTTCTGCTGAGATGACCATTTGGGGAGATTGGAAACCTTCATTTCTGACCCTGAATTGGCACCAAACTGGTCTCCAGGGGAAGAAGAAGGAGGAAGTACAGCATTTTCTTGGGAAATTTCTTCTCAGTAAGTTCACTCTGGGTCACTTAGTTCTTTTTGCCTAAGCAAGTTAATCCATCCATCAGTAACAGTGAGTGCTGTGATCTTAAGCTGGTTTAAAATGAGGACAGGAATGACTATACTTGACAGAAGAAGGTGAGTCATAAGCAACCCGTTATTGTTAAGAAACAATAAAAAGTGTAAACTTTGTGAGAGTCCTCTTTAATTTCAGCATTAGAAAGAGGTGATGAATATTACATCTCTATTTTTCTGAACCTATAACTTAAGCCACGTTTTCCAGAGAATGATAATTAAGCTCATAAAAGATTTGAGAAAGAAATCCCCAAAGGCTAAAGAAACCTTTCTACAGAAAAAGAAGTTGCTCAAATGCCTACCAAGGAAAAAGAGATGAGAAGGAGGGTGGGGAGGTGTTGAGTAGCTGTGGTCCATTTGATTGAGGTCTGGACTAGAGGAACTGGCTGCAATTGTAGCAGGATGCATTAAGTTAGACAGCAGGGAAAGTGAGCAATTGAGTCTGTCTCTCTCTTTCTCTACACACACACACACACACACACACACACGCAGATCAATTTATACCTAGTTTGCCTAAAGAAGCTCCTTTTAAAAAAGAAAAGGTTATGCCAGACTGCTTTCTAAGGCAACTTCAAGCATTAAACAACACATTTTTTCCCCTCCCTCTGTAGTAGTTCCTTTTGTGAAAGAAGAGGACCGTACACAGGTACACAGTTTGGTTTCTTTTGTTTAGAGCCTTGTCAGTGTTGTTTTCTTCCACTTCAAGGAGTCATTTTCAGAAGTTGTGAAAATCACTGATAACATCAACACCATCATTAGAAAAGCAACCACGCTGGTATGTATGCACTCTGTACAATATATTAGGAATAGATAGTGGGAATGGGGCAGGGTGTGGTCACCAAGGGTGGGAGTGGGGTGGGGTTCTTCCTTGCTATTATGTATATTGTGCCAGAATTTTGGAAAGATGTAACTGACTGTAAATATTTGCTATCAAATTCACCAGCACCACCAGAGCTAGGACTAGTGGATTTCAAGATGAAGGCAGATTTAAATGAATGTAATTTAAAAGGACCTGCTAAAACTTAGAGGATTAGCAGGGAAGCTCAGATGAGGATTTGTGCATTTTAGGTAATTGGGCTAGCAAACCAATTGGTAAAGTCCTTCTCAAATTTATGATGTGATACTATTATTTATTCGTGTGTGTGTGTGTGTGTGTGTGTGTGTGTGTGTGTGTGTGTACAGGGCATACTGTGTGTAAAGTGCCATCTGCAGCTGTTTATAACTCTGAGAATTACCCTTCTCTGTGCTGTGGCTTTCCACTCCACAAACTCGCCCTCCGCTAACACAGAATCTGTAGCAGCAAGAACGGTTTTACAGCCTGCCCTGACCTTTTTGTTGTTGGTGGTGTTTAGTGTGGGAGGGGTGGTGAGGCAGGGGAAAGGGAGAGAAGTGTCCAGTTGGGAGCAACCCCCAGAGAGGGGGTGCATATCCCACCTGGAAAGGCCTGGGATTCTCTGAGTGGTCCTCCTGTGATGTATGAAGCACCCCAGCTATAGGAGGTCAGAATTCTACTGTTCAACTATTTTATGCCATTTTTCTTATCATTTACCCTGTGCCTCTAGTTTTGTTTTCTGTTGTTATTTTAAGTTTTTCTGGCCCACTCCCTAAGTCTTTAGGACCTGCCTTTCTCTCTGGCCCCTGGCCTATACCACAACACTAAATTTCATATTTGGTTTTCTTTCTAGGCTATGTTAGCAACACTGAGGTTTTGGATGAATGTATTGCCACATGATAAAATGTATGGTTGTCACATATTTACTCACCTATCTGTAAATCCTTTCATTTAAAACGAAAGCCATGATTATTGTACAAGATCAGAGAAGCATAAAGAGAAAAGTGTCAAATTACAAGTTGTTTAAAAGTTAAGCAATAGTCAGTTGTATTTTTTTCTGGTGGCAAAATGAGAAATGCACTGATTTTGGAATAAGAAAACTTGGGTTCAAATAGTGTTTCTGCCGTTTCTTGGCTTCTGGCCATTAACGACTCAGTAAAATTGAAGGCTGAGTTTAATGTGGCTGCATGTGGAAGGCCCTACTGAGAGGAGCCACCCATAAAGGCTAAGAGACTCTTGCACTGAATAATCAGGAATTGGAGTATGATGGTTTTAAAATGCCTATACATTTTCTCTTTGTCCCCGCGTACCCCACGTCATGGCAAATACCGACTCTTGAAAAAAGAGAAAGTACTATGTTGAATCTAATACTGCTTTATTTAGAAGAGCCTTTAGAATAGGTGATACTTTCTGTGAAATAAAATATTTCTAGAGGTTAAATACAATTGGATGAAAAGGGTGAATCATTTTTATCAAAACTCTAGGAAAGCACTTCATTCCCTCAAACAAATAAGGCTCTTAAAACTCTGAAACCCTCCTCTATGCCAAGTGCTTCAACCCCTAGAGGGCAGCATGCACTCAAAGAAACTCACCCAGGGCCCAATTAGAAGCCCTGGAAGTGGCCAGTTGCCTTCTTGAATTGTTTCTTATCAACCTTAAAAGAGACCCTTGAAAATCTCATTAGAAACCCTATCAAGAACTTAGGAGAGTATTATCAGTTTCCAATAACTACCACAGAAATATGATCCATTGACACCATCACAATACAGACCCTGGGAAATTAAGAAATGTGGTTGAATCCCCCCCACATTTACTGAAGGAACTCTGCTCGGGAGGAAGCACCTCCCATTTCTAAGACGGGGTTGCTTCTTAGGAAGTGATTTCCTGTAATAACCTATCCGCTGCCTTCTCACTTCAAAGTGTCTCAGAGGGACAAGGGGAGAGTAAGGGGTCTCTGCCCTCCCTCATCCCACCCACCTAGCCTCTTTGCTTTCCTTCATTCTTGGCCCATGCAGCGTGAAGGGCGCTTCAAGCACTTGAGACGCGGTTCTTAGCCGCCCTTCCGAGGATTCTAGGATTAACTTTCGCCTTCCCTCACTGATAGCTTCATCCCTGCCTCAGACACAGTGGGAAGACGCAGGCCCCGCCCACACCCAGACCACAACCCCCCAGCGATACAACCAGGCCCACGGCCCACACCCTTCATACTCCCGGCGGCTCCGCCCCGGCTAATCGAACTGGGGCTGTGCATCTTGGGCTCCACGCGGCCTCCACGGGCGCGCCCTCTTCAGAAGCCCTGGTTTGTAATCCAGGCCCATCCTCTAGTAAGGGTCCTCAGGCTTCCAATGTGCAGAGTGGAGATTGATGCCAAGCACCTTCACCTGCATTCTGGAGAGGCAGATGGGGATTAGCCGCCACTTAGATGCCAAAATCATCTTGGATAACAGGTAACGCAATTTCTCCTATTCATAAAGACACATCAGTGAGGTTTCTATACTGATTCTGGTTTGACTTTGGATTTTGGGTGACTCCGTTTATTTCTCAATGTCTGGTTTTGGGTGGATAAAACAGTTTTCATCTATGTATGGGATGTTGTCAAAACAGGACACTAGAATTGTTGTTTTTTTTTTTAATTAAAAATAACCCTTCCAGTATTAAAAGGCAGTATCCATTAATTCAATCGACCATTATTTTCATAAGCAAATATGTTTGAAAAAATTAGCAAGTAAATGCATAAATAAATTACCTACATTGAAAGCTGTTACTGGCGGGTATGATAACATGTTTCTTGTTAACTAGTTTACATTTCTTTTGAAGTGAATTTCTGGCTGACAGTGTTTATGTCACAGATGGTATCCTCACCTGCTTCATTAAGGCCTGTTTAGAATACAGCTCTAATGTAGGTTTTATTCCATGTAAAGCCACCTAGAGATAATTTTAAATGATCATATCGACTAACAAACACGTAATCAAGAAGCTCTTAAAATTTTATTAAAATTCAGGTCTTTCACCATTAGCAAACCTGCTTCATTAACATATTAATAGATAATGTTCCTGCTCATAATTAGCGTGTATTTTCTTTGCATCATTGTAGTTAAAAGAATTCAGGTGGAGTTTGATAGAAAAGTTTTTTTTTTAAATTTCTGGCAACAAAGCACCTGGAGAAAACAACTGAAGCTCCTGACCACCATTTCCATTTTAATCACTGCTTCCTCCTGCCCACAATTTTCTCTCCTTAAACTCCATTTTATCACTGATTTTCCCCATATTCAACCCACTATGAATTATAGACATGATAAGCGATGAACTACATACAAACGGGTGAGGGTTTGGCCCACACACTGAAGGCTGAATGCTACCTGCAAGAGAAACTCCAGGGACGAACATGTTTTCATCTCGAGTTTGAGAGAAGTGGCAACATTAAACCTGAAAAGAAGCTCATGTTTTTCTTTAAAACAAAAAATTTTTTAAACCGCTTGTTCAAAAAGTGTATAGAACAAAGAATAGAGCCCATGTATATGTTTCTATTAAAAGAGTGATATCTCTTTATCTATTAAAAGAGTGGCATCTTACAGAGAGGAATAATTCAGGGAGCCACCTAGGAAGGATTATTTCTTTAATGACCACAACATTAGATTAAGTCTATCATTGAGACCCTTGGAATAAAGTACATGATTATTTTGAAATACTGTATTCTCACTGACTAGCGATGTACTCGTGATACGTTCACAATAAAGAATGGAATAAGCATTATCTCTTGAGGTCACAGTTATCTTAAAGTCACAATCTCATCTTAAAGGAAAAATGATATTTGTACTAAAAGTAATAGTTATCCTTCTATGGTCTAAACATTTAGCCAATGCTATTTACCAAAACGGTTCTGAAGCCACACCATTCTGTGACTTTAAAACTCATCTGTGACATGTGGCAGAAGCTGCTCACACAGTCGAAGCATACTGGAATCTCTTGTATGGGCCAGAGATTAGTTTTACACATTATAAACCTGCTGCACTTGAGTGTCTTAGGTCTTAGAGAACATCTGGTCGCCCCACTCATTTTATGCAGGAGCATATGCAGGCCCAGAGAAGTTCAGCAACTCTGTTTAGCTGTTAAGGGCAGAGGTGGGGACTCTTCTTTTTTTTTTAACCACACCTGTTTCTTACAATTTGCTGGCCCTGATATTCTCCGTAAGAGAAAAAAATGGAGTGATATCTATGAATTATTAAAGAGATAGAATATGCTGGCTGTGCAGGGAGAGCAAGTAGAATGTGATCATGAAGAATGTTTTCATCATCCACCCAGGACCCCACTTGGATAAAGGGACGATTCAAACACCCTACTGAAGACTTAGCTGGGGCGGTCAGGAGAGGTGCTGCCTCTTTGTCCTTTTAACAGTGTGATCCTGAACTTGTATTTCTACATTGATGAATTGTACTTACAGGATTACGTACAGTACTGTCCACTAGAACTTTCTGCAGTGTTAGCTATCTGTATTGTCCCATATGGAAATCACTAGCCACGTGTGCATATTGAGCGCTAAAAATGTCGTTAGTGCAACTGAGGAACTGAATTTTTAATTTTATATTATATTTATTCATTATTTATTCTTGACTATAGTATTAGACAGCACGGGTTTAGTATTGTAGTATTGTACATCCCAAAGAAGAGTTAGATTCAGATAATGTCAGTGAGCTAGAGACCCCTGGTGGAGGGGGCTGTCATCTGCAGGACACAGAGCACAACTTATTAGTAAGGTGGGTGCTTTTTTTTTTCCCCCTATGGTGTAGCTATTTCAGGATTCTACACATACTTTGATGCTAACACGACCACTTAAAGTAACATGAAAATTCTCTAGGTGTTACAGGATGGAATAATGTAGAATTCAGGGACTAATTATTATATTGATTGATGTTCACAGTTCACCGATATCAAGTGTTTTATGTTATTTAGCAGGACACTGACAGGACGGTGAAAGTGGCTTAAAACACTACACTTTTGTTGTCTGACATGAGTAACAGAATATCCTAGGTCCCTAGGCAGGCCAGGAAGCATTCTTCAGGAAGGATGATGGTCTCAAGTTGTATTATATCAATTAAGAGATGATACAGCTTGGCCGAAATCTGCACTAAAGTCCCATGTAGAAGAAAATAAAGTTAGGTCTTTATCACACACCCTGCAAAAATTTTTCAAATTTTTCTAGGGTTATTTTTACTAATTCTCAGTAATCACTGGGAATCATCAATTTCAGTGTTTCGCTTTTTAATGTATAGATTGTATCAAGAGAGGTCAGGGCTAGGAGAATCTTCTGTATAAGGTTGCTAGTTGAAACCTCTCTTTCCCTTAAAAATATATATTTATATCTTATAAAAAAAGATGTAAAAGATAGACACTAATATTCTCATTTTTTAGGTGAACTGTTAAATTACTTCATTCTAAATAACATGGATAATTGGGGACAAAAATGAGTTTAGAGCTCCAGATTTTAAAAATTCAGTACTCAATTATGCAACACTTTATCATTTTAAAATCTCCTCCTGTCTGTTTTTAGCACTGAAAGTCCTGAATGTCAGGGAAACCCTTAGTCCTGGACAACTGGACAGTTGGTCATCCTGCAAAAGATCTTCTCTTTTATAAGCTATGACAAACTATAGCAGTAATAGTAAAAAAAAAAAAAAAGGTGAAATTATTGAGCCATAACTTTGAAGAGGCCTTTAATGTGAAGAAGCATTATCGTCTTGAGGAATTTCTAATATTTTTAATTATAGGCAGCACTGTGTGAAATATTGAGTCTGGGTCCCTGTAGAGAAAAATCAGTAAAGTATATGCATGAAATTGCCATCTTAACTGACAGGGATATGTGATAGGCGAAGATATAAAACAAATGATGATTATCTGATCAATAACCAAGTTTAGTATATTTGTTCATTGATTTTCCCATCTCTGTGCACATTAGCTGTCAACTAGCTAGACGCTAACTAGCTAACTAGCTAGTTGAGTGACAGATCAATCTATGCCAAATCTTTACCGTGAGTTTAAAAAAAAAAAAATTCCATCTTCCGTCTCTACTGTTTTTATCTACTTAATTTTTGATAACGTATATTAAATAGTATTCATGTAAGTAAAAAATTATGAGAAGGTTTGTTCTTAAAAATTCATATACATGATCACAGACTTTAAAACAGATTCCTTCTCCCTTTGAATCATCAAACTGAAGCCCAGCTGTGGTGGAGTAAAAAGAGTTTGCACTTTGAAGTCAGACAGATTTACTGGTTGTGTGATCTTGGGTAAATTATTTAGCTTTTCTGATTCTAGTTTCTTCCTTTATAAAATGTGTATAAAACCAACCATCTGAACGAATTGCCTGAGAATCAAATGACATCGTAGACAAACCACCTGGCAAGTGGAAGATTATCAGGAATTAATAATGTTACACATCATGATTAACAGTGGCAAACAAAATGGATGGTACTAAGAGGCAGTTAGAAATACCACTGAATCAGGCATCAATATTTGGATTAAGACCAAACTTGTCACTTTGTAACCTTGACCTTGAAATACATACTTAATAACTGTGACTTTCAGTTTCCTCATCTGTAAAATGGGAATAATTTTTTCTTTATCTTTTAGTTGCAAAAAGTAAAGTGAAATAAAATATACCCTCAAAGTAAAGAAAGGACTCCCCACCCATGTGATGCTGTGTTCCCAGGAATATTAACCCTCCTGTAAGTTCATGTCCACACATCAGCTCACCTCCCACAAGTTTTGCTTCCTACATCCATCATTTAGGCATCATGACCTCCAAGCCTGGCCTTTATTTAGCTTTTTGTTCCCTTCCAACCAAGATATGCCTCCTAGCCACCAGCCCAGTTCCTTGCCCCTTAAGTGAGTTCCTGGCAGGGCAGCTAGGTAATTTGCAGGGCCCAGTGCGAAAATGCTGGACACTTCATTCCAAAAGCAGGAAAACAGTGCCACTAAAGGTACCAAATGTAAAACATGACAAAATTAAATCGTTTTACCATATGATTCAGCAATCAAGTTTCTTGGTGTTTACCCAAAGGAGTTGAAAACTTATGTTCACACAAAACCTGCATGTAGATGTTGATAGCAGCTTTATTCATAATTGCCAAAACTGGGAAGCAATCAAGATGTCTGTCCTTCAGTAGGTCAGTGGATAAACTGTGGTACGCCCAGACAATGGCATAAAATTCAGTGTTAAAAAGAAATGAGCTATCAAGCCATGAAAAGATATGGAGAAAACTTAAATGCATATTACAAAGTGAAAGAAGCCGATCTGAAAAGGCTACCTACTGTATGGTTCCAACTCTATGACCTTCTGGAAAAGGTAAAACTATGGAGATAACTAAAAAGATTAGTGGTTGCCAGATGCTGGGGGTGGTAAGGATGAATAGGCAGAGTACAGATGAATTTGGGCACAATGGAACTACTGTGTATGATAGAATAATGGTAGATACATGTCATAATAAATTTGTTCAAACACATAGAATGGGTGGGCACAAACTGTGAACCCTAATATAAGCTGTGGACTCTGGGTGCTAATGATGTGTCAGTGTAGGTTTATCAGTTCTAACAAATGTACCACTCATATGGGGGATGTTGATAATGGGGAAGGCTAAGCACTAAGTGTAGAGGCAGGGTATGTATGGGAAATCTCTGGATCTTCCCCTCAATTTTGCTGTGAATCTAAAACTGCTCTAAAAGGTAAAGTTTATTTTTTTTTAAAGGAACATGGGGTTGTCCCCTTGACAAATTTGCCCATCATTCTTCCCTGGCTAGATTGTAGCTACATCTTATATTAGTTGTTGATTCATCGTATTTCTTTCAAGAGTCCTTGGAAACTCTCAGCATTGATTTCACTATGTAGCACCCACAAGGAGGACTTCGTTTCCCTAAGCTCTGTTTTAACTGTCCAATGAAAGATTCTCTGTCCTCTACCTTTTCTGATTCCTCTCTCCAGGGTATTTTTTCTCAACTAATGGTAGTGCCAAACAACCGTATTTACCCTTTAATGGTCAATTCTACTGTCAGTTTGAAACTATTTCTCCTTTTTATACAAGTCACTAGGGCTTGATTGAGATGCACTAGTGTGCAGATTTTATAAGTTATTCTTTTATGAGTAACTGTATCTTATGTCTTACATTTCTTAGCAGAGACTAAAATCAGAAGTTTCACCTGAAAATAAAACAAATATAAACTGTTCTTTTAAAAAATCAATGATACATGTTCCAGCATGGACAAAGGTCAAAAACATTATTATAAGTGAAAGAAACTAGATACAAAAGATCACATATTGTATGGTTTGATTCATATGAAATGTCCAGAATAGACATATCTATAGAGACAGAAAGTAGATTAATGATCGATGAGGATGAGTGGGGTGTTACTACTAATGGACAGGAGGTTTCTTTCTGAGCTGATGAAAATGTTCTAAATTGCATTGTTGTGATGGCTGTACAACTCTGTAAATATTCTAAAATTATTGAGTTACAATTTACAATGTGAAATTTACGGTATGAAAATTATATCTCAAGTGGTTTTTCAAAATAAAATCAACGGATATAATCCTTTGTTGAACATATACATCAAATTCCAGTTTCCTGTCTTTTTCACATCTTTTTGTCACTTTCTATTTTTTTAATTTTAATTTTTTATTACTCACTTTCTATTTTTATTCATTCTAGAGTAGCCTTCTAAAACATATCCTGTTACTTTAGAACCGAGAACATCTCAAATTTTCTTTTAAAAGAAATATACATTAAAAAATCTGAGCAGAGACAATTATTAAAGTATAAAATTTTGATTTGTTTTATGAAATCTTCCCTAGTTTCTTTAAATTGACAAATTTGCCTAATACATTTTAAATATGCCTATATGTATGAAATGTTTATTTAAGCTCTTATGAAAGTTTACTTGTTTTATGGAAAATACCTAGGCAGGGTTAGAGAAGGAGCTGTCCCAAAATAGGGCTGCTGTTGTGGACTGAATGTGTCCTCCCTAAATTCATACGTTGAACCCTAATCCCTAACGTGATAGTATTAGGGGGTGGGGCCTTTGGGAGGTAATTAGGTCATGAGGGTGGAGCATTCATGAATTGGATTAGTGCCCTTATAAGATGAGTCACAAGAGAGCTTGCTTCCCCTCTCTCTGCCATGTGAGGATATGATGCTAAGATGGCTATCTGCAGACCAGGAAGCAGACCTCACTGGACGCCAGATCTGTCAGCACTTTGATGTTGGACACTGCAGCCTCCAGAACTGAGGCTGAGAAACGAATACTTGTTGTTTAAGCCACCCAGCCTATGGTGTATTGGTTATAGCAGCCTGAACTCAGACAGCTGCTGAGTGGGAGTACTACTAGGGTCAGCAGAGCCAGAGTTCCCCAAGGTTCACAGCCACTGGGACAAAGTTGCTGCCAATATCAAAATTTTGGCTATATAAGCAGTCCCTAAACATATATTATTTGTCTGCCTGCAGGATCTGAAGTGAAAGAAGCAGTAGAGGAAAGCCAAATGTAAATTAATAATAAAAACTGCCGTTATTGGCCATCACTATGCACCAGGCACTGTGCTAAGTGCTTTACACCCATTCAATTTATCCACACAACAATCCTATTTCTAAAATACAAATAGAGAAACTGAGACTCAGAGAAGTTAAATAACCTGCCCAAGGTCTCAGAGCTATAAACTAATCACCATATACGTAATGTTAAGAAGATATCAGACCTTTCATGGAGTAAAGAACCCCAGAAAATTACTTGTCCATTTTGGAAGCCACTAGTTGTATGGTATAGAATTGAGACTGGTTTTATCATCAATGAGGTAGTTGTTTTCTTCATATTTGCCTGTTCTGTTCTAAGTTGCTGAGTCTCTTCCCCAAAGTATAAAAATGCACGTTAGAGGTTTAACCCATAGCAAAGGGAAGTGTGTCATATTACAACTTAGTTTAAACTAACCCCTGGAGTGCTGCGATGTGTCCATGTTGGATCAAAGGTTCTTCCCAAGCAGTCTGATTTTATGAATTTTCCTGAGCTGTGTTAAATAGCATCCCATTAGCATCATCATGAATGAGGAGTGAGGGGTGGGCTCAGCACAAAAGCATGACCTCTTATTAGTTGCTATTCTGATACTTTGTCAGCACTGATTCAATGGCAGGGAGAGAAGCCTCATAGGAGATTATGTAGAAAGACTATGCTACACTTTTCAGCCTTTCTCAAGCCATCAGGGCAAAGAATTGACTGCTACTTATATCCATAATTATATGTGGCAGTTTGGCTCTGTAATTAAATTCAAAATAAATCACATGCAGCAATTTGTTAAATTTAAATAATGTTACAAAAAAATAAAAAGATCAGTGAATGAAATGAGCTTCTGAACTTAGGGATATGATTTGAGGAAAGACTGTCATTCAAACTAACAGGGTTTTTGGCTGCAAAAATAAACTCAGTAACACTTAACTCTGCTGAATCTAGGATGTGATGAGGCCATTAAAATCTGTGCCATTGGACTGGATTGTAAAGGAAACGACTGCAAATCCTTCATGTACAGGAAATTCAAAACAAGTAATGTTCATAGACTGGTTTCAATTTATTTTCCAAATGATTAAGAATTACACATAATATTAAAATCTAGTCGGATTTTCCCAGTCCTTCAGAAGAGGCTGAGGTACAAAGAAGAGATTTATCCAAATCGGTATCAGAACTAGGATAAATTAAAATAACTATGTATAACAACAACAATAGCACTATGTGCTTGCTGATTTTTTTTTTTAATTAAAAAGCACTCTCATATACATTAAATAGGTAGAAGTACCCCAAGAGAGTCCAGAAAAAGACTTGATCTGTGGTCACTTTAAGCTGCTCACTGTCAGCTGGGGGAGACAGACAGGGTGGGACAGGGTGAATGGGGTAGCCTAGGGCTAGATTTGCCCAACAGACTTGATGGACAGAAGAACAAGGATTAATAAGGAGATTGCCCCCAGTGTCCTTGTAAAAAGAACTTCAAGGCCTGGAACTTAGACATTAGGCAACGAGGATGTAGCTGAGCTATCACTCTATGTGGTGGAAAACAGTGTGCTGGTGTGGCTGGAGGTGTAAAGGTCCTCGCTTCTCCAGCGGGGGTGTGGTGGGTGGAATACCTGACTCTGGGCAGGCTGACAAGATGCATTACGCTTGAGCGCCCCCCGCTGAGATGTGAGGGAGACAGTGGGAAGCCACATCTATCTACTTGTATCTCTATCACGTGCATAAACTTCGTATGCTTATCGACTGCTTTAGGAGTAAATTAAAGTAGAAGCAAACCTGAACCAAGTCTAAATGACTGTTCTTGCCCATCCTTGAACCTGAACCAAACTTTGTGGTCTGACAAATACAGTGTAGTCAGGCTTCCATGGCTAAAACCAGGCCTCCAATAATTTGAATTATGAGTTAGTCAGTCTATTTAAAATTTTTACTTAGAACACAAGCAAATAATTCTCCAGCTTGTGAAGGGAGCAATCTACCAAAGGTAGGCAGGTTCTGCAGTCAGACTTTTAAAAAACTCACAGTTTTATCTAAGAAAATTTGGTAAAAATTTTAATTTATATATTTTTTGTTACAAAAGGGCTGATTCTAATTCTCCTGAGCTGAAAGAAGCCTGTTCTATGGTAGATATCTACCTCATCATATCTGCCATATTCTCTCATTAGACTAAGTAAGTCAGTAAGTCCCGCCAACACTCCTGAGGAGGAGCTTATACAGGGGAATGAGTACTATCAAAGGTGGAGATCATTGGGGACCACCTTACAGGCTGCCTACCACAATATCCAACCTCACTCATAATCAAAGAAACACAAATTAAAATAGCAAAGTATCATTTAAATTGTTTATATTATTTAAGTTTTAAAATTATAACATCCAGCAATTGCCAAGGTATGATGAAGCACACTTTATTGGGAGCAAACGTAAATTGATACGTTTTGGAAAGCAATCTATAAATATGCATTAGAATCCACAAAAATATTAAAAATCCTTTAAACCCAGTAATCCTGCCTCTAAGAATCTATCCTAAGGAAAAAATATTATAGAAAACAAAACCCAAAATCTGTAGGCATGGATGTGATTACTACAACACTTTTTATAATAGTAAAAAATTGAGGGGAATGGGAAAATAATATCCAGAAAGGAGTGGTTAAATAGAGGTTTATTTCCTTTACGGAATATTATACAGTCATTGTTTTTATTTATTTTTTTTAATTAATTAATTTTTTGCTGCATTGGGTCTTTGTTGCTGCGCGCAGGCTTTCTCTAGTTGTGGCGAGCGGGGGCTACTCTTCATTGCAGTGTGAGGGCTTCTCATTGCGGCGGCTTCTCTTGTTGCGGAGCACGGGCTCTAGGTGCACAGGGTTCAGTAGTTGTGGTGCGTGGGCTCTAGAGCACAGGCTCAGTAGTTGTGGCGCATGGGCTTAGTTGCTCCACGGCTTGTGGGTTCTTCCTGGACCAGGGCTCGAACCCGTGTCCCCGGCATTGACAGGCAGATTCTTAACCACTGTGCCACCAGGGAAGTCCCAGTCATTGTTTTTAATGTCATGAAATAACATTGTGAAATGCTTATGATTTAATGTAAATTGGAAAGATAAAGACATAAAATTCTTTGTCAATTATAGTTACTATCAAGTAAAAATATTTATAAGAATAAAAGACTAAAAAATTTACTCTCAAGTGCTATCAATAATTGAATTTGAGTGATGGAATTATAGATGATTTTTATCTTCTACTGACTACTTTTAACCTTGTTTTGGATTGTAATTATTAAAATTAAAAAATTATGTAGGAATTGATTCATATATGTATATATTCATCCAATTACTTACCTTAAAAATATCACCATACATCTATATATATAGTGCTTTTTTAAAAATTGGGGTATAGTTGTTTTACAGTGTTGTGTTAGTTTCTACTGTACAGCGAAGTAGAGTTCTCTGTGTTATACAGCAGGTTCTTATTAGTTATCTATTTTATAAATATTAGTGTATATATGTGAATCCCAATCTCTCAATTCATCCCACACTCGCCCCCCTTTTCCCTTTGGTGTCCATACGTTTGTTCTCTACATCTGTGTCTCTATTTCTGCCTTGCAAACCAGTTCATCTGTACCATTTTTGTAGATTCCACATATATAGTGCTTTTATAAGTTTCAAAACATTTTACCACTACTCTTCACTTTTTAAAAAATAAATTTATTTATTTTATTTATTTATTTTTGGCTGCGTTGGGTCTTCATTGCTGCACGTGGGCTTTCTCTAGTTGTGGCGAGCAGGGGCTACTGTTTGTTGCGGTGTGCGGGCTTCTCACTGTGGTGGCTTCTCTTGTTGCAGATCACAGGCTCTAGGCGTGCGGGCTTCAGTAGTGGCACACGGGCTCAGTAGTTGTGTCTCACAGGCTCTAGAGCGCAAGCTCAGTAGTTGTGGGGCACAGGCTTAGTTGCTCCGTGGCATGTGGAATCTTCCTGGACTAGGGCTCGAACCCTTGTGCCCTGCATTGGCAGGTGGATTCTTAACCACTGTGCCACCAGGGAAGTCCCACTACTCTTCACTTTTATTGTCACTATATTCTTTTATTTATTCTTCCCATTGCAAAGATTAGAAACTGAGGTTTGGAGAGTTGCTGGCAAGGTTACAGAGCAAATGGAACTCTCACATGCTGATGGTGGGAATCCAAGATGGTACAGGTGCTCTGGAAAACAACTTGGCAATTTCTTATGGAGTTAAACATAAACCTATCATGATTCAGCATGCAATCCCACACCTAGAAATTTACCTAAGAGAAATGAACACATGTTCATACACAAAAAATCTATTTGCATGCATTTAGTAGCTTTATTCCTAATTGCAAAAACAAAAACAAAAGCCCCCAGACATGGAACAACATGCTTTTCAACTGGTGAATGAATAAACAAATCATGGTGCATCCATACAGTGGACTGCTCCTCAACAATAGAAAGGAACTACTGATACATGCAACGAAATTGATAAATTTCAAACACACTATGCTAAGTAAATGAAGCCACACTCAAAAGGCTATATATGGGCTTCCCTGGTGGCACAGTGGTTGAGAGTCCGCCTGCCGATGCAGGGGACACGGGTTCGTGCCCTGGTCCGGGAAGATCCCACATGCCGCGGAGCGGCTGGGCCAGTGAGCCGTGGCCGCAGAGCCTGCGCATCTGGAGCCTGTGCTCCACGGTGGGAGGGGCCACAGCAGTGAGAGGCCCGCGTACCGCAAAACAAAATAAAAATAAGGCTATATATTATATGATTCCATTTATATGGAATTCTGGAAAAGGTAAAGTTATTGGGACAGAAAACAGATCCTTTGTTGCCAGAGGCCAGGGGTGACAAGGGTTGACTGCAGAAGCACAGCACAAGGGAGTTTTTGAGACAACAAAACTGTACCACATCTTGGTGGTTACATGACTATACATACTTTGTCAAAACTTATAGAACTGTGTGCCAAAAAGAGTGGGTTTTACTCTACATAAAAGAAAAGAATAAGTGACTTGCTCAAGGTCATTAGACTAGTCTGGCATTGTTTCCAACATTGAGTAGTTCTATCTCTACATCTTTCTACCTTCACCATGCTTCTGGTAAAACAGATATCTCTTGTTAAAGATATTTCAGGCAATAGCAAACCACCTGGATACATTTTGTTGAGTCATGGATCCCACAAGGATGACCCTGAAAAACAACCGCTTTAAGGGGTTTAGAGTGCCTGGAGGAATGGGTTTGGAGGTCATTTAAGTGGTGTCTCCTCTCTCTTAAGGATCTCTTGCATTCCTAAAGACAATGGGTCCAGATGCTGTAGCATTAGCATTAGGGCTTCTCCTCTGGGAAAGGAAGAAAGGAAAAACTAACATTTTATTGAATTCTTATCATGGTGCCTGAAGGATATGAAGTTAAGAAGTTTCACACATATTATGTCATTTTATCATCACAGCAGCTTTCCAAACCAAGATATTATTATTCCCATTTTACACATATGGAAACTGAGGCTCAAAGTGATTAAGTAATCCACTGAGAATGAACTCAGACAACTCTGTGCTTAACTGTATCCCACCTTATTTGAACACAGAGAGTTGACTCATAGACTTGTTATGAACCCTTTCTTTCCCATTGCAGAGTCACAAGAATTTTCTGTACCTTGAATATGAAGCTACATCTATTCTGGAAGAAGGAGGAAGTAAGTGTCTTTTTCCAATTTGTACAAAAGTGCTATACAGGCAAATAATGGACCTGGAGTCTTTTATTGGCCCTGACTGCCCTCCCATGTAAATGGTCATGGTACCTCTCTCTACAGACCACCCTCATCCCCTGTAGCCTGCTTTCCTTCTGGCTTCACGGATGAGAGTTTTAGCTGGTATATCTGGGAGAAGGGGAAATTCTCTGGAGTCTGGGGAGGCAGGATGGCAGAAGCAAAGGATAAAAAACTTAAGGAAGTGAGAAGGATAAGGGCAATGAAATAAAACAATGAACCACCAGGAAACTCATTGCTTTGTCTTACGCATTCATTAGGTTAAGCTTTCAGAGTCTGCTTACCATCGAAAAGCTAGGTCTCTGGTTAATCAATCTGGTGAATTAACATCCAGGCCAAAGTCTTTAAAGCTCATCCTCTATAGCCTTA
Organism: Phocoena phocoena; assembly: GCF_963924675.1. Classification (NCBI taxonomy): domain Eukaryota; kingdom Metazoa; phylum Chordata; class Mammalia; order Artiodactyla; family Phocoenidae; genus Phocoena; species Phocoena phocoena. Next base: position 61,958,224 of record NC_089220.1, read on the forward strand.
AGTTTTATCCCCATTTTTATTCCAGGAGAAAAGTAGGAGTCAAAGTGATGAGTAAGCTTTGTGACTGAATGTTTTGTCTGCCATGTACAGATCTGAGTTGCTTTTTGCTACATTCTTCCAGGCAACTCTGTTGGGGTTCCGCGGTCTCTACTATTCATCTGCCCCTGATGGAGTAGAGCTGGGCCTGAATGAAATAAGAGCTGTGTTTTTAAGTTGAAGTTCTATCCCAAGCCTACAGGAAAGAATGTCTGTTGTACTCGTTAATGCTGTTCATCAAATATTTCCACACTTCTTGAAATATGTTAGGAATGTCCATCCTGGCCCCTTTCTGGTTTGGTGTGGTCATGTGTCTAGTTCTGGCCTGTGAAATGTGAGCTGAAATGAATTGTGATACTTCTCAGCCCAGTACTTAATTGTCCTCTGGCATGGGGATGGGCTATGTCATGCCTGCTCGTAGCCTGAATCGCTGAGTGATTGCAATGAGCAGAGCCCCCTGCTGATCATGAGGGGGATGCTGTTTTAAGCCCCTGAGATAAGGGGGTTGCTTGTTGCCACTGCATAATGTATTTTGACTGATACAATACCTTTATGGTTCTGTATAATGTTTTCAGTTTTTGATACTTTTGCCGGCTAAGAATTAATAATTGATGGGCGATATTTCTGGTTCAAACAAGGAATGTTCTCACAGAGCTATGTACCAGTATGATATAAAATTTCTCAAAACAAAAATATGGCGCCGTGTTTGAGACTGTCTAAAAATAAACTGTCAAGAATTACCTTATTAAAATACTATTAAAGTAGGAAGATAATAAAATTAATTGTTTATCTCAAAACCATCAGGTTAATTAAGCTTTTATTATATGTCTCTAACACAATGTTCCTTTAAGAAAAACTCAGTGGGTTTACAAATAAACCTTTTATATTGACTAAAACAAGTTTTCTTAACTTTATTAATCTTGATATTAACTATTACTTTATCACTTATAATCTGTTTGATGTGTTGGAGGCATTTAAAAAATGAAAACAGAAACATTCTTAAATGTCCAAAAAGAAAAGCAAAATATTAAAACCATTAGAACTGTTAGATTTCGTTGCCATCTTTTAAAAATATCACTAGCTTTTAGAATATTATATACTGTATAGAGCATGTAGGAAGAATATATTCACAATGAAACTTCCTTTTTTATTTTCTTTAACTTTAAATCTTGCCAGCATGCACAATACTGCTTTGAAGTAGTTCATCATCCTTAAAGAATACATTTTTATTTTTTATCTTTTATGTCCCTAAGTTAACAGCGGTATGTATGTTTCTCTTAGACAACCAGAATATCCTGATATTCAAATTACAAGACCCCAGAGACAAAGTCCTTTAACATTTACTTCTTATATTCTCAGAGCTGAGTGGATCCTGCTTTTCACAGATTTGCTGTATTTCATTGATTCTAAGATACATTCTTAAAATTTTTTACATTTTATATTTTAACATTTACTATTTTCCACTAAACTGTGGAGCTATCACTGATATTTTATATCTGGGAATAACATGATTTTTATTTCTTTAAAGATAACTTAATTATTCTATCTAGATACTTCTAGAATTTTTGTGTTTTATATTTAGCAAATATTTTATATTTAGCTTAAAGATGCAACCAATTATTATTGGTTAAATATAGTAGCTTAAAGATGCAACCAGTTATTATTTGTCATGATTCTACAAGGGGAGCTAGGCAGCTTCTCTGCTGGTTTCATGTGGCACTGTTGTACAACTGCATTCATCTGGATGGGCAGCTGGACTGAAAGATGCACAGTGACGTTACTCCTGTGTCTGGCAGTTGGTCCTGGCTGTCAGTTGTGGAGTCTCAGTTTTCCTCCATGTGGCCTCTCATTCCCCCATTAGATTAGACTGGATTCTTTTCATGGCTGGGTTCCCTCTTAAGGCCTAGGCTCCAGAACTCACAGAGCATCACTTCCATCATGTTCTATTGGTCATTATAAGACACACCCAGATTGAAGGAGTAGGGAAATAGACTACACTTCTTGATGGAAGATGCTTCCAAGAATTTGTGGCTATATTTACCCTCTAGTCACATAATTATTGATATTCCTCTCCCATGCATAAGACACTTATCTCCTCCTAAGACCTCCAAAAATTTGATACAGCTATAGCATCAGGTGCAATATTTCATTATCTGCATCTAGTTCAGATATGGATAAGGTTCCTCCCATATGGCAACCCATGATCTAAAGATTACTGAACTAAAGCAGAAATCCAAAAACGATTTCTGTAAAGATCCCCTTAGTAAATATTTTTGGCTTTGTGGGCCATTTAGCCTCTGTTGTAACTATTCAATTCTGTCGTTGTAGTGTAAAAGTATCCATAGATAACATGTATATGATGAGTGTGGCTGTGTTCCAATAAGTGTGGTATTTACAAAAACAGGCTATGGAATGGCTTTAGCCCATGGGTCACAGTTTGCCCACCCCTGAATTAGAGGATGAGAGGCCCCACAGAGGAAAACTGAGGTACCCTAGCCAACAATCTAAACCAACTGTCTGACGTAAGAGTGAGATGATTTGTCCAGCCAGCCACCAGCGAGGAACTTCCCAGTCAACCCACAAAATCATGATAAATAATTAATTGCTGTTTTTTAATCAACTAAGTTTTGGGCATTTCATTACACAGTAATATTTTTTTTTACATTCCAATAAATCTGGAATATATATATGTATATATATATACATATATATATATATGCTTTTTCAGATTCTTTTCCATTATAGGTATTACAAGGTATTAAATATTGTTCCCTGTGATCTACAGTAGGTCCTTGTTGTTTATCTATTTCATATATAATAGTGTGTATCTCTTAATTCCAAATCCCTAATTTATCCCTCCCCCTCCTTTACCCTTTGGTAACTATAAGTTTGTTTTCTACCTCTGTGAGTCTATTTCTGTTTTGTAAATAAGTTCCTTTGTATCATTTTTTTAGATTCCACATATAAATGATATCATATGATATTTTTCTTTCTCTGTCTGACTTATTTCAGGTAGTATGATAATCTCTAGGTCCATTCATGTTGCTGCAAATGGCATTATTTCATTCTTTTTTATGGCTGAGTAATATTCATATATATATATATATATATATATATATATATATATATATATATATAAAACATCTTCTTTATTTATTCATATGTTGATGGGCATTTGGGTTGCTTCCATATCTTGGCTATTGTAAATAGTGCTGCTATGAATACTGGGGTGCATGTATCCTTTTGAATTATAGTTTTTGTCTCTTCTGGATATATGCCCAGGAGTGGGATTGCTGGGTCATATGATAGTTCTATTTTTAGTTTTTTAAGTAACCTCCATACTGTCTCCATAGTGGCTGCACCAATTTACATTCCCACCAACAGGGTAAGAGGGTTCCTTTTTCTCCACCTCCTCTCCAGCATTTGTTATTTGTAGACTAGACTTTTTGATGATGGCCATTCTGGTTGGTATGAAGTGATACCTCCTTGTAGTTTTGGTTTGCATTTCTCTAATAATTCACAATGTTGAGCATCTTTTCATGTGCCTGTTGGCCATCTGGATGTCTTCCTTGGAGAAATGTCTATTTAGGTCTTCTGCCCATTTTTTGATTGGGTTGTTTGGTTTTTTGATATTGAGATGTATAAGCTGTTTGTATATTTTGGGAAATTAATCCCTGGTAGGTCACATCGTTTGCAAATATTTTCTCCCATTCTGTAGGTTGTCTTTTTGTTTTGTTTATGGTTTCCTTTGCTGTGCAAAAGCTTTTAAGTTTAATTAGGTCCCATTTGTTTATTTTTGCTTTTGTTTGCATTACTTTAGGAGTCAGATCCAAGAAAATATTGCTATGATTTATGTCAAAGAGTGTTTTGCCTAAGTTTTCCTCTAGGAGTTTTATAATATCCAGTCTTACTATTTAGGTCTTTAATCCATTTTTAATTTATTTTTGTATATGGTGTTAGAGAATGTTCTAATTTCATTCGTTTACATGTAGCTGTCCAGTTTTCCCAGTACCACTTATTGAAGAGACTGTCTTTTCTCCATTGTATACTCTTGCCTCCTTTGTTGTAGTTTAATTGACCATAAGTGCATGGGTTTATTTCTGGACTTTCTATCCTGTTCCATTGATCTATGTGTCTGTTTTTGTGCCAGTACCATTCTGTTTTAATTACTGTAGCTTTGTAGTATAGTCTGAGATCAGGGAGCATGATTCCTCCAGCTCCATTCTTCTTTCTCAAGATTGTTTTGGCTGTTTAGGGTCTTTTGTGTTTCCATATAAATCTTTAAAAATTTTGTTCAGTTCTTATACAGTGATATTTAACTAAAAGAAAAATTGATACCTGGAAGTGGGGTGCTGTTGTAACAAAATCATATGGCATTTGGTAAATAGTAAATATATGTACAGTTTCCTGGGGAGAGAATGAATAATTTTAATTAAATCCTTATAAGGATATAAGGCCTACAAAAAGGATTAAGAACCCCTGATCTTAATATATCCCAATAAAATTTTTAGTGTCAAGATGTGGTAGATTAAATATGATCACACATTTTTTTGCTCTAATTAAAAAATTTTATTAACAACCAGAAACTCATCCATGGAGAACGTCAAGTTAAGAATCCCTGGCTTGAGTATTGGTATATTTTCATTAACTTTCAGTTTACCCTCTCCATCTGCAGATACAGTTCTTTATTTAGCTTATTAAAATTATTTTTCATTGTTATAGCTTTATTGCCTCCATTCCAAGTGCACCATCCATATGTAGGCTCTCTCTGCTCTGTCTTCCACTACTACTACTTCTTGGTTGTCATTTTCATCTCTAAATTCTTTTTTTTGTAATTTTAGCAAGCTTCTCAAATATTTTCTCCGTATTACTAATTTGGTTTCCTTTGGGGTTGGTTCAGTTCATTATGGACATATTACTTAAAGGCAATGTGTGGATCTGGTTTGGTTTCTGATTAGATAAGACAAGTACCTGAAAAAATAATTGTTGAGACAATTGAGGAAATCTGAATATGGTCTGAGTATTAGATGTACTAAGGAGGTATTAGTCTTATTAGGTGTGCTGATGGAATTGTGGTCACCTTTTTTAAACAAAGGGAAAAAAAAGACTATGTATCAGATAAACTCACTCAAGTAGGAGACTTCTCATTAAAATTAATGCAAGGCAAAAGACAATGGAATAACATCTTTTAAACGCTGAAAGGAAAGAAATTGTTTCATTAAATGGAATACATTAAATATGTACAGTTTTTTTGTAGTGACAATTGTAACTCAATAAAATGTTTTAAAAAGAGAGTATCAACATATAATTCCATATCAAAAAATTCTTCAGAAAAGAAAGCAAAATAAAACATTTTCAGACCAATAAAAAAATGACAGACTCATTGCCAGCAGACTTAACACTACAAAAAAATGTTAAAGGAAGTTCTTCACATTGAAGGAAAATAATACTAGATGGAAAATAGGACCTACACAAAAGAATAGAGAGTTCCAGAAATGGTAATCATATGAGTATATATACAAGATAATTTCCCTGGTTTTAAATTTTAAATAATACACTGTTTACAATATATGGAAGTAAAATGTATGACAATAGCAGAAATAACATAAAGAAAAAATTGAATTATGTTGCTGTAAGTTCTTTACACTATGTATGACGTGTTGTAATATTTGAAAGTAAACTGGTAAATTAAAGATGCATTATAACTTATTTATAAGTTATGAACTCTAGGAAAACCATTTTTTAAAGAATTAAAATAGATAAAACAATTGTGATTTTAAAATGAAATACTAAAACATACTCAACTACCAAAAGAAGGCTGAAAAAAGAGGGGAGAAAAAGAACAAAGAATAGAGAGAGCAAGTATTAGACTAATAGCAGTATGGTAAAATTAAACCAAACGTATTAAAAATTACTTCAGCTAGATATGGTCTAAACATCCCAATAAAAAGGCAGAAATCAGGGCTTCCCTGGTGGCGCAGTGGTTGAGAGTCCGCCTGCCGATGCTGGGGACGTGGGTTTGTGCCCCGGTCCAGGAAGACCTCACATGCCGCAGAGCGACTAGGCCCGTGAGCCATGGCCGCTGAGTCTGCGCGTCCGGAGCCTGTGCTCCTCAATGGGAGGGGCTACAACAGTGAGAGGCCTGTGTACCACACACACACAAAAAAAGGCAGAAATCATCAGTCTAGATAAAAAAGCAAGATCCAACTACATGCTGTCTACAAGAAAAAGAGTTATATAAAGTCACAAATAGATCAAAAGTAAAAATAATGGGGCTCTGCTTCTTGTAATGGCAACGTAGCTTCTATTTAACCGAATGTTCAATAGATAACTGTAAATTCTAGACAAAATATAAAAACAACTACCTAAAAGTCCCAGAGAGTAACAAAAGCAGGCAGAATCTAGAAGGGAGTCAACATTTGGATGAAGAGGACATCATTGGAGGAGTTTCAGACCTTTATGGCTTTTTTCTTAGAAAGAGGCCACAGTGGAAAATAAAACTCATTAGAAGCCTATGGAACCTCTACAATGAATCATTCACAGTGGATGAAATCCAACATTACTATGAAGAAAAAAGAAAATGAGACTCATACACAAAAGATAATCAGTGGATACCAACCCTAGGATGACCCAGATGTTGAAATTAGCAGGCAAGGATTTTAAAGCAACTATTACAGCTATGCTCAAGGACATATGCTTGTAATAAATGAACAAATAGAAACTATAAATAAGAGCCAAATGACAAGGCAGCATCTTGAGCACATGGTAAGGTTGTGGGCTCATGGACAAAGTGAGCTGGAAAGCGCTGGAGCAGAGAAAGTCCAGGCCAAGTGTTAAGTTTGGCTTGTGATGCTTATAATTAGAATCAATCATTTGCAATTGCAAGTTTACCTGATGCAGTCCTGTCCTCTTCATCCAATTTCTTAAGGTTCCTCTCAGTTTATGAACCTCTTAAAAGTATTAATATTCTAAGATCTGATAATTAAACCCTGTGGGATAAATCAAATCATTATTACAGAATTGTCAAGTTAACGTTGCTGCTGTTTCAAGGTCCAACAATGGGTCTCTTTTTCACTAAAAGGTGTAATGATGACTAGAATACCAAGATCTGGTATAGCCTACACTATGCTTCTAAAGCTTGGGCCTTTAACCCTTACATGTAGTCACACTGATTGTGACAAAAGAAAGATCTATGAGCTTGGCTATAAAATGTATGAGAGGTATTTTCTACTGCTACATGCACCATGATGATAAAGTTCACAGTTTAAACAAGACTCAACCCATGCCTAGTGAAGTTAAGCAACTTCTGTTGGACGTTTTGCAGCCTCAACAGCATGGAAGACGTTGACTAAGCAGGCATCAGATCAATGAGTCTTTGAATAGAACTTCAACTGGGTTCTCTGACCAAGCATTGCAGACCCTGCAAAAGACACTGAATGGTATCATTGCACCTAAGAGGCATTTACCATAGCAACCAATCTGTCAGACATGATCATGTATGAGAGGAATTTCTTTCTCCTTCTTGAAGACATATTGGAAAAGAGCAACTAGCCAAAGAACAGAGAGATCATCGTGGAGGTATTAATGGCTGTACCCATGGTACTCGAAAGAAATCTTCAGCCACACTTTCAAGACAAAAAGTAGATCTAGACAAACTAGTAAAAGAAGCATTTCATTAATTTCAAAAATATGAGATTCAAGTAAAGGAAGTTGAAAAAAAAGACGATATGGTTTTCTTTTACAACACTCTCTCCAATCCCCTGGAAAAAAGAGGAACATACAGCTATTTAACAAAGGCTCTGATAAATATTCTGCTGGAGGAAGAAGTCAAGCCAAGCAATAATGACCTGTGTTTGGTTAGCTGAGACAGGTAGAAGAAACTCTGTTGAGACACTTTGTCCAGAAGTGTGTTGTTTTGTTGAAGCTTAATCAAGGCATCCATAAATTAATGGACTGATTATGCTGGTGAGGTGCTTGCCATACTGTTGGCAGAGTTATTGGACCTCTTGAATGCTATGACCAACCTAATGGTAAGAAATATCTTTATTCAAGAGTAAAAAATTTGATGATCATTCCAATAGCAATAATAGTCTTCACTGAATGATAGAATACTTTTAAAATGGAAACTTGACCTGTGCTTGTTTAATGATCTAATAGAGCATGAGAATGAATCTGTGCTTTATGTTTTTTTATCACTTGATATTGTCTCACAGGTCACTGAAGCTCTGCTTTTTTAAAAAATCTTTTTTCCTCTGCTTTTCAGATTGGATAATTTCTATTGATCTGTGTTCAAGTTCTTTGTCCCTTTCTTCTTCTGTCTCCAATCTTCTCTTCAGCTCATCCAGTGACTGTTTTTCCCATTTCATATGTTGTAGCTCTTTAGTTTCAGAATTTCCATTTGATTTATAAAATAGCATTTATTTCCCTAAAGTTCCCCATTTTGTTTAGCTATTGTCAATAAAATATTTTAATTTGTCTTTGAATATATACATATATGTTATTATATATATTTACCTCTTTAAATGTACTTTTCTGCTAATTCCAACATTTTGGTCATGTAGAATTCTGTTTCTATTAACTGCTTTTTCTTTTGACATTGGGAACTATCTCCTATGTCTTCACATGCCTAGCAATTTTTTATTATAATCTGACCATTATGAATAATACATTTTAGGGTCTTTGGATTCTGAATTCCTTTATCTTCTGCTAATCTTCTTTGAAGAATACTCATTTTTGTTCTACCAGGAAGTTAAGTTACTAGCTGATCCCCCTTGAACTTGCAGAGCATTGGTTTTACACATTCCTAAGCATATTTATTGAAATATTTGCCCCTTACGTTGGAGGCCAATCTTTTAGTCCTGTGACATTGCCTTTTTTTCCAAGGCAAACTTTCTTTTGATGGAAAGCCAGAGGTGTTCACTGAATCCATTTAACTTGGTGAGAATCAAACTCCAAACTCTCCTGCTTTTACATTCTTCCAGGTACTGTTTTCTGCTGAGCTCCTTGGAATCTCTCCTGTGCGTTTTGAGAGTTGGATTGTGATTTGAATAGCATTTAAATGCAAATTTGGGGTCTTCCCTCTCTCCACCCCAAACCCTCTACAGGGTTCCTCTGTTCTGGGATTTCCCTAACGTAATTTTTCAGGTAATTTTGCAGCCTCTAACTTCATGCTCTGATACCTCAAGCTGAAAACACTAGTCTTTTCTGTTCATCTTCTGTCTGACCTTTGTGTGGTCTGAGTAGTGCCCTCAGTGAAATAGCCTGGTAAACTTGGTTCTCACCCAGTGAATGGTTCCATTAAAGACTAGAACCCCCTTCAGTTTCTGCCTGCTTCTGATCATTTTCCAAAGCCTTCAAATAATTGTGTGTGTGTATGTGTGTGTCTGTGTGTGTGTGCATTGTCCAGAGTTTACTGTTGTCTGAGAAAAACTTAGTCTGATATAAGCTACTTTCCATGACCAGAATCAGAACTCCCATTCAAGAATACACACTTAAACAAGCTTTTAAGGTGATTCTTTTATACTCTAAAGTTTTGGAGCTGCTGTCTTAGATAAACTGTTGTTCTTAACTTTATCCTTTAAAAGTCATCTTTACTGCAAAAAAGAAGTTAAACTCTTTAGGTACATTAGTCACACTCCTTTTAACCGTGAAAGTAAAGTCCTGCAAAACATGATAACTATACTTTTCCCCACAATGTGTTCTTTGTTACTACAGTTTCCTAAAGGGACTGGAACCTGTCTGTTAAAAATCAGAGAACGTTGTAGTAGAGTGGAAAGAATACAGTGTGGTACTAGGTTGTTAGGTTTTAAATGTGATAATGCCTAAAGTAAAGGTCCAATAATATCAAAATTACCCTAGAAAATCCTATAAAATGGTGACAAAAATTTGTGTATATAATTTGATACAGTAATTTTTATGTGCATTAAAATTTGAGAACTACTGAGCTAGACAAAAATGGTAATACAAAGAAACTCTCTAAGCAGTGGGTGGACATTCAAACTATCCTGCTGTCAAAATAACTACAAAATTAGAAGATGTGAATGGGGAGCAGGTAGAGAATTCTTAAAACTCCCTGTTTGTCAACCCAATCCAAAAATGGGCAGAAGACCTAAATAGACCTTTCTCCAAAGAAGATATACAGATTGACAACAAACACATGAAAGGATGCTCAACATCACTAATCATTAGAGAAATACAAATCAAAACTACAATGAGATAGCACCTCACACGGGTCAGAATGGCCATCATCAAAAGGTCTACAGGGCTTCCCTGGTGGCGCAGTGGTTGAGAGTCCACCTGCCGATGCAGGAGACAGGGGTTCGTGCCCTGGTCTGGGACAATCCCACATGCCACGGAGCGGCTAGGCCCGTGAGCCATGGCCGCTGAGTCTGCGCGTCCGGAGCCTGTGCTCCGCAATGGGAGAGGCCACAACAGTGAGAGGCCTGCGCACTGGAAAAAAAAAAAAAAAGGTCTACAAACAATAAATGCTGGAGAGGGTGTGGAGAAAAGGGAACCCTCTTGTACTGTTGGTGGGAATGTAAATTGATACAGCCACTATGGAGAACAGTATGGAAGTTCCTTAAAAATCTAAAAGTAGAGCTACCATATGATCCAGCAATCCCACTACTGGGCATATACCCTGAGAAAACCATAATTCAAAAAGAGTCATGTACCACAATGTTCACTGCAGCTCTATTTACAATAGCCAGGAATGGAAGCAACCTAAGTGTCCATCGACAGATGAATGGATAAAGAAGATGTGGCACATATATACAATGGAATATTACTCAGCCAAGAAAAGAAACAAAATTGAGTTATTTGTAGTGAGGTGGATGGACCTAGAGTCTGTCATACAGAGTGAAGTAAGTCAGAAAGAGAAAAACAAATACTGTATGCTAATGTATATATATGGAATCTAAAAAAAAAAAATGGTTCTATTGAACCTAGACTCAGGACAGGAATAAAGACACAGACATAGAGAATGTACTTGAGGACACGGGGAGGGAGAAGGGTAAGCTGGGACGAAGTGAGAGAGTGGCATGGACATATATACACTACCAAATGTAAAATAGATAGCTAGTGGGAAGCAGCCACATAGCACAGGGAGATCAGCTCAGTGCTTTGTGACCACCTAGAGGGGTGGGATAGGGAGGGTGGGAGGGAGACGCAAGAGGGAGGAGATATGGGGATATCTATATATATCTATATATATGTGTAGCTGATTCGCTTTGTTATAAAGCAGAAACTAACACACCATTGTAAAGCAATTATACTCCAATAAAGATGTGACTTCTCTTGTGTTTTGGAATATGACATGCTGACAATCAAAACTTAGTTCTACTACTTAGTAGCTATGTAATCTTCAGCAATTCGCTTAACCTTTCTGAGTCTTGGTTTCCTCATCTATGAAAATTGGGAACCCTTCTTTTGTAATATGAATGCCAAAATGCCTGGAACATTTCCTAGGACATGTCAGAAGCGAGGGTCCCGGACTTTCTCTTTATCTAAGAGTATTCCCCAAGCTTTGTTCTCAAAAGACCCAGGCAAATTCATTTCTGATGATTGGTTTGGATTCAATCTATCTTCTCCGAATACCTTTTTTTTTGTTTGTTTGTTTTGTTTTTGTTTTGCAGTACGCGGGGCTCTCACTGTTGTGGCCTCTCCCGTTGCGGAGCACAGGCTCCGGACGCGCAGGCTCAGCGGCCATGGCTTACGGGCCCAGCTGCTCCACGGCATGTGGGATCCTCCCGGACCGGGGCACGAACCCGTGTCCCCTGCATCGGCAGGCGGACTCTCAATCACTGCGCCACCAGGGAAGCCCAATACCTTGTTTTTAAAGGGAGCAAGGTTTCAATGAACAACTTCAACTTACACACAAGTGAACCTTTTGAAAACTTATATTTCCTGCTCATTTTCCCAAAAGAATGCAACTTGATGGATAATTTATAAGAGGCTTAGTCAAGAGAAGAATAACCATGATAATGACGATTACATCCCAGAAAGGGCTTACTCTATTGATTATAGAGTGTCTAACTCTGATATCTCCATTTATAAATATACTACCTGCTGTTCTGGGAGCAATCAGTGGTAGTTCTATAATTTTCATATAGGATACGGTGAGAGGTGACAATCTTGTGTGCCTTCAGGCAGATGGTAGGCAGGGCCATGAAACTGTACTTACACAAGGTAATAAAAATAAACTTTCCATATCAGAGGCTGGAGGGAATTTTGAGTTTGTTGGAGAAGAGGTGAAGCCCTCTCAATGCTTCTCACTTTGTGCTGTCCCTGGAAACAATGTAAGCCAGAAGACAGTGGAACATCTTTAAAATATTGCAAGAAAAAAAAATACTGAGCACCTATAATTCTGTACCCAATGAAACTATCTTTGGAAAATGGAGATTAAAATAAAGACACTTTCAGATATGCAAAAGCTGAAAGAATTTATCACCATCAGATCTGCACTACAAAAGAAATATTTAAAAGAAATTCTTTAGGCAGAAGGAAAGTAATACCAGGTGGAAATATGGATCTACTGAAGAGCACTGGAAATAGTAGCTATGTGTGAAATAGAAAAGTCTTTTTCCCTTAGTATTTAAATCTCATTAAAAGATAACTGACTGTGTAAAACAAAGGTAGTAAACATTTACTGTGGAGGTTATAATATATTTAGAAATAAAATGTATGACAACAGTAGCACAAAGGACAGAAGGCAAAGAGTTGGAAGTAGTCATTTGTGAGGTTCTTATACTACATATAAAGTGGTACATCATTTGAAGGTAAACTGCAATAAGTTAAATTAAATCTTAAAGCAGCTACTGAAATAACACAACAAAAAAATATAGCTAATAAGCCAAAAGAAGGAGATAAAATGGAGTCATAGAGAGTACTCATTGAATACAAAAGAAGACCAAAAAAGAGGGAAAGGGGAACAAAGGAACAGCCTCAAATAGAATGCAAATAGTAAAGATGGTCAATTTAGCCCCAACAACAGCAATAATCACATTAAATGCAACTGCTCTAAATATCCCAATTAAAGGCAAAAATTGTAGAGTTGGACTAAAAGCAAGACCCAACTATATGCTGCTTACAAGAAACCACATTAACTCTAAAGACACAAATAGGCTAAAAATAAAAGAAAGAAAATAGATACATGATGCTAATACTAATCAAAGTAAAGCCATATTAATATCAGAAAAAGAAGAGATCAGAACATGGAATAATACCAGAAATAAAAGGAGTCATTTCATAAGGGTAAAGTGTTGAATTCAAGAGGACATAACAATCCAAAATGTTTATGAACCTAGTAACAGAGCTTCAAAATACATGAAGCAAGAGCTGATATACCTGTAAGAAGAAATAGAGAAACCTACAATTATAGTTGAAGATTTCAATCTCTCTCTCTTAACAATTGATAGAACAAGTAGACAGAATAACAATAAGAGCACAGAAGACTTGAATAACACTATGAAGAAAGTTGCCCTAATTGACATTTATAGAACACTCCACTCAGCTTTAGCAGAGTAAAAATTCTTTGCAAATGTACTCATAGATTTACGAAGAGAAGCCATATTCTGAGCTATTAAACAAGTCTCAATAAAAATATTTGAGTCACACAAAGTAAGTACAGCAAGTACTCTGATCACAGTAGAATCAAGAGTACAACAGAATCACAATACATCACAAGAGAAATCAATAACAGCAAGATGTCTGGGAAATCCCCAAACTTTTGGAAATTAAAAAACATAAATCTATGTAACCCAAGAGTCAAAGAAGAATTCAAAACAAATTAGAAAATATTTTAACTGATTTGCAAATGTAAGTGAAAAGACAACTTATCAAAATGTACAGGATACAGCTAAAGCAGTGCTTATAAGGGAAATTTGTAGCACTAAATGCCTATTTAGAAAAGAAGTTCTCTATAGTGGGCTGAATTGTGACTTCCAAAAAGATATGTCCACATCCTAGCCCCGAGACCATGCGAATGTTACCTTATTTGGAAAAAGTCTTTGCAGTTATAATTAAGAATCTTGAGATGAGGAGATCGTCATTATCCAGGTAAGCTGTACATGCCATCACAAGCATCTTTATAAGAGAGTGGCAAAGAGAAACACACACAGAAGGAAAGACCATGTGAAACGGAGACAGAGATTGGAGTAATGTATTCACAAGTCAAGGAATGCCAACAGCCATCAGAAGCTGGAAGAGGCAAGGAAGGGAATCTCCCCTAGAGACCTGGAAAGAATGCAAACCTGCTGACACCTTGATTTCTGACTTCGGGCCTTCAGAACTGTGAGAGTATAAATTTCTGTGTTAAGCCTCCAAGTTTGTGGTGATTTGTTACAGCAACCACAGGAAACTCATATAGTCTCAAATCAGTGACCTCATTTTCCATGTTAAAAAACTAGAAGAAGAAAAAAAAACTAGAAAAAGTGCAAATTAAGCACACACTGTTAGCAGAATAAAAGAAATAATAAAGATGGGAACAGAAATCATTGAAGTGGAAAACATAAAATCAATACAAGAAAATCAATGAAACCAAAAGTGGAGTCTTCGAAGAGATCAATAAAATTGATAAATCTCTAGCTAGACTTCTCAAAAAAGAGAGACAGAGGGAAGATACAAGTGACTGATATCAACAATAGAAGAGGTGATGACATAACTCTAGACCCTACAGGTATTAAAAGGATAATAAGGAAATAGCTTATATGAATAATTTTATTTCAACAACTTAGATGAAATGGACAAATTTCATTGAAAGACACAAACTACCAAAGCTCACTCAGGAAGAAATAGATAATCTGAATATCTATTTTCATAATATACATATATAATTTTCCCACAAAGGAAACTCCAGGCCAGATGGCTTCACTGGCAAAGTCTACCAGACATTCAAGCATTTGCCGAAGACATACAAATTTTTCACAAACTCTTCCAGAAAACTGAAGAGGTAGGGATATTTCTCAACTCATTCTGTATAGCCAGCCTCTGATACCAGAATTAGACAAAGCCATTACAAGAAAAGAAAATTACAGATTAACGTGCTCATGAACATAGATGCAAAAGTTCTTAAGTAACCTTTGACAAATTAAATACAACAGTGTATAAAATGAGTAACAAATGATGACCAAGTAGAGTTTATCTCAGAAAGGCCAGATTGGTTTAACATTCAAAAATCAATTAATGTGGGCTTCCCTGGGGGCGCAGTGGTTGCGAATCCGCCTGCCAATGCAGGAGACATGGGTTCGAGCCCTGGTCCGGGAAGATCCTACATGCCACGGAGCAGCTAAGCCCGTGTGCCACAACAACTGAGCCTGTGCTCTAGATCCCGCGAGCCACAACTACTGAGCCCATATGCCACAACTACTGAAGCCCATGCGCCTAGAGCCCGTGCTCTGCAACAAGAGAAGCCACCGCAGTGAGAAGCCCGCGCACCGCAACGAAGAGTAGACCCCGCTCGCCGCAACTAGAGAAAAGCCTGAGTGCAACAGCGAAGACCCAACACAGCCAAAAATAAATAAAATAAATAAATTTAAAAAAATCAATTAATGTAATTCAACAAATTAACAGACCAAAACTGCAAAATCAAGTGGTCATATCTCAAGAGATGCAGTAAAAGCACTGGACAAAATCCAACATCCATTCCTGACATAAACTCTCCAGTAAAGAGGACTAGAAGGGAACTCCTTCAAACTGTTAAATGGCCATCTACATAAAGCCTATGGCTAACGTCATGCTTAAGACAAAAGATTGAATGCTTTGATAGCCATACATGTAACATCTCACCCAGCTATTCTGCTCCTAGGTATTTACCCAAGACAAATGAAAGCATTAATGTTTATAGCATCCTTATTTGTAATAGCCCCAAACTGGAAATAACCCAAATGTTCATCCACAGGTGAATGGATAAGGCACATTTGGTATATCCATACGATTGAGTACTATTCAGCAATGATAACAACAACAATAATAATAAACCAACCTATAGATGCATGTGACAACATTGATGAATCTCAAAATAATTATGCTAAGTACAAAAAGCCAGATAAAATAGAGTGCATACTGTTTGATTCCATTTATGTGTAATTCTAGAGAATGATAACTAATCTATAGGGACTGAAAGCCACTAGTCTGATTGCCTAGTAATCACGATGAGTACGGAGAGGAATAAGAGAGAGGGCTTACTCTAAGCGTCATGAGAAACGTTTGGGGTGTTATACATGTTTATTATCTCGATTGTGATTATGGTTTCATGGGTATATACATGCATCAGAACATTTAATTTAATGCTGAATACATGTACAGTTTATTGTATGTCAGTTATACTTCAATAAGTCTATTTAAAATGAATAAAATTGTGAGAGGGCTTCCCTGGTGGCGCACTGGTTGAGAGTCCGCCTGCCAATGCAGGGGACGTGGGTTCGTGCCCCGTTCCGGGAGCATCCCACATGCCGCGGAGCGTCTGGGCCCGTGAGCCATGGCCGCTGAGCCTGCGCGTCCGCAGCCTGTGCTCCGCAGCGGGAGAGGCCACAACAGTGAGAGGCCCGCCTACCGCAAAAAAAAAAAAAAAAAAAAATTGTGAGAAGTTTAGGGAGGCTAGAGTGTAAAGGGGTAGGTAGGAAGGCAGGGAGAAATCAGTTTGAAGAGATAGGTGAGTGTCTGTCCTGTGGACAGGATCATGGACTAGACTAGAGAAAGCCTAATGGTAGAAACAAGAACTGAGTGATTAGGCAATAGATGATATACCGCATTGACGAAGGCAGTGAAAGGAGAGAAGAACTGGTTATGAAGAAGTGGGGCTGGATCTGGGAGACCTCTACGATGTGGAATTGATATGGCTTTATGACCAGTTGGTCTTATCAGATATCTGATACTCAGATATCTGGCTTGGAAGCTGCTTTAGACTGAATTTTGCTCCCCCAAATTCATATGTTGAACCCCTAACCTTCAATGTGACTGTATCTGCAGATAGGGTATTTAGGAGGTAATTAATGTTAAGTCTGTTAATGAGGTTGTACAGGTGGGCCCTAACCCAATAGGACTGTAGCCTTGTGAGATGAGGAAGAAATAGAAATCTTTCTTTATCATGTGAAGACATGGTGAGGAGGAACTGTGTGCAAGCCAGAAAGCATCTTCCCCTGAAACTGAACCCTGCAGGACCTTGATCTTGGACTTTCCAGCTTCCAGAACTGTGAGAAAGTTAATTTCTGTTTTTTAAGCCCCTCAGTCTATGGTGTTTGTTATGGCAGCCTAAGAAGACTAACACAAGCTTTTGGGAGGTAGTTGGGTTGGGGGGGTTGCGGATATGTTCATGCCGCTCACCTAGATCAAGAACACAGGTGAAGCAAGTTGCAGCAGTGCTTTGAGTTCAGACTAGGATATGTTATGTTTGGTGGACATTCACATGAGGACGTAAACAATTGGAAACATAGGTCTGAAGCTCTGGAGAGAGATTGGCTGGAGGCACATATTTGGGAACCGTCAGCAATCAGTGGCAGTTGAAACCATGGAGATGGGTATACGGTTGGGGAGGAAAGTCCAGCAATGGAGAAGAAATGGCCAGAGACAGAGGATAAGAACCATTATTGAGTGGTGATTCTGAAGCCAATGAGAAAATTTTGAAAAGAGTTGGTTAACAGTATCAAATGGTGCAGCACACGGGGACATGTTAAGTGTTTGGCATCAAGGACCCTACAGTCTAGCTGAAAAGAGAATACAAATGCATATGAAACAATTAGGAAATCATTCAGCTAGGGTAAATTGTCTTATTAGTGTGACAGAGAAGTGCAGTAGAGATTTGTCCATTCATTCTACAAATGTGTTGAGCTCCTACTGTGTGTCTGATGTTTAGCTGCTGGATGAGGCACTTGGGCTTTTTATTTTTATTTTTTTAACATCTTTTTTGGAGTATAATTGCTTTACAATGGTGTGTTAGTTTCTGCTTTATAACAAAGTGAATCAGTTATACATATACATATGTTCCCATATCTCTTCCCTCTTGCCTCTCCCTCCCTCCCACCCTCCCTTTCCCACCCCTCTAGGTGGTCACAAAGCACCAAGCTGATCTCCCTATGCTATGCAGTTGCTTCCCACCAGCTATCTGTTTTACGTTTGGTAGTGTATATGTGTCCGTACCACTCTCTCACTTTGTCACAGCTTACCCTTCCCCTCCCCATATCCTCAAGTCCATTCTCTAGTAGGTCTGTGTCTTTATTCCTGTCTTACTCCTAGGTTCTTCATGACATTTTTTTTCTTAGATTCCATATATATGAGTTAGCATACAGTATTTGTTTTTCTCTTTCTGACTTACTTCACTCTGTATGACAGACTCTAGGTCCATCCACCTCACTACAAATAACTCAATTTTGTTTCTTTTTATGGCTGAGTAATATTCCACTTGGGCTTTTTAAAAAGAAGGGTGTGACTGAATTACAGGGATGCAAATAATGATATTCTGGTGAAGTGGAAAAGAACAAAAGCAGAGTAATTTAGGTAATATGGGACGAGATGGAGAGGATCCAGTCTTGACAGGAGTCCAAGGAGGGGAGAATAATTGGGAGAAAGCCTGGATGGGTGAGTTGGTGCCAGAGATTAGAAGACTGTGGGGTGCCCACCCTAGTATAGCTAGTCTCAGAAGTATTCTTGCTCCAGTATTTTCTAGGCACTAAGCACCTATAGCTGCAACAGCGAGTAGAGCCTTCTCATGTCGAGCAAGTAGGGCCACAGCTTTCTGCAGGTTTCGGATATGCAGAAAGTACAAGCTGCTTCACTGGCTACCAAATACGTGTACAATTGCTGTCATGCATGGAGGGAGAACTTTCATAACGAGATTCCAACGCAAAGCATAATTAGAAGAGGGTTTTAGGTATCACAGCACCTTCCGTGGCCCTTTCAAATAGTGTGTGTGTGAGGCTGGGTGATCCCAAGAGTCCATTATAACCTATATTGCAATGGGTTTGGCAAGTAGATATGTGGCCGGATGGATAATACGGTGAATAGTTAGATGGACAAATTCGTGGCGGACGAACCACTAGGGACAGGACCAGTCGCCTGGGGAACTAATTAAAGCTTCTCCAGGACCGCCCTGAGGGTGCAGTTCTCCTGATGGCCGGAAGAGGGCGCTGCGGATAGTCTCGATCTGCAGCTGTCAGCGACAGAGTCCTGGGCCGCGAAGGAGCAGCTAGCCGTGGTCACGTCCCGGAAACCCCAGAGCTGCAGACATCTCCCAGAGAGCTTCTGGGGTTGGTACTGCGGCTACCTGAAACTGCCCGGGCCAAGTGTTGGAGGCGGGGGAATGGTGGGAGGTTGGAGAGGAGAAAGGAGCAGAGGAAGAAAACCCAGCGCTGTTGCTGACTCCGCGGGAAACGCGAATGCTGAAAACCCATGGGAGCACACTGCTGGGGCTGTGGTTTGCTGAGAGATACAAGTTAGAAAGAGCTGCGGGTTTCGGCGGTCTAAAGCTGAATGCGGCCGCATACGGACCCTGGGGCGAAACAGCGGTGCCGCCACAAGGATCCTTACCGAATCTGTCTTTTAGGCCTCAGGACTCAGCAGCAGCTACAAAACTTTGCTGCGAGCTGCCCGCGCCCCAGGGCGCCTGCACGGGTGCCCCTACTCCTTAGCATGGGGGCTTCCCGTATCTGTCCTGAGCATGGTGGAATCACCACTATCCACTCTCTCGCCTGTTTAGAGGCTCTTAATTTTAACAGTAATGAAGAACTGGGAAGAAACAGAAGCCGATTCGCTGTGAAGCTCAGGCTCGGATCCTGCATCTGTCTCCTGCGTCGCCCCGCATCGGCCTTGCTGAGTCTCCGAGCAGCTACAGGCCCGCGTCCCCCGCTTCCCACCCACGACATCTCGGTTTTCCCCATTTCAATGGGTGCTGCTAGCGCTGAGTCCCCCTTCTCTCTGCTTTGTAACCCAGTCCCCAAATTCTCTCCTTACCCTAAGCCCCTTCCTGCCAGGGGGCGCCTCTGGAGTTAGTGGAGAGGGTAAGGGCTCTGACTATAACTTGGGATGAGTTGAATCTAGGCTTGAACTGTGTGACATGAAAATAGGAGGGTTTCAAGACCACAGGTATCGACTTCTGGAGGGCTTGACCTGACAGGACACGTTTCTTTGACACCAGAGAGCTGAGGGTGGGAGTCTCCTCTTTTCCTGGAGGATGCTGGCCTTCACATGCGCAATCTCGCCTCTTATTCCAACCCCAGAGTCCCGAGTGGAGTGCAGGGAGAGGGCTGCACAGGAGCCGCGCTGGGACGTCCTAGTGTCATCCCCCTCCTCGGTCCTGCTCTCAGGACCTGCCCAGAGGCCACGGTTTGAGGAGAGCATCCCCCAAAGAAAGGCCACCCTCAAAGATCCTAGATGGTCAAGGTGAGACGGAGAGCAGTTAGAGGAATCTCCAAATCTCTTCTTCGCCCCGCGTCTGCGAAATCCTCCTCCGGAAAGCTGCCGGACTGTACTCCCTGGGGCTTCGCTTCTCGAGAGGTTCTCAATTTTGGTGCCTGGGAAAAGGGCACAGAGGGGTCCTGTGAGATCCTTCAGGGAGAGGAAGACGCCCTCCAGAGGGGGCTCCGGATACTCTCTCAGTTCCTTGCATCTCGGGGTTGGAGACCAGCGACCCCCAGAGCCCAGCTGTGTTCCTGCTTTCTGCTCCCTGGGCGGGGTTGCCTTGAAGGCACCCGGAAACCCAGCTCAGCCTGGCTCTGGAGTCTGCGCCTGGCTGAGGAACACTTGCCTTCCTCTGGCCTGGGCACAGGAGCAGCGAGGGGGCAGAGAGCTTCCTGCAGAGTAAGAGGCCTGGATTCACAGTTTCTATACACCCAAGATACAGAGCCAAAAGTAATAACCCCTTCCATGTGCTAGCGAATTTTATGATTTACAAACTCATGTACATCCCTAGCACAACCTGGGAGGTACACCAGACAGGTTAGGATCATTTCTGCAGCCCAGGAAACAGGTGCTAAGAGACTTTGTTTCCTTAATTCAACATTTCTTGAGGCGATGGAGGATTCGAGGATAAATAAAGCAAGGACTAGCTCTTGGAGGAGGGAGTGCGGGGGGCTGAAAATAACACCCTAGTTTACTCTGGCCGTAAGGGTAGTGGCTCCAGACTGTGACAGGCGTCCACTAGAGCTATACCACATGGCTGAAAAGTGGCAAAGCTGGGGCTGGAACCGGGAGTTCTGACTTACATTCAAGAGCCTTGCCCACAACCCCTGACCTTTTGAAGATCAGGAAATGGTGCATAAACACACACACACACACAAAACTTCATTACGACCCTCTCTATCTCGGTTGAATCCTGAAGTTAACATTTGTCACAAGCTACATATTATCTGAAGGATTTGTTGTTAATTTGTAAGCTCCATGTAGGTAGGAGCCTCATCTAGCTTATTTAAGGCTGAATTTTCAAACCTAGCTCGGCGCCTGGCACAGATCCCACACTTAATATTTGTTGAATGAATCACAAATTGCAATAACTCAGAGCAAAATAACACCACCAGGAATCAGGTCGCTCCCTTCCCTAGGGAGTTTGAAGGACCATAAAGGGAATTAGAAAAATGGGGGGAGGGAAGAAGATAGGCTTTGCCATCTCATCATCCCCAACCTGGTCCGAGCTATAGCCCCGAATTAGCCTTCTGTATGAGCCTTCTAAGTTCTCAAGAGGTCCAGAAGGGAAAGAAGGTCATTTCCCTCTGGCCGGGAGGCTGGTGAGCAAAGGCTGATGGCAGCTCCGCGTGTCTCGGACCTGGCCTGGGCCTGCCCCTCCCGGGCTCCTAGATTCCGTGCCAAGCCGCAGCCAGCCAAGCAGAGCGTGGCCGAGATTGAGGCGGGTGTGGGAGACCGCGCCTGGGAAAACTCCTTGAGAGGCCTGAGCTGGGCCTCGCTCTGTGACCACCCCACCGCACCACCTCGCCCGGGAGCGAGCTGGCTGAAGGCTAAGGGAAGATGCGCAGGCCCCACAGGGTGGACTCGGGCTTCCCAAGTATCCCCTGCAATCATGGAGAAACTACTGGTTTAACCGGGGTCCGCCCCGTTTAAGATGAGTCGGTGGGTGGGTGGGTGGGGAGGGGGGCTAGAAGAAAGGACACTCTGGTCCGGAAGAGGTGTTGGGCTCAGGAGAGGGACTCTCAAGGCCTTTGCTTGGACCAGCCCAGAGATATGGGTAGCCACCTTTCCCCCACAAGGCGCCTTGGTCTTCGGGCTTATTCTTGGCAGTGCAGCGCGTCTGGGAAAAGTTGCGGAGCGGTGCGTGTGTGAAGGGGCAGAAGCAGAAGAGGCGCTGGGGCAGGTGCCTCAAGGTGCAGCAGTGGCCCAGACGAGGTCCAGAGGAGAGCAGGTGCTGGCGCGTGCCGTGCTGGGGGAGCATGGAGCACAATCTCGGTTGCGGAGGGCAGGGGGCGTGCAGCAGGAGCCCTTGCCTTCCACCCCCGTACTTCGAGCTCCCGCTGCTGCTCAGGGCCCCAACCCAACGCCTGCCAGCTGCCTGCGTGGCTTCGGGTCCTCGTCCCGTCCGCGAGCCTGGGCTGGGGGCGGGGAGCCGCCAGCCACGTGCCTGCTTCGGAGCTGAAAGCTTCCGAGGGACCAAGGCCGAGGAGGCATGGCTCAAGGACTGCGGAAGATTCACCCAACTCTTCCCTTCACTCAGATTCAGGGCTTTAACGCGAGGAAGAGGGGTATGCTAATAATAACAATACAGAAATCGCGAGCGCTGGCACCGAACTTTAAGTATTTCCAGAGCTTTCAAAGCACTTTCATGTGCCCGATTTTATTTGAATCTTACAAAAACCGTGTGAAGAATTACCGCTATTTCTAAATGGCACTGAGACTGGGAGAGACGTACAACGTTCTACACTGAGTGTTTCTTACATTTACTAATAATATAAAATAATGGAGAGGGAGAGAGAGAAAGAAGACGGGAGATTGGGAGACCCATCCCGCCTTGGCATTAAGACCCCAGATGAGACGCAGGCCCAGGGCTGGGGGGCCCAATTGCAAACAAGATCTGTATTCAGTTTTGTCCACTCTGCTCAGTTTTGTCCTTTGTCCGTTCACTTGAGCCCAGTGTCGTCCTCTTCCCTCCTCGCTCCCAGGACTTAGGCATCGCATTGACCAAGGCGCAGTTGATGGGGGTCTGAGTCCTTCCTGAGAGCGCCCCCCAGAGAAGTCCCTTGGAAGGAAGGGCAATGAGCGACCTGGCGCCCGTCTTTCGAAGCACGACCGACGAGTGCACCTCGGCGCTCATACGCAGGTTTGCCTGCCCCAAAGCCAACAAGCGGGCCCAGAAACATGGGCCCGTGCGGTAGGCAGGAGATGGGCGTGCCCTGAGCTTTCTCTCCCCTCTTAAGGGGCATAGGTGGTGAGGAAACTGAATATAGTATGTAAGTTGGCTTTGTATTGAGGGAGTGCAGAGCACTTCTCAAGGGGAGGATTGAAATCTTGAAATAAAAAGCCAATAAACAAAACAACTTTCCCTACAACGATTGCTATTAATGGAAAAGGCGTCTAACCTGCTGAATTAAATCGTTCAAAAGAGCCTGTTCATCATCGGGAGCTCCTCTACAAGGAGGGAAAAGAAAATGTGAAAACAAAACCAAAATCGAGAAGCCTCCTTAACTGGCCCCCGCAGTGTCTTGGAGGCCCCTGCCCAACCTGAGAGCCCTCTGCCCTCCCAGCCCCCGGCGCGGAGAGGAGGCTAAAACAGCTAAAAAGAAAACAAAACAACAACAAAACGTTTACTATCCAAGGGGAAAAGTCGGAGTGGGTCTCCGGATCTGCACCGCACAGGGCTCGGCTCCGTAGTCCACTGTGCTTGGAGGCCCGGGCCTGGCCAGAGCGGCGCGGCGGATGCCTCCGGCCGGGCTGGGGAGCGCAGCCCACAGTTTCTCCTCTCCAGGCGCCCAAGGACCCTCAAGGCGCGGGGCGCACACTTGAAGCCTGAGAACGCGCAGACAGGAAACCCACTTCCTCCTAAGCAGTTTCTTGCTACCCGGATGAGAGGCGCCCAGCTGAAGCAGAATGATCCTCATCTACTAATATCCAGAGTGGCCACAAAGCGACTGGCCATTTATGCCGGCGCTTTGAACAAAGATATTTGGTTACTGCCGGGGGAGCAAGTGCGCTTTTGCATGGTTGAGCTCCGGGTGGAGGCAAGCCTCAACCCAGCCTCCCGCCCGCTCAGCTGCTCACGCCCGGGGACTCGCCCCCTCCCGGCCAGCTCGTCCCGCCGGGGTTCAGGCTCAGTTCCACCCGGCAACAGGCGGGCGGGCACTCACGACGCTCCCTGCCCGAGCCCTCTCTGAAGCATCAGGGGGGAAAACACCGTGACCCTGGGCTCGGGTGCTGGGACTGTGATGTCCTCGGAAAGTCAGCTCCAGTCCCAGAACCCCGCGTGTCCGGGCGATGGGCGAGGGTCGGGGACACCAGGTTTGTTCGAGGTGGAGCAACTTCAGCGATGGCCCTTCGCGTTAATCCCCCCAGCTTCTCAGCTCGGGCGGCCAGTGGTGTCCTTGCCTTAGCAGGGGATGGGGGTGGGGAAGGGTAGCCGAGTGTGGGTTGGAGGAGGCGTGAAGCAGGGGGCCCTAGCCCTCTGGGAAGACCCTGAGCTGGGGGGAGGGCGGCGCGGGGATCTGGGACAGCCTCTCGGCGGCAGCCGATCCCCTGCTCGGCGCCTCCTCCGCCCGCTGGGATTCTCTCTCGGGTAGGGGGAAAGGGGGCGGGGAGCAGAGGTGTCCTTCTGACGGCGGCAGAAGAGGCAGACAGACTGACAGACACGCAGACCAACAGTGGAGCCCCAGGGTTCGTCCCCTGACTCCCGAGCTCCTTTGGTGGCGACTGGGGCTCGGCGCTGCGAAGCCAGATGTGGTCCGGAGGCGGTGGGAAGGCGCGGGGCTGGGAGGCCGCGGCGGGAGGGAGGACCAGCCCCGGCAGGCTCAGGTGAAAACCCACCCGCCCCTGGCCCACTCCCCGTCCCCGCCCGGGGAACCCCGACCCAACTGGAAAGTGGTTCACTTTGTAACTCCGCAAGTTGGTTGCAAAGCGGCGTTCACCTTCCTTCCTCCCCAACATCCCTCCTCCTCGGCTACTCCCCATCCCACCTCTTGCCCTCCCCTCTCTCGGTTCCCTCCTCCTTTCCCTCCCCCCCGCCTCCCCCCCCCCCTGCGCGCCACCGCACCCCACAAAAATGGGGGTAGGGGTTCCGGGGGAGGGGGAAAGAAATGCTTTGGGTCGCGTCTCTGCCTCTCTCTCTCTCTCTGTCTCTCTCTCTTGTCTCTCTCTCCCTCTTTGAGACCTAAAAATCCTGACAAGTGAAACTTAAAGGTGTTTACCTTGTCATCAGCATGTAAGCTAATTATCTCGGGCAAGATGTAGGCTTCTATTGTCTTGTTGCTTTAGCGCTTACGCCCCGCCTCTGGTGGCTGCCTAAAACCTGGCGCCGGGCTAAAACAAACGCGAGGCAGCCCCCGAGCCTCCACTCAAGCCAATTAAGGCGGACTCGGTCCACTCGGTTACGTGTACATCCAACAAGATCGGCGTTAAGGTAACACCAGAATATTTGGCAAAGGGAGAAAAAAAAAAGCAGCTAGGCTTCGCCTTCCCCCTCTCCCTTTTTTTTCCTCCTCTTCCTTCCTCCTCCAGCCGCCGCCGAATCATGTCGATGAGTCCAAAGCACACGACTCCGTTCTCAGTGTCTGACATCTTGAGTCCCCTGGAGGAAAGCTACAAGAAAGTGGGCATGGAGGGCGGCGGCCTCGGGGCTCCGCTGGCGGCTTACAGGCAGGGCCAGGCGGCACCGCCGGCCGCCGCCATGCAGCAGCACGCCGTGGGGCACCACGGCGCCGTCACCGCCGCCTACCACATGACGGCTGCGGGGGTGCCCCAGCTCTCGCACTCCGCCGTGGGGGGCTACTGCAACGGCAACCTGGGCAACATGAGCGAGCTGCCGCCGTACCAGGACACCATGCGGAACAGCACCTCGGGCCCCGGATGGTACGGCGCCAACCCGGACCCGCGCTTCCCCGCCAGTAAGTGAGGCCGCCCCACCGCCGGGCCGCGGGTTGAGCGCCGGAGGCGCGGGGAGAGCCGCCGGGAAGGCGCGGCGCCTGCCGGCTGCGCGCTGGGCATCATCAGGGTGGGCGGCCGGGCAGTGGCGCCAACGAGTCGGGCGCAGGATCTCGGGAGTCTTCCCTTGTTGAGCTGAGGGGTCCAAGAAGAGGCACTTGGTAGCTCTGGGGTCCTGAGGGCAGGAGCTGGTATTTGGCGTCTGCCAGATGCGGCCAAGTGGCCGCTCTGCTCCGCGCGGGAGACCTCGGAATGCGGAGGGAGGTGGCCCCCTAACTAAGAGAGCCGGGACGAGCAGGGCGCGGAGAGGCGCGGCCTGGCCGGGAGGGAGGTTGCCCTGCTGGGATGATGCGCTCAGGCCCCTGGCCTGGCCCCCTCTCCAGTCTAGGCTTGAGGGAGGGCTTGTGGCTCCAGAGGGGGTTCTAAATGGGCCGGACAAATGCCCTCATTGGGGCTGACCGGAGAGAGCGGCCAAGAGGCAAAGAGTCTGGGGTCTCGGGGTCTCTAGCTTTTCGAAAGCGAACACCTCCCTCTCCTAAGCTCCCAAAGCTGGAGCCTACAGCCAGACCCCAGTTCCTGGCCTGGGCCCAGTTTGCTGCCCGTGGCCCACTAACCGCACAAATCTGGTGGGCTGGGCACGAAAGGAACAGGAGGAACAGTCTTTCTCCACTCTGCTTTTTGGGTGAAGCACCGAGACTGAGGGAGGTAGCCGGGGTTGAGGCGGGGAGCTCTGCAGTAAACTCCTCGACGGCACGGCCTGGGGCAGGCGCTGGCGATCCCGCGGCCGGGCCTCTCAGGGTGGAGGCGGCCTAGGTGAGGAGTGCGCCGTCGGGTCAGGGGCCGGGCCGGCCAAGCGCGCAGAAGGCAGAGGTGGTCTGGCCCGGCCCGGCCCCTGCCGACGCTGTGCGTTTGTCGCTTACAGTCTCCCGCTTCATGGGCCCGGCGAGCGGCATGAACATGAGCGGCATGGGCGGCCTGGGCTCTCTGGGGGACGTGAGCAAGAACATGGCCCCACTACCAAGCGCACCGCGCCGGAAGCGCCGGGTGCTCTTCTCGCAGGCGCAGGTGTACGAGCTGGAGCGACGCTTCAAACAACAGAAGTACCTGTCCGCGCCCGAGCGCGAGCACCTGGCCAGCATGATCCACCTGACGCCCACGCAGGTCAAGATCTGGTTCCAGAACCACCGCTACAAGATGAAGCGCCAAGCCAAGGACAAGGCGGCACAGCAGCAACTGCAGCAGGATAGCGGCGGCGGGGGCGCCGGGTGCCAGCAGCAGCAAGCGCAGCAGCAGTCACCGCGCCGCGTGGCTGTGCCGGTCCTGGTGAAAGACGGCAAACCCTGCCAGGCGGGCGCCCCTGCGCCGGGCGCCGCCAGCCTGCAAGGCCACGCGCAGCAGCAGGCGCAGCAGCAGGCGCAGGCCGCTCAGGCGGCGGCAGCAGCTATCTCAGTGGGCAGCGGCGGCCCCGGCCTCGGCGCGCACCCGGGCCACCAGCCGGGCAGCGCGGGCCAGTCTCCGGACCTGGCGCACCACGCCACCAGCCCCGCGGCGCTGCAGGGCCAGGTCTCCAGCCTGTCCCACCTGAACTCCTCGGGCTCGGACTACGGCACCATGTCCTGCTCCACCTTGCTATATGGTCGGACCTGGTGAGAGGACGCCGGGCCGGGCCTAGCCCAGCGCTCTGCCTCATCGCTTCCCCTACTGCCCGCCACACACCACCAACCACCCACTACACCGTGCGCTTCGACTTTTCTAAAGAACCTGTCCCGATAAGACCAAGGGGAAAAACACAACGACCAAACTGCTGGACGTATTTCTTTTCTTTTCTTTTCTTTTTCTAAAATTTGCAGGATTTTTTTTTTAAAAAAGAAAATAAAACAACCAAGCGATCCAATTCTTTAAGGAGTCTTAAACAGAGAAGGACATAACAAGAACCGCTTTGGGGGTGTCTTTTGGGTGATTCCGAT
The DNA here is from genome assembly GCF_963924675.1 of Phocoena phocoena. Classification (NCBI taxonomy): domain Eukaryota; kingdom Metazoa; phylum Chordata; class Mammalia; order Artiodactyla; family Phocoenidae; genus Phocoena; species Phocoena phocoena. Next base: position 61,986,288 of record NC_089220.1, read on the forward strand.
GGGTTTCCCACGCTCGGGTGGGGCGCAGTTTGGAGAGGGCTCTACGCTGACATGCCTCTGGACTCTAAAGATCGAAAACTTCACTCTGGGTACACTGTGCCAGCAAAGTGGACTTGCCTGTAAATACCAGGATTTCTTTGAAGGGGCGACGGGGGGGCTGGGGAGAGGAAAAGACTCCTCGACAGATCCCGCTTGCCACTGACACAAAGGAAATGCCCCCTCCTGGCCCCCTCTGGCCACCCAGGCTCAGCTGAGACCGGCCCTGGTTAAAATTGTTTTATGTTTGATGTGAACTTGTAGCTGTAAAACGCTGTCAAAAGTTGGACTAAATGCTTAGGTTTAGTAATCTGTACATTTTGTTGTAAAAAACAAAAACAAAAAACCAGTCCCCGTCCCCAGCCCATCATATTTTTTATGGGCCTTGACAAATCTGTGTATATTATTTGGCAGTTTGGTATTTGCAGCGTCAGTCTTTTTCTGTTGTAACTTATGTAGATATCTGGCTTAAGTATAGTTCCTAAGAAGCTTCTAATAAATTATACAAATTAAAAAGATTCTTTTTCTGATTAAAAACCCCATCTTTTGTTTGGTTTTGATTTGGCTTTTTTGGTGGTAGGGGGTGTGGCTCAACATTGGCCTGATGAGATTCAAATTGTTTGGGGGCTCAAAGGATCCTGAACCAGCTAAGGAGGCCGGGCGCAGAGTCTTTGCCCCACGGGAAGAGGGAGTTTTGTTCTGCCTCTGAATTAAGTAGAACCAAACCTTGAGCAGTCCTGGGACTTGGCAATAGAGAGTAGAAAAGCTAAACTCCTTCCACCAGGAGGAAAAGGGAGAAAAGAAGAGAAAGAGACTAAAGGACTAGTTTTCAAAGCCAGGCTTCTGTTTCTTAAAACCTCAGAAGTATCTACCGTGATCTTATGCAGCTGAGCCAGTGTTTTAAAGCAGCCGGCCTCGGATATTCGTTTTAAATAACCCCGAATGAACGATTATTTTTACTAGACGGATCATGCCTGTAGATTTCAACATTAATTCTTTATTTTGAATCCTCGGCAGAGCCTCCTTGGGACTAGAATTTGGTGGGAGGCTGTTTTCGAAAGCGAGGAAGTTGTTAGGGGTTTCGTTTCTGCTCTAAAACAGTTATCCCCGCACAGGCTGGCCGACGGCGTCTCGTGGCCTCTCCGGCCTTGGGAGGTGTCCGACTGGGCTGCTGGCCTTGGGGACACCCCTGGCAGGATTTTGGGAGCTGGCCTTTCTGCTCTTTGTTCCAAGGTTTCCGTCTCTGGGCTCCTGGTCTCCTAAATCTTTGTAGTAAGGAATCTTTCTCCTGTCTCCAACTCTCCACCTCTCCCCGCGCTCCCCCGCCCCCATCCCAGCAAAAACAGAAAACAAAACAAACAAACAAACAAAAAACTTTGACCTCTCTCGCTACCTTTAATTTCTTGGTCTCTTTGGTACCCAGATATAGCTGTTGGGGAAGTCTTAATTGCCCCGGGGAGGCGAGGAAGAAGGAGTGGTTGTGGACAGAGAGAAATTGTCGTCCCTTGATGGGCTGTTGCCCCTTGCGTGTCACCTCTGACAAACCTACAGGAAAAGTGGCCAGGTGGGCTGTGGACAGATGCCCCTCCCAGCACTTTTCTCTAGGCCTGAAAGTGTTTGATTGTGGAGGATTGATTCATATTTGGCATGTACTCATTTATCGCCTGGAATTTCAACTTTCTTTTTTCCCTTCTTGCCTGTCACCACGTTTTCTTCCTCTTCTTTGCAGCTCATTCTGACTCCATCTCTCTCTTCCCAGACCCCCACCCTCACCCCCCAGAAATGTGTAAGGAAAATGAGGGGGGGCGCGGAGGGGGGGTGTGCTGGCACCAGCAGTCCTCTCTGTTGACTTCCTGGGGGCTCTTCTCCGTGGCGCCCTGACTGAGGACTAGGATGGACTTCCTCCCTCGGGTTTGGCTGCTGAGATACTGTTTTCAGTATCTAAAAGAGACTCGGAGATTTCGAGAGGGCAGTTGGTTAGATCTAGAGAGTGTGCTAGCTGGGGGAAGTCTCAGCAGGCCTCACGTTTTGGTAAACAAGAAAAAACCCTGGAAGTCTGAACACTTGTATTGGAATGGGCAGCAGTGGTCCTGGGACAGTGTGTGTAGGTAGTTGAGTCACCCAGCTCAGGCCTGGCTCGGCAAGGGAGATGTTAATGCTAAGGTCTGAATTCTGTGGGGTGGGAGCTACCGCTCCACCTGCCCCCATGCCCGACACAAGGGGGGCTGTCCCCCCAGCCCATCTCGCCCAGAGCGCCCCGGCCCCGGAGAGTAACAATTTTAGTGAGCTGTGGTACCCTCAGTCTTATCACCCTTGCACTGGTTGGAGTTTCTACCAAATACATTCTTCTCCCTGCCGTCTAGAGTTGGCTTAATTTTGAAGTCTGTTTACTGGTCCCAAGAAGAGGTGAATTCAGCCGGGTCTGCAGATGGAACCGAGACAAACAGGGCCTTGGCCCCCTTCTCTCCATCCATCACACGGGGTCCACCAGCTCCGGTCCCTGGCCGCGCATCGCTGTAGCTGCAGGAAGCGGCCCTGGAAGGCAATCTGAAGCGTCCTGGTAGGGAAAAGGGTGCGTGCTGGGTGCAGCGAAAGACCAAAGACGGAGACACACTTCATCCCCACATTCCGGTCAGCCTCTGCGATCTTTGTCTTCTCCAGCAGTGGACCTCCCCTAAGTCTCCAGCGTCTTTGGCCCAGGGAGGTTCTGGTCTCCTCTGATGGAGAATGACTTCTGGTGATGTGTCTGACGCTGAAGTGCCTGGAAGAGCCAGAAGCTTCTCCACGCGCGGGGGCAGCGCAGTTCGCCCCGAGGTCCAGGAGCAGCTGAACGCCGCCACCAAAGCACCCCATCCATCCCTAGGCCCCGATGGCTTCGGGAAGTGGGGGAGATTTTGCAGACAGCATCCCCCCCCTTCCTCCTCTTCCCCACCTCCAACCCCGCCATGTAAACACGAGGACTTTCTCGAGAGCCTTGGAGAGCGGCTCTAGTGGCTTCAGGGCCTGAAACCCCAGGCTTGGCTTGTTTGATGTTTAGCATCCCAAAGCGGCTCCCCACCCCCGCCCCAACCTGGGAACCCGGAGCTGTGGGTCGGAGAGGCAGGAAAGCTGCCCTCTCAGCTGGCCGGGCCAGGGACTGGGCCGGGCTTAGGGGAGGCGACAAGATCGGGAAAGAGATGCTCCGAGCCGGAAAGAAGGGAGCCCGGGCTGCCGCCGCCCCCAACAGGAACAGAAGCGGGTACAGCTGGAGTCCTCAAGCCCAGGAGGTGGGTGGGGGCAGGGGATGCGTCACCAGCCAGGGCACCGGCTCTGGGACTGGGCCGGCACGGTGGGAAGTAGCTCGGGGCCCACGAGCGAAATCAGAGGCAGGCCGGAGCCGGCTCGGCGAGAAGCGCTCAGGGCACTTACTCCTAGAGGCGGGGGCGTCCCCGCGCGCTCCAGTCCAAGGGCCTCGCAGGAGGCAGCTCTTCTTCCCACGGCTTAGGGCTTGGCCTTTCTAAGGGCAAGACTGTCTCGGGAGCCTTCCAGGGGATTTTAATCGTCCTGGGGCAGGGGTAGGCCTAGGTCTGGGCTTGAGGTCCCCGATTTTGAGACCTCAGGGAAGAATTCTCATACTTTAGAGGCCGCACACTCTCCGAGCGCGCTCGCCGGCGTTTGGGCGCCGGTGAGGGGCTTTCTCCTGGCGCGAGTGCACAAAAGGTAGCGCGAGTCTCTTCTCAGGCGACCCGGGATAAGAGGAAAGGAGAGCGGGGTTTTCTGACTTCCAACTCATTAGGGACCAGGTAAGGTCAATGCTTTCTCTATTATGGCTTTATCTTAAAAGCGGGTCAATTTAAGATAAGGGGGGGAAAATCCAGGATCTGTGTGAACCATGCTGATAAAGACTGACCCCTTTCCTGAACTAAAAGCAAGCCAGGCAGACATTCATTTTCTTTAAACAAGAGAGCTGTGAAAAGCTGCCTTGACTTCTGATCTAACGTCCCCAGTCTCTCTAGACATCGCTTTCCCTCCCCCCCCCCCAATTATTGGTGTGTGTGTGGAGTGGGGAGCCAGGTGATCGAGGATATTGTTTGCGGAGAACTAGAAAGCCGGTTGGGAAATGTGAATCTAAGGTGATGTGGCTCTTAGGCATGGTTTGCTGGCTTGTTTGTTTCAAATGCTGCTGTCTTTTAGAATGGATGGAAAGCAACAGACTTGAGTATTGGGAGGGGTGAGCCTGAATGTGTTCCTTGATCGGTTCCCTATTAGGAGATGCTGGGTACCACCTTCCTCTGGCCCTCCCTGCCTTCCTGACTGGTGTGCTTGTGGTTGTGCAATTGTGTTCTGTGGCTTCAGGCCACCCTCCTGGGGCCCAATTTGGGCTTATGCCTCAACTTGGAGCACAGAAAGTTTCCTGGTGCCTCTTTGGCCAGTAACTTCAGGAAGAAGCATCCTATCCCCCAATCACCCTCTGCGGCAAGCTTGTCCATCCAAGTGGCCGAAGGAATTGGGTGTTGTTGGGAGTAGAGGAAAGAATTTTTTATTGAAGGGGAGAGCCAAGGTCTGAATGTCACCTGCCCTCCATGTAGTTGTATTTCTAAACTTTCCTTGATGGTTCTCAAAGAAACGGAGGAGGAAGAGGCTCAGCATCTCGAGAGCACAGCTTCTGCCTCATCTGAAGCCACAGCTGAAGTGGCTGGCTGTACTTCTCTCTGATAGTGACCTAATGCCCTACTTGGAGGGCATCTAGGCACAGCCCCAGGATCCTCATTTGATAATGTTTCCCATTTTGTCTCTGCTTCCTAAACACGTATGGTGTTTGTTATTAGTTGAGTTGTAACAAAGTTTTGGAAAGGGTGAGATTTAAATTGACTTTCCCGTTTTATTTCTTTTTTAGTTATTTGCAGGACACTGCAGTGTAAATTAGTCACCGTTAATGTTCTGCTTGAAATGAAAACCAACATAAAAAAAATCACAGGCAATAACAGGCTTTGTTATAGAGGGCTCTTTTTTCCAATACAATATTCACATCTGATTCTGCCCACTCTGTATGTAGGTGTAAGAGGTTGCATACAGACACCTGTCTGTGTGTGTATTATAGAAATATATACACATATGTATCTAATATATCTATTTCATTAAGATATTCAAAAAGAAAAAATTAATATAGGATTCTCTTAGTAGGGGATCTTACAGAACCTGTTAGATGCAAGAAAGTTGAATGCATTTACTACCTCAAGTAAGCTGTCACATGAAACTGAGTTTTCCTTAAGAAAATCAAGTAAACGAAAACCTTTAGTTTTTCCCACTTTAAATTGGAATATTAATTTATTTTCATATGAAACTCTAGAGAACTAATTATGTTTGGGGAAAATATTAAAATTTGTCCTTAAAGAAAATGAACTTGTTGCCTGAGACACACAGCTGTACATGAGACTTCTTGAAGCAATCTACAACAAAAACTGTGGTCATGTGCTGCACCTACATTACCCACTAGTAGAACTCCTTAGTATGAACACCGTTTCCAGCTAACAAAAACAAACGGAAGTGTTGCTGCCCCTTGTTTGTAGCAAGTGTCCCCCCTATTGTGGCCTTCACAGAGTAGTGGAAATAAAAGGGCAGGTCTGAGTGTAGTTTGACAAGAAGAAAAAGACAAACTTTCCCTCTTCCTTCCCCCCATTTTGTACATTTCCCGGAATCCTGTCTTTGATTGCTACATGAAATTGTCAGTAACACCAGGCTGTTGGTGGAGTGTTAAACATTGCATTTCTAGGGTTTCTGGTGATTGTTGACAATGTCATTTCTACAAAAGATGTCGGGGCCTGAAAAGTGTACTTGGATACCCTTTTCCAGTTGCTATGTCCTGGAGCAATTCTGTGGAAAATCACCCAGAACGGCCTGGCCTCCACCTTACCTAGCATTCTCCCTCCCAATGTTGCTCTGTGAAGGTGTCCAAAGCTCTAGGAAAACAAGGGTTTATTTGGTCTGAGTGTGACCGATTTACCTGATCTCTCAGGCACACACAAGGCTGAGTGCGGGCCTCGCAGATGTAAACCTGGGAATTACCTTAATGACGCGAAGACGACTAAGAGCTGGCTCCTCTAACCTAGGAGACCAGGTCAACGGTTTAACAAATCTGGCTATGTATATAGAGGGAACACCGCAAGTTAGGGTCCCTTCAGGTGCCCGCAGAGCACCAGGTTTCTAAACAGACTTTTTCAGACAGGCTTTTTCGGAGGAGACTCTGAAGCCTAGAGGATTAAACCTCTCTCTCCCCTCCTGGCCACTCAATGGTGCCTTGAGGTCTGCAAGGCACTGTTTTCTGGGTGGAGTCTAAGGTCTAAGGGGGTCGGTGGTTCTGGCCAGTGATGGCGTCTTCCTTCCCTTGTGAGTGTGCTTCAGATAGAATTGCAACTCTTGCACCACGGGTGTGCACGGAGCACACATCCCTGCCTCTGGCCAGGGCAAACAGAAGTTGTAGCCAGTTCATTACTACTCGCCAACCTGCAATAGTCACCGAAATATTGGTTACTGCTCCCTGGCAGGACTGCTGAGGCTGGCGCCAGTGTTGTAAATTTTGGAAGTGCTGCAGTGTATCATACCTACAACTCACGCAGTTGGTAAAACTCAGATAGCTGTCTGCATGTCACTTTGGCTTCATGTTGAAATCAAATGGGAGAGCCGTTGGAAATATTTAACAGAAGCCAACTTACCCACAGCCATAGTCTAGCACAGGATGGGGGGTAAAGAGAAAATCTTTGACAAAGATGGTGCCATACAAGGACCATCACGCATCCGTAAGAGTTGACATTAACCTTCCGGTGTGAACTGTTTTCTCACAACTACAATGCCACGCCAACCCAAAATGAGTTGTTGAAAATTCTCGACATGGCTAAATACTTAGATTCTGTTGGTTGGGTGTCTGTGGAAGCTGGGGGTTTGTGTGTTTGTGGTTCCGTTCACTGGTAAGACAAGAGAGGAAAAGAGAGGAGAGTGGAAAAGAGGAGAGGGGAGGGGAGAGGAACAACTGTGCCCAGTGGAAGTGTGTGAGGTTCTGTTGTTGTTTGTGACAGCTGAGTCTCCCCGGTTAGAGCTAGCTGGTCTTTAGGTCGAAGCGTTGGGGCCGGGTGAATGAGTGAGTGTATGGTGTCTGGTGTTTAGGGGTGATGCTAGTAAGGAGGGCTGGGGGGGGCAGAATGGGAGGAAGTGTGTGTACCATGTCTTTTCGTTGGGCCAGTAACACAGTGGCAACGTAATTATCCAGCTTAAACATGCTCAAATGGCAAAAAGTTGCAAAATAGATGACCTCCCTGAGAAGAGAGGGAGCTGGTTACAGAGGTCTGCAGCCATCATCCTTTTTTCAATACATTTTAAACAAGAGGATCTAGCAAGTGATTCCGATTCAATACACATAATCAGTTTGCAAGTCTTATTTCCATTTGAAAACAGGGCCATTTGCAATCATAAGAGCTGGACACGCTGAAAGATCCAGAGCGCTTTCCGAGCAGATGATGGGTGACAGAGTCGGCAGGCAAGCACTAAATATTTTCTTCTAGCCTCAGACCTTATGCATCAGCCTTCAGTCCTGATGTATTTTAAATCGAATATTCCCGTTGAATATATAACTTAATTGCTTAGAAAATCGAGACTCAATGATTGGAGGGGGAAAAAGCCGGCAAGAAAGGTGAGAGAAACCGTGTTAGTTCTTTTCCCAGGTGCTGGTTAACAGTTATTTAGTGAAGAGTACACGGATAAAAGATTTGATGAAAAATTCAAGCTTGTTTTTAAAGTTAGGGCTGCCAGAAGAGGTTGTTTGGGGCTAAAATTCGAGGGTTAGAGCCGCGAAGCCCTGCGCGGGTGCGGCGGGGGCCAGCGGGGCGTCTGCGGGGCGGGGGCGGTGAGCTGCCACCGAAGCCCGGGGGCTGCTCTGCGGCCTCCAGCCTCACCGCCAGAGGCCTGAGACCCTCTCCCGGCCTCGCGGTTTCGTATTGGCTGCCAGGAGTCTCAGCTAGAAGTGTGGGCACTTAAAATCTTGATCTATTTTAAGGTCTCTCGTAGAAAGTTTTGGTTTCCAGGATCAAGAGAAGCAACTGTCCGCGACCTCCCCATTCCCGCCGGCGGCCTCAGCTCTCCCCACCCCCTCGGCCTCCCCACCAACCCGGGTCCGAGGCCTCCCCCCGCCCACCTGCGGCCTCCCCACCCCCCAGCGCCCAGCCCGAGGCCTCAGTTTCTCTCCCACCCAGCCTCGTCCCCCACCACCCCCAAACCAGCGGTGACTCTCCACCCGGTTCCTAGCTGGGGAGAGGAGCAACCTCCGCTCCGCGCTGCCTGCCCACCTGGCCCCCAGCCGCTTCTGGAAATCCTCCCCAAGAAGTCTGGTGTGTGGCTGAGTAGAAATTTCCCTGAATTTTGACCCAGATTATATAGTGAATATATTAGTTCACCGGGTCACGACGATGATCCAAACCCTAATCTGAAGGGATTTTTTAAACGATCTTAAAACACCACCTTTTCTTTGAACAAATAAAATCAAACAAAGCCAGCGAACTGCCGCTGTTTTCCCTGATGAGTGTTCCTAAGGAAAAGAGAGATTCCGTCTCTGCCCAGATACCAACATCTAACGAACTTTCTAGTAGGCTGAAACTCAATCTAATAATAGCATGTGCGTAATGTCGATTCAATTTTTATTTCGAAAGGAGAAAATTTATGAACTTCCTCAAGTTGGGGTGCCTCTTAGGCAGGTGTTGTGGTTTCAGACGTCCTTGCAAAGCATTTTCACCTCTGGGAAGATCTCAGGAGAACCAATAGACGGAGCAGGGGCAGGTGGGGAGATTCTGCACAGGTCCTGCTGGCTTACTCAGTTTTCTGCAAAACTCATCCTAAAAGCCCTGGTGTTCTTTTTAACAGATGTCAAATTACAGGGATCACAAAGATCTAAAGACATCCTTCACACATACACACACCAGCTGTAACCTCTCTAGTTTGTTTGTTTTCCTCTCTAGGACCCATTTTGTGGATAAGCTAGAGTGGTCCTGAGGCACAGGTCCACCCTCAGCCAAGGGGTGGGAGCAGGTCAGGCCTCCTACAACGGGGAGCCTCCACACTCCCTATTTCTGCAAAGCGGGAGGACAGAACTCCAACAACTGACAGGCGGTGAGGGTGAGGCTGGACCAGTAGGACCCAATCTGCTAGGGTGTAGGGGAGCTAGCTCGTCCACCTGAGGGCAGGGCCCCAGGCTAGGCTCGTCTGGGTGGTCAGAGGGGGTGCACAGGAATGTGTCCCGCAAAGAATCAGAGAGCCAGAGCAGGCTCCCGGGGAAGGAAGTTTCAGCCACCTAACAGCCCCATAGTGATATGGTGACTACATAACCATTTCTAGGAGTGCCGGTTGAATTGTGTTGATTCCTTCCCACCCTCGTGGACTTCCCTGGGGACCAAGCATACACAGGCTTAGGATTGCTGGCCCGCCTTCAGCAGCAGTCCTAGTCTGGGGGAAGAAACTTCAACCTGCCTTACTCAGGAAGTTCTGTCCCTGACTCCCAAGGCTGAGGTGGGAGACCCTCATTAGGACCCAAAGATCACCGCAGAAGCATCACATTCTTGTATTTATAGCCCAAAGTGGCTTCACTATCTCCTTTTCATTTGTTTCCTCATCCTCCTCGTTTTCTATTTTTTCATTTCAATGCCTACATTTTACTTGCTTCCTTGTCCAATTCCAGCCTCATAGCTGCAGTATTACTTTGTAGGCAATTCGGTATCATTTTCCTAATGTCAGAACTAAAAAGAAAAGCAGATAAAGTGGATGCGCTAAGCCATAGAGAATGAAAGCCAGCAAGGCCCATATGCGAGGCCAGTTGGGGGGTAAGAAGACCAGAGAACCGCCAAGGTCAGCCTATCAGAGGACTAGTGAGAAAAATGAGGAAAGCAAAGAGAGGCAGCAGCACAGAGAAATTCAATTAATGTCAGTAGATGGGAAGGAAGGAATACAGCCCCGACCTAAGGCGTACGCCTGGCCTGGGCAGGCAGAGAACGGGCTGAAGAGGAAACATGTCTGTGTGTGCTGGTCCGTCTTTGAGCTGAGGGGCGAATCTAGCCACCCCTTCCTTCCCTCCTGCCAGACCTTAAGAAAAGGGACTTTATGCTAGAGCCAATTAAAGGGCTATGGAGCTGAGGGACCAGGGACTGGAGTTCGCCTCCCGAGTTCCAGCCTGGTCAGCTCCGGGCTCTTTACCCCGGGGAGGAGCGAATTCCTGGGAACCTGATGGCGGCGGGGGGGTGGGGGGGAGGACGGTGGTAGAGGGCGGAACCACCCGGTGAGGAAATAGTGGCTTCTGGAAACTTCCGTGGAAACATACAAAAACCCGTTCCTTCACACAAGTGCCCCAACCCTCCTCTCTGCAGTTGGAGAAGGGACTTTAGAAAAATTGGTCGTTGCCGACCCTGACTGTTGGACAGCGCCCCCTTTCGTCCCTGTCGGCGCGGCCTCGAAGGAGGCGCCACGTGGAGGGAGTCCCAGCCGCCTGGGAAAAAGGCAGGGCGATTCCGCTGCGACTCGGAGCCGAGCCCGCCCCGCAGCCCTCACCTTCGGGTCCTGAGCCGCTTCCTCTGGTGGAAGGCGGGTCCCCAGGGGGCGACCGGTTCCCCGCGACCCTGGAGGACGCGCTGCGGACAGAGCCGCGTCGGTGCTGGAGATCCCTTCGCAGAGCCGGGCGCGCTCCCCACGCCCTCCCCGGGCCCGCCCGGCTCTGCGGGGCACCCGCAGCCTCTGAGCCGCGGCCCGGGAGGAGGCCAGGGCTTGCCCCGCCGCCGGGGTCTCGGCCCCTGGGAGGAGGGGGAGGAAATCCCCACCCCCCAACTTTCAACGACCGACCAGTCATCCCCTCCTACCCTCGCCCAGCCTGCTTGCAGCCTTCTCCCAGGGGTCTGAATCCTCGGGGCCCTTCCTTTTTGAAGGGTCTCGCGCACACTGTGATGTATTTTAGCTGCAACATATTAACCCTTTTAATACCCTAGCATGACACGGTTAGTGAGGACCTCATGTGGTTGGTGACCGCGGAAGGGCACATTTGAGACTCTTCCCAGCCATTGAGGCATAGGCTCCCCTCCCCACCCGTGAGGCCGAGGAGAGGGACCCAGGCCGAGCGGCGGCCCGTCGGGGCGGAGGGCGGCCGCCCAGCCTTCCCGCCGTCGGCACCCACCGCTCGGCCCCAGCGGCCAGAGGCGTCCCGCATCTCGGTCCCCTCGGCGACTCCGCCGTCGGGGCTTTTTCCGGAAAGGATGAGGCACCGCAGAGCAAAGGCAGGCAAGCCGGCTCCAGACTCACAGGTCCTCCTTCCTGGACCCGCGCGCTCGGCCTCCCTCCCCCGTTAATGTTCTTCATTAATTTCGGAGGCAAAGATGTCCAAGTTTGGGGGGAATTCGTTTCATCTCTCCTAAATTCAGAAACGGAGTCTTCAAAAGTCTTAATGTACGTGTTTAGTTTTTTTCTAGCATTCAAATGAATGCGAAGCCACGGATCGAATCCCGTCACTCATTTGGGGTTAGCTTCTCCCGATATTTCACACGGAAAACAAAACTGGGTCCCTCTTATTTGTACTTGTCCTTAACCTTTGCAGCAACTGCTGTAGATGCGGCTCTATCCATTCTCTAATAGATTTTTACCAGGGGCTGGTGACAGAGAACTGATTTCTTTTCTATTAGGGTTTAGCACATCTTTGTTGAAGGCCTGTAGAATGACCAGGGATTAGATTTGCATCTCTTAGACGCCCTGTGTGGTCTTTGTGCGAAGCTTGTAACTGTTAAAAATGACTTGTTAGGAAGCGTGTGGGCTCTCATCGCTCTCCTTTTGACAGAATGATTGTGAAATTCAGATTGGCCCTGTAGGATTTAGCCCGCAGATTCCACCTGAACTCGAAGCAATTAGACCCTAATCTCACTGCAATCATATTTGAGTTAGGATTTGTTGCACATTGTTTACTTCAGTTAAAAGTAGTGGAATATATATATATATATATTTTTTCTCTAGCTTTTAAAGTGAAATCTCCAGGCGTAAAAACCTCAGGACTTCTTAGAAACGGTTTTGGTGGAGATGGGGATTTCTTTTCGGTACGGTTTCCTCCCAGTCTTCCCGCCCGCCCCTCCCCCATTTAAATAACTCTTCTTTCTTCCCTTGTGGCCACGCTAATGCCCGGAGTATCTTCTCAGGGGCTGAATTCAGGTCTCCTGGGAAGAACCGCTTGGAGATGACTCCCTGCTTCCAGGGGCGCCCAAACTCCGGCGTCCCCAAGTCCCGGACTGGGCTCCGCCGTCCCGCTGGAGCGCGGAGCTGGCCCACCCTCGCTGGCTGGCGGGCTAGTCCCCGAGTGAGCTCCGTGCAGCGGGCGCTGGTCGGGTCGGGGGTCCGGCTTCGCGCGGCTGAGCAGACGCTTCTAAGGCGCCCGGCGCCCGCTCGGCCGCACGGCGACTGCGAGGCGGCGCGCGTACTGCGACCGCCGCCTGGGTCCGGAGCTGCCCCCGGGACCCACTGCGGCCCCTTGGCGCCAGGACGTGGGGGGAGGGAGGGTGGTCTCCTCCGCGCCTCTACCGGCCCGGCGGGCGTGGGGCCTCGCGGCCTGGCTGCGGCCAACGTCTAGGCCCGAAGCGCCCGGGGCGGCCTCCAGCCTCTCCTCGCCGGGCCCCGGCCCAGAGCGCGGGGCTCCGGGCGTCCCCCTGCCGGGCCGTCAGGCTCTCAGCGATTCTCAGGGCATTTCACCCCGCCGCGGTTCCCAAAGGGTCACCTGCTGTTACTGACTGTCAAATCAGGTCACCTTCGTGGCATTTCTTGATCTGTGGTGACTTTATCGCCTTCGTTTATTTATCCAATGCGACTTTGTCACTTTGTTTCCTCAGAACATCTCATTTGGGAGACACATGACAATGACTCCGGGTTATCGGGATTTTTCTACTTTGATTCACAACCACTTATTTGCTCCCAGTGAGTCTGATTCGGTTCCCTGACTGCTTCACCTTTCTTAGCACTATCGAGCGAGCCAACGATGTAAACAAAAATTTTCTAGCATGGAGGACCTCAATGCCATATATTTGCGGGGGGAAGAGGGAGATACCACTTTTGAAACTTCCCAATAAACTTTTTAATAGCAAGTGCTCTCGTTGTCACTTGTCTCAGAAAAAAAAAAAATTAAAATGTTCTTTGTACTTGATTCCACAGCAAGGAAGGAAAGCCAGCCTACAACCTAATTCTGCCTTTGTAACTAAAACATTTTAAATGAAGAGAAAGTACTTTGCTGACACTACTTATATAAATGTGAGCAGTGCTAGCTGCTTTAAGCAAGTGGCGTTCTCTTCCAGTATTTTCTGCGGTGGAGTCTATTTTAAAGAGGCTCATCTCTTTGGATAATTCTTATAGCTAATGATTCTTAACTTTATTAAGAATTCTTAAGGGTTCAAAGGAATAAAGGAGATTCTGTCTTGGATGGGGGGAGGTGGGAATGTGGTCTTGGGGGTGGGGAGGAAGGGGGGGCAACACTGTGATAATCTCTTTGAGATCTACCAGAAGTCTTGATCTATTGATTGAGGATCGCGGCTCTAAATGAGTCCCGTATGCAGTTTAGTGCAGTTTTTCATTTGTGAATAGGGACTGTATCAAAATCCTAGTGCAACCATGACAATTGGGTAATCACACACAAGGCATCTTTGCTAATGGAGAGATTCTGTAAATATGTTTCTAGTGAATACACAGATAACAGTCACAGTGGAAGGGTCAGGTGCCACAAATCAGAGATTACTCTGCCAAGGGTTGCCCGCCATCTGAGGCTTAGGAAGGACGTTAACTGCCTTTGCACTCTCAGAATACTCTCCTCAGTTTGTGATTTCACTTACTTGACCCTACTTCTGTTATTAAAAAGCTGGCAGGCGCAATCAAGGGCAAGCAGGTTGGCTACCTACCCTTCTGGCAGCTCTCCAATATTCCCATTTAGCTGCCAGGAGACAAGGAGAGGGGTGAATCAGTCCTGTAAGCCTGCAGTAGCTAGAAGGTATCAGGAAAACTTTAGTGGCAGCAGGCGGATCCACCTATCAGCCCCGTTTCTAAATTCTTCACTTCATATATGTAATAAATTACTCTGGGGAATTCACTCATAGGAAGGTCAGGGAGGGGAATGATAAGAAGTGACTTAGGTAGGGGAACTCTCAAGCAGTTTCTTTGGATAGTAAGTTGTAAGTGCATTACTTGACAGCTCCAGTTTTGAAAACTGCCACAAACAGAAATACGATTTTCATTGCTAACAGGGAGCAACAATCAGGAAAAATGTCCCTTATCAGATAGGAGTAGGGAAAAATTAAGGGCTTTTAATGAAATTTGGAGGATTATCACTTCCTGTCCATAGAACAAACCTCTGGCCTTTCACATTTGCTTTAATAGAGAAATTGGTGCTAATTTGTTAAGATTTAGGTACTCAGCTTTCAGGGAAATGTGGATTTGAAATATATAAAAATAATTTTTTCCTATCTTAAACTGAAACAAGCAGGTATTTGGCATACAAGAGCATTGCAAAAGCAAAATACATCTCTCGCTAGTATTAGCATTCTTTCCTTGGAGATGTAAAATCTAGGAGTATACAACATGAAAGAATCATAAGCGTGAAACAAGACTTTCTAAGTTCCCTTTGTCGGCAGGATAGGCCCTTTTCTCATACTCTTACATTGGAAGTGGCTCTGGGATCTAGAATGAACTATCATGACTGACGATAAAGCCATCACTTTTGCCAGTGGGTACCATGAGAAGTAAACTGACTTCATGAATGAAGTCTTCTCCAGGGAATTTGTTTGTGTGAGAGGACTTACAGCACTTTTTGAACAGGAAAGAAAAGTACAATTCACTGAAGTATGAGTGTTCAGGATGGCTAGAAAAGTGTATTTTTGGAAGAATATTATATTTCTAATATGTCAGGTGGTCTCTAGACGTAAGATATTTAAAAAACTAATTTTTTTCAAAATTAGACTATCATTACATTAGCGTATTCTTAAAGAATGGAGATAGACATTACTCATCTACATTACCAAAGGGGAAAAATATTTAAAAACCAGATGACAGACCAGCCTTATAATTTAAACAATACTGAATGGTGAACAATCTTCCAAGTTCATTTAAGCAGGAATAGGGAGAGAATCTCTATAAAAGTGAATAAAAAAGATCTTATTGTACCGATATGCCTAATCCCCCATTTTATTAGCTTATAATGCAAATCATTACTTGCTCTCGCTCCTAAGAGCCATTTTAATGTAATGGATTCATTTCAGACCCTCAAGAAAACCAAAGACTATGTCTTTTTATAAGTTTCTGAGGAACTTTCAACTGGTCCCACCCAAGTTGAAGACGTAGGTATATTTTTTTCTTGCTTTTTAAGTTAAAAGTTGGAATTTATGCTGCTGAACATTTTCCATCTTGACTAACACTTGCTGCCAGAGGAGTTTTTCTCTCAAGAAAACAGATATCAAGTGGACAAAAGGAGATTTCAAGCCTCTGTGATTTGATAGTAGTCACATTTCACATTCTTAAGTTTAGAGCTGTAAACAACCATATTGGTTTTCTTCCTTTTGTATACCTGCTGTTAGTCAATACCTGTGTACTGACTGGCACATAATAGTTGTTTAGTAAGTTTGCTGAATGAATAAATTTATGAAACTCACTATTTCCCTGACTGTAATCTTTTTCTGATATATGAAAATGTAAAGATAAAGGAGTATTTTTAACATGTTTTTTTTCTTTTTAAAAATGTGAACAAAATATTGTTAAGATTCTATGTGGGTTTGACTCAGAATGACAGAAGAGTGTCCCCATTCTATGTCAGTTAGCAAGAGAGGAATCTCTGACTCACATTTCTCTGCCTATTCAAATGAAAACTGTTTTAGGTAATGCTGTAATGTTTAAAACAAACAAAAAACCCCCAAAGCTTAGATGTAGCACAAAATGAACCCTAAAAATTAATGACTTGGAAAATCCACAGAGTTAATCTCTTTTTTACATTCCAGATTTAAACTTTCTGTGGCACACCCACCATTCAAGACCTTTAAAATTCTAAAGGGTAGCCACCTTCTGAAGTGGTGAGGGGACCAGGAGGTCACAAATCCTATCATTCGTTAAAGGGTGGGGATAGGAAATTGCCAGTGTGGTCTCACCTACTAGAAATCGTGTTGATTGTTAATAATAATGCCGCAGAGGGCTGCTCTATGGAAGGTCGCTGATGGCCAAGGGGAATCCATGATGCAGGTGCAATGGCTACTATTGCTGTATTCCCCACTTCTTTCTTTAGTGAGCACCCCTCACATTTGTGTAGGGACTGTAGCTTTGGGGCAGAATGGAACCTTGGAGTGATGTCATTGGGGGAGGGATAATCAAAAGATTGGAAGCAGCTTCAGAGTTGGGAGGCCCTGTGACTTTTATTGGCCCGAACAGCTACTAGAGCTTCTCTTCATTGATTTGGGGCCTGCTCAAGATGATATACATGTTAAGGGAACACTGTACTGGCAAATTCTTTTCTATTTTGAATATGGAGCCCTTCATCAATGACTGGGAGGGTATTATTTCAAGAGGAAAATGTGTGTTTATGTACCAAGGACATCCCCCCGCTTCAGCTGAGCTGTCCTAGAAGACATTTGCATGTCGGCAGCATTTTCTCAGCAAGATGAGGAAAACTGGAAGGAGTTAAACCATAATAGAACCCCAAATAAGCTGACCCTTAAATCTAAATTCCATTTGTTTCAGACTAAAAATCTTTTAAAGCACTCACTTGGCACGAAGATACTGATATTACTTCCAGTTTATATCCAAACAAGCATTTTCATTTTTAGTGGGTTACAGGTTATCCTTCAACTTGTGTTTCTAATGAGAAATGGAGTCACAAAAGGAACCGTTCTTTACCAACTGTTCTATACCATGTCTGGAATAATGGTGACCCACTCTTGACCCAAGAATTCTCCTCTTGATTCCCAGTTAGATAGGAGTTGGAATTTCGTCACCACCTTCATACCAAAGTCAACTTTCTACGGTGAGAGGGTGATTATAAAATTGTGCTTAGAGCAAATAGTTGATAGAAACCAAAAACAGAGGTTGACACAAATATCCTGTTGTCAGTGTACATCCAGTTTAGACCTTATATAGAAGAACTAGGGGATATCACCCTAAGACTTAAAGATTTTGTGATAAGAAAAAAAATATGGTGGTCTATTTATTGATTTTTTTTTTCATTCAGTCAGTAAACATTCACTGAGTACTTACACCAGGCAAAGTACTAGGCATGGAGAAAGAGCGGTGCCTCTGACCTCAAAAACAATGTGTTTGGGGAAACAGTCATGTAATGTGAGCTCTGTGCAAAATGCAGCAGTATCCCATGGGAAGAAGCATGTATATTTGGCAGGAGGAGAAAAGGTAACGCGCTGACTTTTGAAGGAAGAGCAGAGCTTGTCAGGTATTCCAGGTGGAGGAAATAGCATGTGCAAAGGTCTGGAGGCAAGGAGGAGCATACTGTGTTTAGGGGGTCATACTCAGTTTGTATTCTCGAAGCAGAAAGTGTAAAGAGAGGGTTAGGAGTAAAACTGAAGGGGTGGTACTGGCGAAATGTTTTGAAGACCCTTGAAGGCCAGACTAAGAACTGTAGATTTATCTTGTATCACATGGAAAGCCATAGAAAAAATTCAAACATAATCAGATGTGCATTTTAGAAAGACCATGTTGTCAGTAGACTGGGCAATGGATTGGAAGTGGGGACAAATTGGCGACAGTGAGACAATATGGTGGTTGTTTTTACCTGCCTGCTTGGTATAAGAGTGCTAAAGAGAACTACCTTTCACTAAATAGATACAAATCCTCAAACCCTGGCAAGAATAAAGGCATAAAGATAGCTTCCAAAGAGGCATCTTTTAAAGAAAAATGACTATTGACACTGGGTAAAGGTCGTTGGTTAATTTTGTATGCCCTGTGTATACCTTTTAGGGTCAAGGATACGTTGCTCATTGTTTTACTTAGTTGTATGATTGGCATCCACCTGAGCTGCCGTTTCTGTTACTGTGTTGGAAGACTGGGTGGGGTTGTAGAAATTGTGCTACTAATTGTGTCTCTAGTTTAGCTTTACCTCCTAGTCTTTGTAAGACCTTGAGGGTGTCACATTACCTCTTTGGGCTTCAGTTTTCTTAGTTTCTCAGTTTCTGTGCCCTTATGAGGGGCACAGCATAAGCTGTTTGTAATGCCACTGTATTTATATTGTTCTATGACTTGTGACTCTGTTTGCACTTACTAACCTCTCCTAATGTTTATTTCTTACTTCATCTGAATGATTTTTCACAATTTTAAGAGGGACAGAAATGTTTGGAAGATAACTCCAGATGTGTTATTTAGGGCAAAATTCTGTTTTTTGGGGGTTTTTTTGCTGTACGCGGGCCTCTCACTGTTGTGGCCTCTCCTGTTGCGGAGCACAGGCTCAGCGGCCATGGCTCACGGGCCCAGCCGCTCCGCGGCATGTGGGATCCTCCCGGACCGGGGCACGAACCCACGTCCCCTGCATCAGCAGGCGGACTCTCAACCACTGTGCCACCAGGGAAGCCGCAAATTTTAACACAATTAGCCTTCCTCCTGGAAGTAGCAGGATATTGGTAGCCGTTTTGAAACTGTGGCCTTTCTGCTCAAATGAGTCACTTTTTATCCTCATATGAACAAAAAGATGACTGTTTAATCACTTTCAAAGTCTACTAGGTTAAGTTGATAGTTTAGCTCTGATTTTTAGGTTGTGGATTTTCCTTTCCAAAATGATTTGTTTCTCGGGTCAGATAATTGTATATTCATTCTCAGAAAGCTAACTTATGGATAAAATCGTGGCCCTTAAAATTATAGAAAATGTACTGCTTCTAATAATACTTTCCTTATTTTAAATTCCTCATTTCCTTGGAAACTTTCTGTTATTTAATGCTCTTTCTTTTCACTTAAGGGCCTGTTTACATTAGTAATACATCTTCCAGAGCTCTGGGAGTTCATAGGGTTTGTACCTACAAAACAGCACAGCACTGTTTCTGTGCTTCAGAGACGTGCAGGGGTCCCAGGGCAAATCAAAATGTTTTTAAATGTATGACATGTGTGAAGTTGATGAAAATTCATGACTTCTCTCTGTCAGGGCTGCTTGAGCTTAAGTCATCAGAGAAAGGTGAGTGTAAAGAATTTTATTTAATACTTTTAATTCTGGAATCCTTCCCATTCCTTGTGATTCCACGTTTTAGTTCTGTTCTATTTAGTAGACTGATTACGAAAAAAAAAAAAAAATTAGCAGCATGCTCTAAATTGGTTTTCAGAATTTCCTGCTTAAACCATCACTCAGATGTATAACTTTTAAAGAGGAATTGAAATGTAGTTTGAGAATGTAATCACGTACTATAGAACATGCAAAATACATGTGAAAGACCACACGAGTACTGTTAATTTAACTGATTATACTTTATGCTTTAGAAATATTTTCAAATTTATCTTTTAAAATTGAAAAGAAAATATTGCAAGAAAATTTTAAGAGATAAAAAATCCAAAATGCTTTTGATATTGAGATCAGCTGTTTTTAAGTAAAAATCCATTCAAAGCAAAATAAAAGGCATTGTGTAGTGTGTGCTGGCTAAAACTGAGAACACAAGAGCATTGCAGTTAATTAGAACCAATCAACAGGATGCTTTGCAACATTTCTCACATCAGTGCACCATCTGATCTTCATAATACAAATTTCCCACAGCCTTGATGCAAAAAGGACTAGAAATAAATATTTGAGTCATTAAAATATATGATGTATTTCAGTTGCTTTTTTCAATAGTTATTTTTAGGTCATTGTTATGAAAATAAGATTTTGAAAATCCCTACATGTTTTTCTATATGTGTTTTAGGGAGATAATCTTAGTTACATTTTTTTGGTTTTAATTTTATACGTGTTTGAACATGAGAAAAAAATATCAAATTTTGAAAATAAAACTTAAAGCATGAATTTGAGTTTTTATATGATTTATGTATGATTACTGTACTTTTGAAAGATAACCGGGCTTTTCCTGGACTGTTGAGGCATTATATTTTGAGTGATTAATTACAAATAATGAAGTACTACATCATTAACAGGATACTGAACTAAGTTAATTGCTTAACATTTATATCATATATGTCTTAAAAGAATACACAATACCTAACACTATTATATTTCTACAGTTTATTCAATGCTTGGTTCTACTCAGAAGTTTTACTTTAGTTTCATTTATTATACATCAGGAATTGTTCTACGAGGACAAAAATATGGCTTTTGCCATATTTTCATGAAGTTCATAGTTTGTTCATTATAAACAGCATTTGTTTTCCTTTTCTTTGCCCCCTGCATCGTATATTTTATTTTATTTTATAATTTTATTTGTGTGTGTGTGTGTGTGTGTGTGTGTGTGTGTGTGTGTGTGAGTGAGACAGATGCTTTGTTGTCTTCTCACATTAAAGGTAGAGCTCCCTCTGGGCCACTGAGGTGCTTCAAAACAGATTCATAAGACGGCTTGTTAAGAATGTTTAACTTGAATCAGAAATATATACATCTCGACAATAACTTATAAGTTTTTCTCCCTTATAAAAGTTAATTTGTGAATGTCTAGCAGGTACCTTTTTTAGAGGCAAAAATAGCTCTGAAACTGGTGCTATTAATAAGAGAATTGTCTTCCAAACGAGTAGATGATCCGGTCTCCTATATTTATAAAGTACAACTCGCTGACGGCAGTAATTTACTCTTCAGACTGCAGTCATCTCTTGCAGAAGGGAGACGTGCTTTAGAAGAAAACAAATACAGCCCGCTTTTGACCATTTTTGGGTTTTGTTTGTTTGTTTTGTTTTAATCTCTATGTTTTCTCCTATCGCGTCACACAAGATGTTTTTTTCTCTCTCCGCTCCCAAAAGAAGCTTTCTGCTGAATATTTTCTTTGTTGAGCACTCATTGTATATTTCTGTAGAAAGAAAAAAATAATAGTTTCAAAGAACTATCTTCTCTTCAGAACCAAACTTTTTTCTTTGTACTCTTCGTGTCACAGATTTGATCTACTTCATTGCAGGAGGGTGTCTCTTAGCTGGGTTCTCTCTAGGAAATTTACTCTTTCTATTGCTTTACGGAGACAAATAGCTTTGATGGCAAATACTTTAGAATGCTCATCTTCCAAGTACAGAAAAGACTATGTTAAGATGTAAACTTTTTTTCTGACTATAGAGCCTATTAAATGCATAGTAATATTTGTAACATTTAAAAAATCTGATCCATTTGCCTGTCAGGATTGGAGCAGTTGCTACAAATGTTCACTGCTCCATGAAAAGCAGTTTCAATAAATAACAGCCTGAAATGGGCTGTGTTGCAGTTAGTTTGGTTTATAGGAATTAGAGTAATAATGCTCTAAAATTCATATTAAAATAACTCTGTGTATCTCTAACATCACTATTTTTTAAAGCAAACAATTTAAATAGAAAAGTCATTTGATAAAAATAATTGGTTCGCGTAAAATGGGACTCACATTCTTCTGCCAGATAATGATTCAGCAGCTACTCTAACTTCACTGGTACTTCATTAGGTGCAATTCTCATTCATCTTGAAGTCTTAAGAAAAAAGCCACGTTCTTTATTTTTAAAAATTATTTTTAAAGAAGTAAACAAATGCAGGAGAATGGAATAAAATCTCTTTACTTGCTGTTATTCAATTCTTTAAACATTTTCCTAGGGGACAGGAATGTCATATGTTTAGTTTCAGGACAAAGACACCTTTTTAAACGAAGAGCTTAAAGAAAATCTGTAAAGAAGTTCATTTAATAGAAAGTAGGCTAACTAAGCTTTTGGTTATAAAAATTATCTACGTTACAGATTAGAAAATAACTAACATCTAATGAACTTTAGAACTAATATAAAGTTAATCTTTAATAAAGAACATTCTTAAAAAAAATAAAAGCAATTACAAGCAACTTCTGGAGTTCATTTTGGGTAACATGTCCAGGGGGCACATTTACTGTTTTTCTATGGTCTTCTATGGTAGAGCTGATTTAATTTGGGAGTTAAGGAAACCTATGTAACTTCAGAATGTTTTCAGGTAGTCGTTTTATGCTGGACTGGTTTTATGAAGGACTAGTTTTATGCAATTAACAAAAACAAAAACCTTAGAGTCACATAACATTAATTAACTCATTTATCAATTATAGATTATTATTACTGCTATTGTTATTTTGCTTGAAAAATGACCAAGCTATACAAGCCAGGAATTTCACGTTCCTAGCAATGGTTTAAAGTTCTTTTGATAGGTTAGCAGTTAATGAAAAGCCCCTTACATATGCTTCATTAATATTCCTATTTATATTTTGAGACTCAAATGAATATAAAAATTTAAGATCATTAAATGATTTTAGCTGCATGTTGTGTTAAGGCAAAAAAAATCTATTGTAAACTGATTGAGTTCATTTAACACTTATGTTGCTTTTTAATGGAAAGTTGCTAAATGTAAAAACATTTGTTAAAATGTTTTATTCGTTAATGAAAACAATTCCATAGATATTAATAAATCTTCCCTTTCTTGACTTTCTATCAATTTTTAATTTATTTTAAAATAAAAATATTTATCTTCAAAGGAATGAGTAAATATATTTAGAGTTCAAATTCACTTTAATGAAAGAGAGTTTAAAATCTCCAACAGGATAGTGAACTGTTTACTTGGCTTCAGTTTGTCTGTCGTGTACATGATTTGACAGAACTAACTAGTGAAAACTAACCAAAACCAGAGATCAACTGAGAGGATAGTCAAGAAGGAAAAAGGAAGACTTGCAGGAAATGATATTTTCCCATCAGTGGATAGGCATGCATACATTAAAGGCATAAAAGGCAGCAGGGGGAGAAACAAAAGCTGTAAACCGAGGATTCTGCAAGTCTGAATTAACCAAATGGAAAAAAAAATGAAATCATTCTGCTTAAACTTGTTCACTAATAAAAGGAGAATCGCTTTTGTTAAATATGCTTAGTGTGATTATCAAGCAAAATTTTTTTCTCCCAGACATCTATGAATAAAACATGTGTTTGAGCATTAGGTAAACAAACAATAAATGGATGAGTTCAGTTGCAACATAATAACATTTTATTTAGAAAACATATATAATCATATTTGTATTGGCAATCCAAATTTAATGACTTCTTTCAGTTAAATTAAAGTGCCTCACAAATAGCATCTTATGCATAAGGATTGCTTATTCTTTGCCCATTTTTCTCTATTTTTCCAAAGAAACAGATTTTTAAGGTCTCTGCTGAACCATACATAAGCTAGATGAAGCACGATTTCTCAGAAAAAAAATTTCCTTTGGATCATCTTAATTTTAGGTTACAGATGTTGTAAAAATAAATTTTAAAATACGTTTCTAGGGCTGAGAGAGAAAACGTTCTCAAGTCTAGTGTGGTTTGGGCTGATTTGAACAAGGCTCTGTGTATAGCTGAACCACAGTCTTTGGCTTATTAGCCATTTCATTAACACGACATCTTCTGTAAACTATGAATGAGAAGAAACCATTTACAATAAGGAAAGCAAACAACAGAATGAATTTCCTGTGTTGGTGTTTTATAAGACTGTTAAACAGAAAATGGAGGGAAGAACTCTCTTTAGACGATATCACTTAATTAAGTAAAGCATCCTAATCAGAGTCCCCTCCAATTGTAATGACTGTAGGGTGTCAAGTACATTTCTCTCTATATTAGAGTATCTAACTGCAATGATTTATTGATATTTATTTTAGAAGTACAACACAAAAGCAATAAAACAGGAAAAGCAGGGAGAAGGGCACATGCTATTGCTTACTGCAGGTACAATCAGAGCACTTCAACAAAATTCCTGATTTTCTCGTGGAAGGTTTTCCTTTCGAAAATAAGAGCACATTTTTAGATGAGAATATTCCTTTCCCGCATTTGGCTCTTTCAAATATTCGCTGTGACGTTTCTTTGTCCATTGGGTGAATCATTGATTAACTTTCTTCACTGCAAGAATCACCACAAATGAGTGGATGAGCACCTGCTGTTTTCTACAGTAACATTACTGGATTGCATTTTACATTGATTTTAGTCTTAAAATACAGCTTCTCTGTATGGGAGAGAGATTTGAGACAGGAGAGTCAATACACTGTATAGTCAGACAGACATTGGCTGCCCTCCACGCTGCACACAGCATAAACCTGTTTATCTGCCACATTTCACAAATCTCAAAAACATATGAATAATCAGGCAAGCAACTGGATAAGTGATTCACACTAGGGAATCTAACCAATATTCTGATGAGAGGGTTCTATGATGCTAAGACTTTGGGGCAAATAGACTTGTATTATAGAAACTGCACATAATAAACGTGATTAGTGGTTCAAAGGAGAAAACACTGTATACCAAAACGAATTTGGAGAGGTAGTCCCAACTCTGTGGACTTTGGTTGGATATTTATGTGGAAGTTATCTGGCTAACTGAGCTCAAAAATATACTTTTACCCATATCATTTCAAAAATTGGGGCAATGTGCATTTGGACTTAATATTAGTTGACAAGATAATTCATTTCTAGATTCCTGGATCTAAGTATTGGAGGCCAGTGCCTTAAAACCACAAAATACAACAACATATATTTAAAATTACCAAACATGCTTAGAACCTATTTACTTTGTGGAAGCAAACATTTCTTAAACAGTTACACTCATTTTTGTAATTGAGGATTAATTGCTCGGTAATAAGTGAATTAGGCAAATAAAGGTACGATTATTCATACATTTACTGCTTTCTTTATTTTTCTCTTAATTTCTGTTATTTCTTCCTCAATTGCTGATCTTTTGACCTCTCTTTTCCTTATCTCAACGGTTATTGTGCTTTAGCATTCAGTCGTAAAATGGAAGTTCTCGAAAGTTTTGGGGCTAACCTCAAAAGTATGCTTTGGTTCTGAAGATCTCTTAAGATTGTTTATGAATTTCAGGCTTGGATTACTTCCATAAACAAGACCCGGTTATAATTACAGCAAGATGAATTATCTATTTGCTTGGTATGTTTGTCTATTAGCTTCTAGTATAGACCTACAGTCTTAGTACCAAGAGAATGTAGGTTTCTCTACATTTGCAAACACAAAATAGTATTCCAGAGAGAAGAGGAATCATAGAAGGCATTAAAATTAATGTTGTACACCCCACAACTATTTTTTTTTCTGTGTTGCAGAGAGAAAGGCATTGCTAAAACTTTTGACACTGGAAAACTTGGTTAGATTAGTAACCAAAGATATCATCATTTTAGCAACAGGAAATCTTGGAAAAGGTAGGTGACTCTGAAATTAATGTTCCAAATGAAATTTTGCTACTTTCAAACTTCTTGATTAAAGCCTTGCCTCAAGGGAACCTATACTTGGGTCTACTGCCAATTGTATTGCCGATTTTTTTTCTTGCTTTGACATTTTCTCTTTTTCTTGCTTCTTGTCTCAAGTTTTCTTTCTTCAGGATCAGACACAGTAACTGACTGAGTGGCTCTGCTGATCAGGATTCGAAAACCTAAAATCAGAATCTACCACTTAGTTTAAGTCTGCCCTGAGCAATCTATTCTTTAGCAACAGGACACTTGGGTAATATGGGAGCATCCTTTCTTCTTCACTTCTCCCTGATCTTGTAAAATGTGATAAAATTTTTTTCATAATTTTTAAAGTCTACTTCACGGGAAATCTTGCTGCAAATACAATATAAAAACTAAAATGCATTCCTTGAAAGATGTGTGCAGGTAAGTGTCAATGTAAGTTTGGGGGTGGTCAAGAGTGATATTAAAATTATCGATAACCTCATCAACAGTCTGAAGGCTCAACACACGGATTTTTGTAATCACAGGAAATTTTATTAACCTCTCTGCATGAGGTGGGTTTTGAGTGTACGTCCATAAAGTTGCAGTAGGGTTTGTGATCCACACGATCAACCATAGCTCTTCCCTCAGCCATAACGAACTCTTTTGGAGGATCTTTAAAGTTGTGGTTATTCACTATAACCAAAATGTCAAAAATAATCACTAAACCCCATATAATCTATATACCATAGAAACCTAAGAAATAATAGATTGGCTGTGACTGAACTTTTTAATTATAAAAGCAATACAAACAGGATATAAAGTTAAAAAAACTTCTTTTCTTTTCCGCTAGCCCCCTCAACCCCATATATATATATATATATATATATATATATATATATATATATATATATAAATTTTTTTTGGCCAAGCTGGCATCTTGTGGGATCTTAGTTCCGCGACCAGGGATTGAACCCGGCCCCAGGAGTGAAAGCACTGATTCCTAACCACTGGACCACTAGGGAACTCCCACTCATATATTTTATTTTATTTTATTTTAAAAATTATTATTATTATTTTTTTGCGGTACGCGGGCCTCTCACTGCTGTGGCCCCTCCCTTTGCGGAGCACAGGCTCCGGACGCGCAGGCTCAGCGGCCACGGCTCACGGGCCCAGCCGCTCCACGGCATGTGGGATCTTCCCGGACCGGGGCACGAACCCGTGTTCCCTGCACCGGCAGGTGGAATCGCAACCACTGCGCCACCAGGGAAGCCCTATCTGCTCAGATTCTTATCCAGGTGTGTGGTTAACCTTTTTTTCCCAACTTGGGCCAGGCTTCTAAGGAAGTGCTGTTCTCAGTCACTCGTGGCTGATCTTCATCAGGTAGGAGTCCTCCAGGCTTCCTCTCCATTTTACTATTCAGCTTCTCTGTGTTCAGAAAACCCAGAACATTTACATGACATGTCCCAGTCACCGGATTTGAAGAGACATCCTCATCCTTGAAACTTCTGCTCCTTATTCAATATTTTCATTTGGCCTGGTATCTTATGAGTCCCATTTTTAACCTTAAATAGAAACTTGGAAGTGCCTCTTAATTTCCACCCTAGATTTCAGCCTTTTAAGTTGAGGGTTACTTTAATCTTCTCAAGGTTGTAGTCACACAAGGAAGTTTAGTTTGTATTCAGCATTAACATGCTAGGTGCTATGTAGGGGCTGTGGATGCAAAGATGAATGAAACAGAGTTCATGCCTTCCAGAAGCTCATAAAATAGTGAAGAGACAGCACAAACTAAAGTACAGGCTACTCTTTGATAAGTGTTAAGACTGAGGTATTTAATAAAAGTTCTATGAAGTCCCACTTCTGGAAATGTATCCTACAGATATATCTGTATATGTACAAAAGGACACGTAGACCAATTGTTCACTGCAGTGTTGTTTGTGATGTTAAGGAACATTTTGAGTGTCTGTCGACAAGGACACTTTACGTGGTTTTAATAAACGCTCTCTATGTATTGATAGGAAGTGATCTCCAGGATATATTTCTCTATGAAAGAAGCAAGCTGCAGAACATGTATAGCATATGTTGCCTTTTGTATATGAAATATAGGAAAATGAGATAGGAAACATAGGAAAATTAATGTTTGCTTGTATATGCATAAAAACATTGTAAGACCCCAAAAGAAACAAATGCAAGTGCTCACCTCTAGGAAGCATCAGGGATTAGTGGGGTGGATGGGAAAAGGGGGTGAAGCACAGCTTCTCAATGCATGCCTTTTTATGTCATTTTAGTTTTTAAACAATGTGAATGTATTGTCTATTCAAAAATTCTATTAAGTAAATTTACACTGTAAGATGAAACTCCCCCCTCTCAAAGCTCTGTATTCTCTGAGGTATTTAGGAGTGCTTAGCTGCATTGATTTGGGATAAAGATCATTACATGGGACTGAACAAGGAGACTGAACAAGAGAAAGAAGCCTTTTTAGAGACCACTGAGTTTTTCATACCATATTCTTAGCCCCACTATCTTACTGAAATTATTTTCAGCAGAGCTAGGAGGAAGGTTCTCGGCAAAGTTCTCAGAGGTGAAATTTCTTATAAACAGGACCTATGTAAGACATGGAGTAGATTTCATTCTTTAAACGTCCTATAGGCCAGGCGGTTCAGAGTGGCCACCTCAGGTTTCCCGTGATGGCTTTGTAGGAAAGGCATGATTTGCCCATATCTTGAGTTGACCTGCTTAAGTCATGAAATTGAGCAATGTGGAAATGTTCTTCTTTAACTTTTAAATAAAGGCCTTATGCAGAAATGCTACTTTTCTTTGACAAGGATGTGTTCCCTAAATTTCCCAGAACACCACGTTAAGGTGATTTGGGGAAAAAATAATCGGGTAGAATTAGATCTTGAGAATTCTTTGGTCACTTCCATGAACTGAGATTATGAGGTTATGAAAAAAGGAGGTAGAGAATAAATAGCTTGTGAGAAAAAAAATGTTGATGATAATTTCATAATAATAAAAGACAGTGTTAGGAGATTGTTGAAGAGTGATATAAGCATCACACAAACCACACAGGGACAGAAAAGACTGCTGGTGGGTGAGGGGGATTTTACTTCCTTGTACGTTTCTGCACTGAATCTCCTCACTATTACTACTACTACAGCTGCTACTACAGCTGCTACTACAGCTGCTACAGCTGCTGTGCTCCTACCTTTTCAGCTCATGTTAGCCATTTTTGTCCATAAGACTAGACCCAGGTGATAAGCCCTGGTTACCCAGGGAGCTAGTGGCAAGGCTGGAAACATGGAGGCGGGTGAGCATGAAGGTAGGTGACTCAGCACCTTCCATTCACCAGTTTATTTAATCGCTCCCCCGCCCCCTGCCCCGACCCATATCATTTAGTCTCTCAGCTGGTCTCAAATCAGTCCTGTGGTAAAGGATCTGAGTAATCCTGGTGACTTGGGAACAAGGCTTCCAGATATGATAAGGTGACCATAATAACGTATTCAGCCTAAACCTAGCATCAGGTTCTTTTTCAAAGTACTAGTGACTCACCATTTTTATGCGATTCCCACACAAATGTGAACATGTGAAGCAGCTATTGCCAGCAATCAGGGCTACTTGTTACATAGCATCAGTAAGAGGGACTCAGGTGAGAAACAACTTTGATTATAGGTATTTAGCCCAAATGTACATCAGTTGTAACTCTGTACATGTATTTCTTTTAACAGCTAATTGAAATACTTTATCAGTGAAAGTCTTGACACGACAGTTATACAAACACACGTGTAAGAACATGGGAAAATTAAATAAGACTTACAATATACACTTTAACAAAACGATGCTTAATTTGTACTCCCTTTGTAATTTTCACTAAATATTGTGGTGAGTGTTTCTTACTTGAAACCCTAAGTATATGGGCATCTATTACACACAATACGAAAATACTTCAGGAGGTTTGTGATTAACGCCATGGTATTCAGGCACAGTTTGCAGAGACTTCCAATCAAAGACAAAGGGCCCAAGAGGACGATGAAACACACAAAATAGTTGTATATATACAACCACGGACTTAATTCAGATGTCTCATATCAGCTCAGCTCTAGCTCTTGGCTTATCAGGAATGTCTCCAAACAAGCATTCTCGGCACCTGGCCCAAGGCTGCCCTAGGGATCAGCGCCTGGGTAGCGTGGCTAGATAAATACAAGATGCCCAGTTACATTTAATTTCAGGTGAACAATGAATAATTTTTAGTATAAATATGTCCCAAACATTGCATGCAACATACTTAGGCAGACATATGCTGTAGTTCTGAT
Organism: Phocoena phocoena; assembly: GCF_963924675.1. Lineage (NCBI taxonomy): Eukaryota > Metazoa > Chordata > Mammalia > Artiodactyla > Phocoenidae > Phocoena > Phocoena phocoena. Next base: position 62,015,955 of record NC_089220.1, read on the forward strand.
GTGCTTACTCTCTGAGGCAAGATGCCTCACAGGGTTGAAACCCCCAAATGCAGAACTTCAATCTAGCAGCATAGTCTTGGTTCTCTTATTGTGTACTGCCCTCACCCTCTATTGCCTAACCTTGCATCTTCCTTATAGAACACTTTGTTCATACTGCATATTTTCAAAGAATTTTTTAAACATTAGTGATTGGAGAGAGACATCGTTGCCTTCCCACCAACTGTAATACAGAGAAAACACTAAAACCTACTTTCTTTTCTCTCTCTCTCTGCCAATTTTGATTTTTCAAAGGCAAGTCCTTAAGGTTTAGTGCTAGATTTAAAAGGGTGGGCAGATATGGAGTAAGATAGGAGGGTTCCTTTCAGACTAAGTTTGTACACCTGGGTTGGTTTCTAGGGGTTGTGGTAAAGGTAGCTACTCAAAGGCTTAATTTTAAAATTCCTAGGTCAAGCCAAATTCCACCACTATTAAAATCCAGCAACTAAGGAGATGAACAGCAGTGTGGTAGAATAAAGAACAACAGATGTAGAGCTGTCAGATTTGAGATTGAGGCCTGGCTCTGTACCTGAACCAGCTGTGAGATCCTAAGCAAGTCCTTCAGCCTCCATGAACCTCACTTTCCTTCTCAATAAAAATGGGGATAGTGGAGAGATGAAATGACCATAATCATTGTTCCCAAGTCACCAGGATTTTACAGATCCTTTACCACAGGACTGATCTGAGACCAACTGAGAGATTAAATGATATGGGTCGGGGCAGGGGGCAGGGGAGCAATTAAATAAACCGATGAATGGAAGGAGAGATGGTGAACTATGGAGAGAGATACTGTGTATAGCAATGATTTGTAAACTTCAAGTCCAGTCTAGATGTTTGTAGTGATGATGATGATGAAGATGACAGCCAAGACATAAAGAGACATTACAGGAAGTCATTTATTAAAGAGACCCTAAAAATGTTAATACCTACTCGGTTCACAGGATTTATATGCACAAGCGTATTGTTCTTATATGGTTTGGGAAAGAAAAAAAAAAAACAAACCCAACTCCATGTGCTTTTAGAAGAAAGCTTACTAAAATCTTTTGTGTCTAAAAATGGGATTTTAAAAAATTGAAGTATAGTTGATTTAAAATATATGTTAGTTTCAGATGTATAGCACAGATGTATAGCACAGTGATTCAGTATTTTAAAATTATACTCCATTAAAAGTTATTACAAGATAATAGGTGTAATCCCCTGTGCTATACAATATATCCTTGTTGCTTATCTATTTTATACATACTAGTGTGTATATCTTAATCCCATACCTCTAATTTGTCCCTCCCCCTTCCCTCTCCTCTTTGGTAAACATTAGCTTGTTTCCTATATCTGTGTGTCTGTTTCTGTTTTGCATATACATTCATTTGTATTATTTTTTAGATTCCACATATATGTGATATCAAACAGTATTTGTGTTTCTCTATCTAACTTATTTCACAAAGCATAATATTCTCTAGGTCCATCCATGTTGTTGCAAATGGCAGAATTTCATTTTTTTTTTAACGGCAGAGTAATAGTCTATTGCAAGTACATATACCACGTCTTCTTTATCCATTCATCTGTTGATGAGAATTTGGGTTGCTTCTATATCTTGGCTATTGTAAATAGTGCTACTATGAATATTGGGGTGCATGTATCTTTTCAAATTAGAGTTTTCATTTTTTCCAGATATATACCCAGGAGTAGAATTGCTGGATCATATGGTAGCTCTTTTTTGTTTTTTGAGGAGCCTCCATACTGTTTTCCGTAGTAGCTGCACCAATTTATATCCCCACCAACAGTGTAGGAGGGTTCCCTTTTCTTCACATCCTCTCTAACATTTGTTATCTGTAGATTTTTTGATGATAGCCATTCTTACAGGTGTTAGGTGATATTTTTGTTCTGATCTGCATTTCTCTAATAATTAGCAATGTTGAGCATCTTTTCATGTGCCTATTGGCCATCTGTGTGTCTTCTTGAAAAATGAAAAATGTTTCAAGAAAAATGAAAAATGTTTCAAAAAATGAAAAAACCTGAAAAATGTTTATTCATGTCTTCTGCCCATTTTTAAATTTTTTTTTTTAACACTGAGTTCTATGAGCCGTATATGTATTTTTTATATTAACCCCTTGTTAGTCGTATCATTTACAAATGTTTTCTCCCATTCTGTAGGCGGTCTTTTTGTTCTGTCAATGATTCCCTTTGCTGTGCAAAAGCTTTTAGGTTTAATTAGGTCCCATTTGTTTATTTTTGCTTTTCTGTCCCTTGACTGAGGAGACACAGCCAAAAAAATATTGCTACAATTTATGTCAAAGAGTGTTCCACTTATGTTCTCTTCTAGGAGCTTTATGGTTTCAGGTCTTACATTTAGGTATTTAATCCATTTTTAGTTTATTTTTGTATATGGTGACAAGTGGGATTTTTAGAGTATAATTTATTTATGTGGCATCACATTGAAAAATGAATAATAGAGCGACAGTCTAAGAAACATTTTGTTTAAAGCCTTCTATTTTGTGTCAATACTCATTCAACAACCAACCTATTTATTTTGTACAAGCCTCAGACGCATTATTATTGTTGTTGTTGTTATTTTTATTACTATTTAACATTACAGGTTGGAGTCTTTGATGCACAGAGGAATCTTTCATGAGGTGTTGAGTGTATCCATCTGCTGAGAGATAAAGCAGGGAGAGCAAAAGAACAGATGGGACCAGAGGTCCCCTGGTTCCCTTTTAGCACTTCCATCCTATGCTCAAGAAGGGTGAACATTTCAGGAGGACTGAGCCATCAGGGCACTGGGTACCAACTCTGATTGAAGAATATTTATCCTTGCTTAATTTTACTTCATTTTTAACTACATGACCAATATATATGTGTTACAGAAAACTAGAGACTATGGATAAGCAAAAAGGAGACAATCATCCCTAATTCTATGCTCCAGTGTACAGTAGATGTGACTGTACCTGCAAGATGCAGTGGTACTCAACAGAGCAAAAAGCATAAAAGTGGCATCTTCCACAAGAATTATTTAACCAAGCACATGTGAGACACAACCCAAGACCCGTGCATGTATGTGTGTGTGTGTGTGAGTGTATATGTGTGTATGAGGGAAAACTCTAGAGAAGGCTCCATCTCAGCCATCTTACCTAACTTCTTCTTCCCTAAAACCAGTCCTAAAACTTGTTACTAAAGTGATAAAATGATGGTCCTTTGCTAGCATTTGACTAAACTACTCCTGTACTCAAAAGCTTCCTCTAGTTTTCTGTGATTCTTGGATTGGGCTTAGGCCTCTCTGTCTCCCACTGCAGAATTTCTGGGCTAATGGTACTATTTATCTTGTAGGGTTGTTGGAGAATTAGACAATGTAATACTTGGAAAGGGTTTAGAACAACACTGGGCACATGGTAAGCCCTCCTCAGTATCAACTCTAGCATGATTGCTGTCTAAATTCACCTCCCAAACAGGCCCCATTTTCTGCTTGGTGCTCTGTGAGAGACTTAGGCTTAAATTGTGACTCACCATGTACCAGCTATACGTTCTTGGACAAATTAATTAACTTCTTGGTAATGTGAATTAGCCCCACACATCTGGAGTACGTATTGTGCCAGACATTGTGTCAGGTGCTGCAGACCCATGGAGAACAGCTCAAACGTGGATACTGCCTGCCAAGCACTCAGTGCCTGGGGAGTGGGGACAGGCAGCTAAATAAATAATAATACAGAACTGTAAGGAAAGCACATTTGTCCACCTTGAGTTGGATCAATAGTTAATAGATGAATCCAACAAATCAGTAAAGTAGAGAATTATAAAAAATATTATCTACGTGCATTAAATGTTCTATTTCAACTTAAGCAGATTAGAGGTTGCCAGGGGACAGGAGAGGGGGATCAGGGAGTGATTACTGAAAGGGTACAGGGTTTTTCTGGGGTGATGAGAAAGTTTTGAAACGAGAGAGAGGTGGTGGTTGTACAACATTGTGAATGCACTAAGTGTCACTGAATTGTACACTTTAAAATGGTTAATTGTACGTTTTGTGAATCTCACCTCAATTTTTAAAAAGCACATAAATGTACCTTATTTTTGCCAACCTTTTGAAATAGGGCTAAGGACTCTTCTTTAGGTATATGTCCAATAACTGAAGTCCCAGGTCATCTTCCTGGCATAAACTACTCCCATAACGTATATATTTTGATTTCCAGTTTTAGTTTCTTTAAATTGGGACAAGAACTTAAATACCTGACAACAATTGTTAATCAACTATACTCCAATATAAAATAAAAAAAGAACTTAAATACCTGAAAATCTATCTGAGAGTCTGTTTAGATTTATGATTTTTCTCATTTACAGCTTTTACATGCACATATAAAGTGACAGCAGTTTTTAGCATCTCACATTTGTGTCTTTCTACATTATTTTTCATAGAAAAACAACTTTTCTTCTGTACTCATATTTTATGAATTTACATAATATTTTGTTGAATAATATAACAACAAATAAAACAGGTATAAGTTTGGAACAAACACATCTGGCTCTTGTTAAGCATGTAATTCAGTTCAACTAGTGGCACCGGAGTTAGATGGGTGTACTAGAGAGCAGTTTACCATGTTTGATCAGTGGTGAGGCCAGGGCTATAGTCACTATGTTTTACAGGGGAAATGATGTGTATCAAGTGAGTTGGTTACGTGGAGGTCAGTTCTGAGAGCATTTACAATACATGGATGCCCGTAAGAAGGATGTTAACCTGAACTTGGGGAAGTGTTTATAAGCTGAGATCTAAAGGTTTGGAATGATCTAACCAGAAAGCTAGGAGATGGTGTTTCAAGCACTGCAAACACCCAGAGAGAAAAGAGAGCACCTACAGTAGAGGAAGAGCAGGAAGTATGGCTGGGCTGTGGTGTGCAGAAGGGGACGTGTTGAAAATGAAGCTTGAAGAGGATCTTGCAAGCCACATTAAGGAGTTTAGACCTTATTTTAGGGACAGTAGAAATCCATGGAAAAGTCTTAAGGAGGACTGACATAACTAGACTTGCATATTAGAAAGATTCCTTGGACTGCATTCCAAAGGATAGATTAGAGATGGTGGTGGGGCAGCAGAGGGATGGGGATACAGGTGAGCGATGGTAGCATCTCAACCGAATGTAGTGCTATAGGGGGGAAGGGAGAGTGCTTTGGGGGTGAGGGAGAGAGGAAAGACCTGGTTCAGATGTTTCTGGCTTTGGTGGTGGTGCCGTTTACCAACATAGAGCACATGAAACTAGAGTAGTTTGGGGGGAAGATGAGTACATCTTTGAACATATTGAATTTGAGGTTCAAAGAAGCTGTGGGATGTCCATTGAGTGGCAAGACATGTGACTCTAAAGCTGGATCAGCACAGAGTAGGTGTTAAAAAATTTAGTTTCCCTTTACCTAGTATCTGTTTCCTCACTGCTTGCCTTCAAGCCATTCCTCTGCTGTCACCTCCTCTCCTCTCAGTCTCCTACTTTTTTTTTTTTGGCTGTGCCAGGTGGCTTGTGGGATCTTAGTTCCCCAACCAGAGATTGAAGCCAGGTCCCAGCAGTGATAGTGCCATGTCCTAACTACTGGACTGCCAGGGAATTCTCTACTTTTTCTTTTCTTTTCTTTTCTTTTTTTAGCATTTTGGTGTATTTCTCTCCAATATTTCTATGCTTTAGAAAAACACAGTTGAAAACATACTGTATGTACTCTTTTCACTTGCTATTTTAATGTGAGCATTTTTCTATTATTACTAACTATGATTTTTGATGACTGCTAGATATTCCCATCTTACAGATGTACCAAGCTTCACTTGGCCATTTTTCTATAGTTAGCATCTAGGTGCTCATGTGTTTACAAACAAATCTTTGTTCATATTGCTGACTATTTCTCTACACTAGGCTTCTAGAAGTGGGATTACAACAGCGAACATTTTAAGGGGAATAGAAAGCTAGTTTCATATTAAGGATTGGAAGTGATACTGCTGTTTTCTCACGGGACTATCTTTTTAGTACTTGAAAAGGACTATCTTTTCAAGTCCTGTTGATATTATCACCAGAAAAAGGGGGCTTTATGAATCTCATTCATCTTTTATATTTTGTTAGTAGCATCATCTTCTTTCATCTTAAAAATATTAATCATCTATTTGTCTATAGTGTTACACACTGTTCAGAGGGGATTGTATAGATTTGATCCCTACATTCTAAAAGTTTACAGTCTAAGCGAGAAATACCCATGCAGGCAGGCGTTCTTAAGATTCACCAGAATCAGACAGAAACTGTTAAAACTACATCGTGGAGGGACCTCCAAGTGTGCCTAGGGCCATCACATTTAAAGGATCAGGACCAAAAGACGTTGATTACATAGACTTAGGGGGAAGAGATCAGTGGGGACTGGCTGGGACACCCAGCGCTCACCTGGACCACATGTGTAGCCTGCCATTCCCTCTAAAAGTCTCTGTTGTAACCTACTTCTCTCTTCCAGTGCATGACACCAAGTGGCTGCTGTCAGAAATGTACTGTAACCACCACCTGCTTGACCTTTAACTTCCTCTCCCCTTTCTCTCTTGACCTACCTTTCCCATGTCACCTTTCTGTCTCCCAGCCTCAGGTCCCAGACTACTCCTGCCCTTTATTAGCAGGGGTGACGGGTGGCACTGGTTTGAAGAGCTTACCGGTTCTCCTGTCAGCCTGGCGTTGTGTTTGGAAAGCACAGGCCCCGACCGTGGCTGTCAGCCCTCCCAGACACCATCTGCTGCCTGTCTGTCATCATCAGCTTCAGGTACTGTGCTCATGGGTCTGGGCCTCCTCTTACCCCCCTGTGCTGCAGGTGTCCTCTGAGTGCCGCCCTCCCTGACACGAGAGAGCCCATACTAGATTCTAGGAACAAATCCTCCCTTGTCTGCCTCATTCCCACCAAAGATAAAAATAACACTAATAGCAACAAAAAACATTTAGTGAGTGCTTATTATTATTCCTTTAATTGTGTTGGTCCGTCCATTCCTGGCCATGACAAGAGACATGCTATAAGTTACTCCTGAAGAGATCTGGTGACACATGTGGACAAAATCCCTACCTGTCCGCTGCTTCTGTACCAAGTCCAGGAATGGTGCCTGCCTGCTAGTCACAACGAAGGAGGTCATCAGAAGCCAAGGTGTTGTTAGGAAGAAGATTCACTAAAAGAAAGGCACTGACTTCATTCTTGGGTACATGCTCTTCCTGTGAAGCAACTGATCCCTTTACCTAGTTTTCTTGTTCTTCCTGAGTCTAATCTGTTTTTATTGTGTTTCAGCTACGAGCATAGTAGAAGTAAATTAGAAAGAACTTTAAAAAGCTTTCCTGGGCTTCCCTGGTGGCGCAGTGGTTGAGAGTCCGCCTGCAGATGCAGGGTATACGGGTTCGTGCCCCGGTCTGGGAAGATCCCACATGCCGCGGAGCGGCTGGGCCCGTGAGCCATGGCCGCTGAGCCTGCGCATCCGGAGCCTGTGCTCCGCAACGGGAGAGGCCACAACAGTGAGAGGCCCGTGTACCGCAAAAAAAAAAAAAAAAAAAAAAAAGCTTTCCTCCCCCCACCCCATGTTGGCTTCATGCTAATATGAACTTATGGTCTGAAAATAAGTTTTTTGATTATCTGGGTATGCAGTTATCCTTACCACTGACTAACTAAGAGGTAATTATCACCAAATATTCATCCGCTGAGGGGGAGTTACAAGTTATGGCAGGTGTTTGGTGAATAATAGTAATGCAATTTATTTTACTGTTTGCTCTAAGAATGATCAGCTAGTAAAACACAAATTATAGCAACAAGGATATATTGTACAGCACAGGGAATTATAGCTATTATCTTGTAATAACTTTTAATAGAGTATAATCTATAAAAATACTGAATCACTATGCAGTACATCTGAAACTAATATTGTAAATGAAGTATATTTCAGTAAAAAGAAAAAAGAAATTAGACATCAAAAAAACCCACAAATTATGGATTGGTACTTAAAATTATTTTGTTTGTAAGTCCTCTGTCCATCCATATTAGATCCAAACTTTTTTCAACTTTATTTTACTAATTATGTTTCCTGTGCATGAATCACATAATCATGAATATACTGTGCTACGCTAACTACCATGCATGTACTCTCTCAGTGCTTGAAGTAACCCCATGAGGCTGATATTAATATTATTCCCATTTTATTGATGAGGAAACTGAGGCTCAGAAATTGAACTCCAGAACATTCTGCTCTCAGCCACTGTACTGTGATGGCATGTTTCATTTTAATATATTTTATTATTTCATGGATTCAAGTTTATCATGACCTAAAACTTATCTCCTGGACATACCAACTATTTTTAGGAAAAGTCTTACTAGGCACACCTGGTATATAAAGTAGATATTTAAAAAAATTCAACATTACAAGGAACTTTCCTAAAACTCTTTTGTGCTGTGTAATTACCATATATCTCATAGATATAATATTAGATTCATGAATACAAAAGTTTCTCTTTTGTGTTAAAGTAATGATGAATTGTAAACTATTTAGAAGGGTGAACAATTATGGCTGGTATGAGCCCCAAATCCTTGGGAATTTGTCTGCAATTAGAATGCTCAAGTAAACATTAGTTAGACCGTTCTAAATCTTGGATTCTGTCTTTAACTTTGCTGCAAAATTAAAACATATCATCTTGTGTCCTAATTTCTGATCAGGCATAGGGAAATATTAGGAAGTGGAGAGATGTTGAAATGCCACACCTAAAGTCCTGTTTGGTTCAGTGTTCGGAGGAGCTGAGATGGGATTATGAACCTACTACTGTGTCTTCTAATGAGAGCTCTTTCTATTCCGCATTTATCAGATGTTAATTATTCATACTGCATGACTGAGGATTTTGGAATCAGAGATTCACCTGCAATATTTGGAATACCAGTGGAGGTCTACATCAGTACAGAATTTATACAGCAGCTGGTGCTAGTCGAAGCTAACGATGGAATTTCAGTTTAATAAAAAGACCCCCAACTGAGCACACCATCTTGAAAAAAGTATACTTATCAAACAGCTTTCAATCAGTTCAAGAGAGACACCTTAATTGGGAAGGGGAATATTTGAGAGTAGTTTGTCATTGTGCCAATTCCAGATCAATAACTTCACGTCTGTGCTTTGGTAGACATTGCTTTTGCTTTATGTTAAGGAACCATATCTACATCCTCTCCATTTGGATAAGGGGATCTTTGTTTCATTTGACAATGTTAATTCTTTTAATTCTCCTCTGTATCTTCATAATAAACATGAGACAAATTTAGACTTGTGATTATAATGGTCAATATTATTTTTTATTTTAAAACAAATTTTATATTTTTGTAACAGGAAAGCAGTGCGTATAAGGTTTTTGTATTTTCAAAAATTGTTTCATTGAACTAAAAATTATATGAGTTAAATTATGGTGGTTTAAGTAAAGGAAGAATATGCTGAGCAATGATGATCTGGAGTCATATAAAATTATTCTGGAGAAAACCATACAGAGGAATCTACTAACAAACAAAAAAATGAGTTTACTTTTAGAAGGAAGGATCTGGAACACTAAAGAGGAATGTGACTTGGTCATCAAGCCTTAGTTTCCTTATTTGTTAAAAGGAGATGTTCGTTCAAACTGGTGACTTTCAAACTGTTTGTAATGTCTGGTCTTAATGGTATCTAAGGGTCATTATGGACCAGCAGGGCAGGTGGAGAGGGCAGAGAGGGTCGTCGAACAGCAGCCCAAACGTGAAGGTGGAGGCAAAGCTGCAGGGGAGGGCTCTGCAGTTCCCTCTCTCACTTCAGCCTGGACAGAGCATTTTTTTCCCTTCCTTCCTTCCTTTCTCTCTCTCTCTTTCTTTCTCTCTCTCTCTCTCTTCCTTCATTCCAAAATTTATATCTATTTACATAGATATAAATTAACACATAGCAATACTGAGTTTCTGTAGACAATTTCTTTTTGAAAGATAGGGTCTCACTGCTAAAATGTAGTTTGAAAATCACCAAACTAGACAATTCTAAGTCCTCTTCCTTCTATGAATTCCTTCCTTCTAGTATTTCTTTGATTACTGTTAGGATTTTAAGATCCAGAAACAAAATAGCAAGGGAGGCTGAAGATTTTTTAGGACACACAACAAATATCTATCTTGTATGAATTGTAGTTCTGCTAAGATGCAAAGCTGTGGATGAAATGGCATCTTGCAGACCCCGACAGAGATTGGGTCTATGGTGAATAGGTCTAATATTTTCTTTTTTTTTTCAGAGCAACTATGCAGGACACAGCCAAGCTCACTTAGGCACTTAATCTACTAGGTGATGTTTGGACAGAATGACAGAGTTATGGCCTAATTTTAAAAATCAAAGTCTCTTGCATTTAGAGGATCATACACTATAAAAGTCGGGGGGATACCTTGAGATCACTTTCCTCATTTTATGTGTTCACTCAACAATTAACTCAGTAAATTTTTATGAAATGTGTCAGCTACTATGCTGGGTGTTGGGGTAATATATATTGTCCTATCTGTATAGAGATTGTTTTAGTGGAGGACACAGTCAATTAAACAAATAATCAAACATGTAAGAATATAACTACAAATTTTTAGAAGTGCTATTAAGTACAAGAATATGCTTTTCCGAGGTCATATATTAGAGAATACATGGGAACACCAGGCTGTAGGGAGAGAAAGTGGCCTCAGGTCACTAAGCTGTGCTTGAGGAGCTGACACTAGTCTCAGTCATGTGTTCCCTCCATCTCACCACTTGGGCTGTGGAAGTTTAGGCCAATAATAAGGGCTAAGTGATGGAAATCAGAAATCTATGAGTTCCTTTTCTGGCATCTCCACTACTTTGAAATGTTAGGCAACCTTGAGAGACACCTAAAAATCTGCACTTAAGAATGGAAGCTTCAAATTTTTGAAAATAGTTTTTTAACAATTAAAAAAAATAACTGTTTTAAGGTATCTCTGTTTCCAATATGGTTGACAAGAGGCTGAAAATGGTCTGCAGAGGTAACAAAGTCTGCAATTAAAGAAAAGCAGTCACTTAGTAGCTACAGCAAGACTCCTGTATTATTACTAAAATTTCTAGGCTGCAACCAGCTTCCTTGAGTCTCCTTTTGCAAACTTCCTCCCTCCTCAACTCTTTTCCTTCTACCCCTACCTGTAGCACAATCCTTGTTACCAAACTAGCTTCTATCTTTGCATATTTTTAATCTATGTTCATATAATCCTGTGTAAGCATATATAGGTACACAATAATATATATAAATTCCCATGAATGGGTTTTGGGGGCCATGTTTTTTGAAAAATAGATCATATTATATACCCCTTTCACTGGGAAATGCCTCAGGAAGATGTGTCCAAGTTAACTGGTATAGTTCTACTTCTTCTACTACTTCTATAGTATCTATGGGTATTTATAGTGAATGAAAATTTGATTATTTCTTGAGCACTAGGGCAGAGTGAACTCTGGGTACAAAGAAGATATAACACTACAATGAAAGGAAAAGTGAGGTACAGATGCCTAAACCATTTGGTATCTTTTTGATAGAACTGATTAGTGGAGGAAGAGACATTTCTCTTCCTGAAGAAAAAAATAAAAATAGACCTTCAATACCTCAGCAGCAATCTTCATCATCAAATCAGTTCCAGACCACATGGGATGATTAATTCTTTCAGCCCCCTCAGAGGGTGAGAATTTCAGAAATACCATTAGTCAGAAATTAACTTAGGAAAAACATTTGTAAAATCTCTTGTCATCTCAGAAGAATCTTAATACAACAAACTACTGAATTGTCAGTAAAACATACAAACTGAACCTCCCAGTCTTGTTCACTTAGGAAGGGGGGTCTAACACAGAAGATGGGTTGGATAGAAAGGTCTAGAATCTAGATTGTTCAGTGTATAATTGCTATGCAATTGCTTGAGCATTATCATATCCCTTAAAACTCCTCTTATGTTAATCACATTCATCATTTTGGTTCCATTTTCATTAAAAGAGAAAACATCTTCATACTAGTACTACCTTAGAATCTGCTGACTGACCCAGCTTTCAAAGGCAGTATCTTCTAGTAAAAATATGTCTCTTGTTACATGTACAACCAATAAAGCAAAACTAGCTTGCACAATTTAATGTCACCTTACTGCAGACTTCTACAACACCTATCACTATTTATTAATGTCTTAATTTAATTCAAAGCATTAGAAATCAAGGTGAGTACCAGATATTGCCCTAGTATCCAATACTGTGTCTTCTGAATTATCTGGGACTGACAGTGGGTTTGGGAGGGGGAGGTATCCTTGGATTTCTAATGAGACACCTCTTTTCTGTTTGCTGATTTTTTAAAGGTCATGAAGAGCTGGTTGAGAAAGAAGAGAACATGGAATATCTAGTTTTAGATCATCCCAAACTTATCTCATCAATAAAATGTCACTTCAGGTCTGCTTATTTGTTGGACGGGAAAGAGGTGGAACTTTAAAAAGGCCTGGAGTAACTTCGTGGATTGAAGAGAGACCTTCTCAAATCAGAGATGAGGACTTTTTCACTTGTATTTTTCAAACACAAACTTAAAAAAATAATAAATTAACTTTTCATTTCAACACCTTGAAACCTTAGAAAATTGCATTATCACTGATAAATTATTAAAATAACTTTTTTCTTTTTCAGACATAATAAAGACCATTTCCATAGACCTGTTGTATAGCTTCAAATGGAATAAATAGATAAGTGAGCTGCTTTCTATTTTCATTCTTGTTACAGGGGAGGAATTTTTTTGGATTCCGGATGTTAGCAGTTTCCTTTAAAAATTACTCTGGAAACCCTCTATAAATGAAAGAAATATGTATAGGATGCAAATTCAGTGTGCTGTCCTCATTTACCCAGTGGAATTCAGAATAAGCCCCAGCTTGTGAACATATTAAAGCAGATTGAAATGGATATTAGTGGGATTTGTAAGGAGAAGCACTCCAGTCAGTCAAACATGCTATGCACGAGAACTTTGATAATGTTGTTTTACTGATAATTACCTGCCGGCTGTCACCTCAAAGTGGGATTTCATGCAGGTTCCTGTATTTAAACATTACATTTGGAGCCAAGCCTGCCAAGACACTTATACCAATCTGGCCATGTCCGTTTTATTTCACAATTATCTGTGACTTTCTTCGTGCAAAGCAATGCGGTTAACTCCCTTTTAATTGTATTTGATCTGTGTGGGCAAGAGACCATCAATACCGTGTTTCCACTTCCCTGGCCCAGAGCGGGTTTTGCCTCTCTCCCTCGCAGGCATCGGCAGACACCAGAATTACTGGAAAGCAGCACTTCCTGATGACCAGCATGAATATTCATCGGACCTCAGAAACTGGTCGCTGGGGCAAAGCAAAGACCTTCTACTTACAAACGAAAGGTGTTTTAAATAGGAAAGACCATCTTCCGTGGTCCTCCTGTGTGTCTAGCGTGTTCGGGTCCTCCAGCTCTGCATCAAACTTCCTTTTCTCTGTACCATGCCCCCACTTTTTTCCCCCCATACTGAACTCCTAATTAAATTTAACAGTTTCAAGAGTTTAAACTGTATACCTTTTTAATTGTGTCCTACTTTGTATTGGCTGATGCACAAGTCTGAAAATGGATATTACAGCTTTTTATGATATAATATCACCCTAATTGGTGCTTCATAGGCCGTGGCTGAATTCTTTTCAATTAAGCGTTAACATACAGTAACTGTTTCTCTCTGCAAATGCTGGAAAGCCATTCACAAGAGAGGACTGGTACTGCACAATTCCAAAGTACCTTAATGTGTCAAAAATGTTTTGTGAAGAAAGCTACACTGTAAATGCAATCACCTACATTGGTGTTCCCATTGTTAACCGGGAGTGAAAGTATTGCTAATTGTCCTGCGTTTTAGCTGGGTTTTTAAAGCATTATGTAGTAAGTACACCGGAGGGTCAATTTGTGAAGTGAAATACTTAGCATGCAAAGCGTAATACAAGATGCTGTGTAATACTTGACCTCTCAGCATAATAAATGTAGCAGTGAAACGCTGTGCATTCAGTATTCACTGAATAGAGCCTTCGCCGTGGAACAAAACCAGAAAATGTTCTCTTCATTCCTTTTTTTTTTTTCACTAAGCGAAAATTATTCTTTATAATGGCCATTGCAGCAATTAGCTGGCATTTGGTAGAATAAATGTGCAGAAATAGCAATTTCTTATTTTAAGTGAGATTTTGTATGGAGCCTGCAAATTACTTGAGGTATATGAATAATTGTGCCTTAGCTTTATGCTACAGAATAGGGTGTGGGTGGGTATAAAGATTTCCTATTTGCAGTTAAATGTTTAGACATTTTATTATTTTAATTTCACTCACAGTCTGCCTGGACTGACCCTGCTTTCCCATTGATCATTTCATGTGTGCCTGGAAGCAGTGTGCAGATGGCGGGAGACTCCCAATTAGTGCATCATGTTTTTTATGAATGTGACATATAAGTGCAATCAGGTCTCCTCTGGAGGCAGTGGCGTTGTTGCGACTTTGAGTTTCTAAATCAATACAATTTAATAATCTGCATGGAATGAATGTTTATCAATGTTCTCTGTGGTCAAATGCAATTGGAAACTTCATTAAATTTTTATCCAAAGTTTTTCACCTTATTGAAATGCATTCTTCCAGGCATTCATGATTCATCCAATTAGCCTTAACTAGGGTATTTTTTTTCTTCTCTCAAAGTGATTCAGTTAATTATGTCCATATATTCATAATTATAAGGTGGATGAGTTGGGTAAAACTGAAATTATGAAGTCTGCAGAGAGATTCTATGAGGTTTAGAATGTAGAATATAAGAAAGGAATGAGTAAATGTCAGAGCAATGAAGTGCTTTGTTTTAACCTCCCTCAGCCCTCCCCATCCCAACTGCTTTCGCATGGAGTTTTATGTATTTATTTTTTCGCTTATTTGTAATCCAACAACGTGAAAACATTGATTTGCGGTAAGCTCAGAGTGAATAATAATAAAGCAGACACTACAGATGCTAAGAATGCTTGATTAACATGTCGAAAGTTATTTTTTAAAAAAAATGTAAGGTAATATATAGTCGTTTAAAGGCTAACTATTCAAACAGTCAAAGAAGAAATTTCCTTTCACCCACTGACCACCATACAAAGTTCTCTGACCAGAGGTAACTACTTTAGCAGGTCTCTTACATGTTCTCTTCCCACACTTTTAAGTCCTTTCTTCTCATTACCATCCTTCACACATTTTACTGGCATACTCTAATTATACGTATTCTACATAATATCTTGTTGCAAGCATTTTATTTTTTCCTAGGCAACTTTTCTAGCTCAAGAACTTTTTTTAGTCTTTAAAATTATGTTTTAGGATTATTTTTTAGCGAAATGAAAGAACAGTCTATCCTAATTATTTTTTTTACCTAAGACCTAAGCGCATGCAACTTTTTATTCAGACCATCGAGTGACACCCAAAATTCCTCTGCCAAACGCGCTAATGAAGGCAGCTCATTAGCAAATGACACAGCTCATCTGTTAGATCCAGCCTGTGACACTGCAGAGTTGGAAACAGCCCCAATTCGTTACTGTTAGTCTAATCTGGGTAAATGATGTTCTCGCATAGCAAGCAGATAGCAGTCCTCTGTCACTCTGCAAACAAGGCTTGTTTGCTACACTCCCCCACAACAAGCCCCAGGGAGGGTGTTGGGTATTACTGCCTTTGCCCAATGCTCATGCCTAAGAACTTTAACAAACTGCATAGCCACTGCCCAGAAAGAATTGTACATGATTTCTGTCCTATTTTAGCTCCTCACGATTTTTTTTTAACCGATGGAACAAATAGGAAGTCACCATTAGAGTTTTACCATTTGAAATGATTCATAGTAAACCCAAGAATGTGAGTTATAACATTTTTCTAATTATTCCTTCCTGAAATGCTCCTCCTGAGACTTTCCAAAGAAGGAGAATGCGGTAGACTAAGGGTAAGATTTCATTCCTATCTTTGTGTGGTACAGGCAAGTGTTGTATAAATAACTGTATAAGTAAAGATACTGGTATGTTAGAACAGAGAGAGAGAAATGTCAACTGCGTTTTCATATTAACTTATTAAAAATGCTCTGGTCATGGGGATCACCTGGATAATTTTTCTTTTTTTTTCTGCAAAAAGCTTAATTGTTTTCATTTGCTCCAAGACTTGGGAGAGGGCCCCAGGGTGGTTAAAAAGCTGCCTGGTGGCTGCAGAGCGGGGCTTCAGGCAGAAGCCCTGACACCAGAGGGGCTCCTCAAAGGCGGCTAGGCTTCACAGGCTCCTAGTCGTGCTTGAGGGTGAGCCTTTCGGAGAGATACTCGCCCAGCCCCGCCTGGGCACCAGCCAGCCTGCAGAGGTTTATCACGTGGTCGCTCATCTTCTTGATGAGTTTCACCTGCTCTTCTAGGAAGCGGCTCTCCAGGAAGTCATAGAGTTGGGGCTCTGCGTGGACAGAACCCAGGGCAGGCAGATCCAAAAGGGGCGGGTTCAGGTTCTTCTCCCTGAGAATGCCGGCTTCCACAGCGTCCTGGGTTTTGCCCCACTCTTCTTGAGGTGGCTTCTGCACCTCCGCAGCCCTGGTTTTGCATTTTCAAGAGACGCTTGGCGCCCTTGCGCTTCTCCTTGGCCAATTCGTGGAAGCAATGGCCCACGCCCTCCAGGGCCACATCGTGGAGGTGGAAATAGATGCCCAGAGAGAGGTAGGTGTGGGAGGCCCCACAGGTGCATCTTAACCGGGTGGTTGACTTTCGCCTCCACATCGGTGGAATAATTCTGATGATCTGGGAGCTTATGGTTGATCAGTAATAAGGAGCTAAACTCAAAAAACAGTGTTGTCTGGTCCTGGTGGCCTAGGATAGCTGATGGCTGATTCCGAAGGTTGCAACTGGAAAAAACGTTGGAGGGTGGTCAGAGTCTGGAGCAAGGGGCGCACCTAGGTCTGTTTTGTCCAAACACTGTTAAAGCAAGAGCCAGATCTGGGGGACCGTTGAGCGCACTGCTGGATAATTCTTTTCATAAGCTATTTCCTGTCATTGTGATCAACTAACAAATCTTCACCACATCCTGAGAGGTAAACAGGAGTCTTTATAGTTAATTTAAAAAAGAAAGAAAAAAAAAGGATGGCACAAATAGTGAAAATCTGTTGTATGTTGAACTGTTAGTCTCTGCATCATTGGAGGTTTTATATCATTGCCATAAAAATCTAATGACAATATTTTCACCTGGAATATTTACCAAGAAATAACCTTTCTCTTTCAAAATCTGAGTAGAATACCTATGTAGGGGATGCTTCCTGTTTTAATTGTCTACATTAAGAAAGAAACTTTCTTTTCCTGTTTCCCAAGGAAACTCCCAAGTAAACTCCTAGTTTCCTTGGGAAACTTCAACAAAGAGGACCTCATTGTAGTTCACTCAAACTAGATGACTCCCCGTTTTCCATATCTGTTCTCCTACATCCCGCTTTTACTGGGGGTGGGCCTTCTCTTTGGGGATCTCCTCACTCCCGAATCTGGTTGTCCAATTGCTTTTCCTCGTTCAAGGCCTAGGTCGAATGCTCTCTCCTCCATGAAGCTTTCTCTGCTGTCCTACTGAGAAGGAATCTCTCCCTCTTCTGAACTATGAAAGCAATTTGTCTTTCTACCTCTCGGTTGTTTATATACATTTCATCACCCCTGCTTAACTGTAGGCATCTTGAGAGTAGGATCCAGTCTGAACCAATTCTAGTGCCTTACGCATTGTGAGTATTCAATAAATATCTCGAGTGAATAACTTTTACCAAGAGGATTCTGGTCATTGATCCATCATTATGATGGCAAAGAGTTCCAAACATAGAGTCCAAAACCTTTCAGGTACACACACAGAACGTCCATTGTGCTTCTGTAGTGCCTCATTCCTTGAGAAATGACCAGATTCCAACAGTCCCCCTCCTCCTATGGCAAAAAAGTTGTGTGCAGTATGGGTGACATCATGGGATTTCTCACTTTGTCCCCTTGTCTGGTTAAAGATAAACTCTAATCAACCCTGGCCTCTTTCCTGGATGCCTATTTGCCGTTCAGGTTATCAAGCAGAAATAGTTTATTTTAAAAAATTATAAAAGCTGACATTTTTTGAGGGTTGTATGCCAGGAGATGTACTGAGGATTTTATAAATGTTGTCTCATTTGAGCCTCACAACCAGACATGAGGGAGAAGCTATTATTACCCACACATCACTGGGAGGGAACTGCGCTGAGCGGTTGGATGTCTTTCCCAGTTATACTACGATTCTGGGAAAGAGCAGAAGCAGGACTCAGGTCTGTTTACATCCATAATCTGAGGTCTTAATCCTTCTCCTTCCTTTTTCCCAGCTTCACAGTTTTCTTCACCCCCTCTCCTCAGTGAACTTCCCACGGAACAGTTGAACTCAGGGGATATTTGTACACTTTTGTGGGAACTGCTTACCCAGAGCAAACCTTACTCTGGGAACTCTAGACAATGATGCTCTGTGTGTCCAGCAAAAACACCCATCTTCAACCGAAAATAATTTACTGAAAATCCCATTTCTACCTAATTCTATATGGTATGGGCAGTTTGGGGCACAGTTAGGAAATGAAAGGACGCTGAGTAAAGACACAAACGTTTCTCTTCACTTGTAGGGAAGGTGCTGTCACACAGCTGAGCATGGAAATGGGTTTACACCAGGGAGGTGGACTTAGGTGTAAAAGAGATGATCCCCTAGCCCACCTGGGAGCTGTGGCTGTCAGCCTGGGATACACCAAAGTCCAGATACCCCAAGCCCCAGTGTTTGCAAGGCAAATCCATGCTGATACATGGAGCCATAACAGAGCTCCTGGAGAAACCTTCTGCTTGGTGTTAGGGTAGAAAGAACAGTGATGTCCTTCATCCAATACAAATTTTCCAACACAAAGGTGAGAGAAAAACCAAACATTTACTCAAAGAAAAAGGTAAAAACCCATCTGATAAACCCTGCCACAATATTTTCTTCAAGTTTTATTTATTCAGCATTTATACTAGTGGTTCGTAAATTTTAGGTTGTAAAATTACCTGGGTGGGTGGGAGGGGTTGTTAAAATGAATAGGCCCAGATCCTTTCCCCTAAAATTCTGATTCTGTGGGTTTAGGGTGAGTTCCTGGGCTCTGAATTTTAGACCACATCCAAAGAGATTCTCGTGTTCCTCATCAGAGAAGTAAATTCTAAGAAAACAAGTCTGAAACGTAGGCAAGTGCTCTGAGAGCTGCGGGCTTATTAAGGATGAAGCTCATTAATAACATTCTCCAGGAATGCTGTCTTTGGAGAGCTGGTGACGGCTGACAGTGCCTTCAGCTACTGCCAGAAAGTTTCCTGTTCTCCTCCAACAAGGAAAACTTGTTCTAGGAAAACTTTGAGACAGGACCGAGGGTGGGGTAGGGGCAGAGGAGCTGTCCCTGTGTGGGTGAGAGGAAGCACCTGTGCCGCTGCTGGTCTTAGCTGGGCAGGCCTCCCAGGCACTCTGCAGGAGGCAGGTCAAGGGACCCCTAAGCTTCAAGGAGGATCGTTTTCTGAGGGAGGGCTCAGCGAATCTGAAGTCCCGAACAACAGATATTTCATTCATTCGACAGTTGTAGGGGCCTCTTATGTATCCACGCGGTAGGCCTGGGCCTTGTACATGCTTTTCTCTCTTCCGGGAAGGCTGATATCCCCCAGCTTCGCCTAGTTAATTTTCTCCTTCCAGACCTGGCCTCCCTAATGAGGCCAGTTCCCCAGGATATGCCCTCATGTTATCATTAACCTGGGAAATGGGATTCCTTGATTCATGCCTGTCTCTCTCATTTGTAAGCTCCATGAGGGCAGGGGCCATGTTATTTTGTGTTTTAATATTTTTATCTCTGAGTCACTGGATTTCAGCAAAAATAATTTGCCGAAACTCAGTTTTCAGAGTGACTGCTGCATTTAGCAATGTACCAGTTTAACAGAGTGGATTATTTTTCTGTTATAAATTATACAGCAAATTGTATTAGAATGTTTTAACAGCTTTTGATGATTTCTATGAAGTTCATTGGTTTTAATTTTGTCTTCATAAAGCATTTTAAGGAAAGTTTGATTGTTAACAGCTAAGGATCATAGAATGGTTTAGCCTTTTAGAGTATATATTAAGTATTCAGGAAAGGGTATTTAGTAACCAGTAACCAAAACTTAAAGATTAGTACCCCAATTCTTTTTTTTTTTAATATATAAATTTATTTATTTATAGCTGTGTTGGGTCTTCGTTTCTGTGCTAGGGCTTTCTCTAGTTGTGGCGAACGGGGGCCACTCTTCATTGCAGTGCGCGGGCCTCTCACTATCGCGGCCTCTCTTGCTGCGGAGCACAGGCTCCAGACGCGCAGGCTCAGTAGCTGTGGCTCATGGGCCTTAGTTGCTCCGCGGCATGCGGGATCCTCCCAGACCAGGGCTCGAACCCGTGTCCCCCTGCATTGGCAGGCAGATTCTCAACCACTGCGCCACCAGGGAAGCCCAATACCCTAATTCTGACATTCATTCCCTTAAGTATGAAATTGCTAAAGAGGGATTCAGAGTAACTAAATTAACATGAAACACAGGGATTTTAGATACTAACTGCTAGTCATATAAAAATCAAGGCTGATATGCCATTTGAGGCATTGGTGAAAGAATGTAAAAATGCTTAAAGAGAAATCCTAAGTGGCATTCAGAAAGATGGGGAAACTAAGTCAGTTGAAACAATCTCATTCCATGTATAATGCTGTAATTTAAAAATTTAATTGCCAGAAACAAAAGTTAAGTCCACCATGCCACCAAGCAATTGTAAAAAGAATATTAATTAATCGTGGTTATAATTTGAAAATATTAGACAATTACAGAAATTAGAAGTAGCCGAAGATTCCATTTTTATTTTCTAGCAAGGAGAAATTGAGGTACTTTTACATGACTGTAGTGCACCAAAAATTTTGAAATAAAAGGGCAAATGTGTTTAATGATACATAAAGGAAGTAAGGAGGCTCATGAGGGGTTGGCATGATTAAACGAATGACAAAAGTTTAAATTTGACTTACATATTACCATAAAACTAAAATTTACAAAAAAGAATTTAAAAGATTAGTTAAAAATTCTAAAAATGCTAAAAAGATAGGTAAAATAAAAAATGAAGGAAATGTAATAATGATTATAGGGATATATAATAATAGGAAATAATGAAGCAACAACATCATATACTGAGGCCATTATTCCTCTTAGAAAAATGGCAAAAATAATCCTTTAAGTGCTAAAGAGTTGACAAAACTGTAAATGACTTAAAAAAAGAAATCTGTTTCAGACTGTATATTTCTAAGAAAAATAAGTAAAATTTCGGGTAACATGAAATATTTCATGAACATAAAATTTATCCATAAGAGTAAACTATCCATAGCTTTTGACAAATTATAATTCTTCAAAATGCTGCTATAAAAAGCAAATAAAAACTGACTAACTAAGGCCATCCTATAAAGATTGTAAATTGTATAGTTAAACTTGTTTTTGATAGATAGTTACATTTGGTAAATCTGACAAATTAGTGATTCAGTAATCGACCATTTGATGCATTCATTTTGCAGGGTTGATTTTTGGCCAATTAGCCAGTTTCTTTCTTCAGAGTTTCTTTTATTTACCATCTCCAAAACTTGTTGCAGTGCCTGGTATGCAGAAGATGCTTGATAAACAGTGGATGAATAAATGAATGGATGAACTGTGCTGGGGCAGGGGAATATAAAGGCAAATGAGACCGTCAGGGTTCTTGGCTTCATGAAGCTTACATTCTCCACTGAGTGGCAGTTCAACTCTTTTCGGTTATAATCTTTATATAACCGTAGAGCGACTT